>NC_140582.1:76830805-77298305 GCF_964204655.1 Triturus cristatus | reverse complement strand
TAAAACACTCGAAAGTAGCACTTTTCATTCGTGGAATGTTTTTTAAACGATCTTGGGGGCATATTATCAAGCCAGGCGATAACATTATCGCCGCTTTAGCGGCACAAAACTGCCGCTAAAACGGCGATAATGGGCTTGATAATATGCTCTATGAAATTCCAATTGAAGCCCATGTTAGATGTGAAGGAGTCTAACATGGGCTTCAACTGGAAATCCATAGAGCATATTATCAAGCCCATTATCGCCGTTTTAGCGGCAGTTTTCTGCCGCAAAAGCGGCGATAATGTTATCGCCTGGCTTGATAATATGCCCCTTGCTTAGTTTTGACATCTACCAGACAAAGTGTAAATTAACAATACAAATAGTATAAAGGCACTAAACATTGCTTGGAAACTCACGTATATAACAATTGAATAAGAAAGTATATCACTTAATAATGTAACAAATCATAATGCAAAACTAAAACATTCTTATTTGTGATAGCAAAATGGATGGACTTAGCACACCTCAGCACCATCTTTGAATGCCTGGTTGTCTCCAGCTTTGGATGCATGTCAAGTCATTGAGCATCCTAGAGGAACTGAAACTCCATCCTGTTTGACTGAGATATCGGCCGGTCATTATGGGAACAGACACTAAGGCAACTTTACCACTTTCTTTGCGTTCCAAACATTTCCATCTGATAACTTAACCAACTGATTTACCGCTCTAGTCACACTCATGGGACATGACAATTTAGACACATCAGATCATACCAATCTTCAGTTTCACTTTGACACAATCTCTTACACAAGTCTGTGGAATTCTCATCTCCAGATAATCTCACAGACTGAGGCCTTTATGATTTCCTGGGAGTCGTTTGCTTTCTCTAAATCTTGGGTCATTGACATCCCAAGCCAAACCCTCAACAATGTCCATCATCCACATTTGTTTAAAATTGTGCACTGCAACCCTTCCTCTCATTTTCTCAAATGGGAATTTCTCTCCTGCAATCCTAGAAGTTGTGGGACATCCCCATACTAATTCTTTCCCTGCCTCTTTACAATCATTACCATTAGCAATTGCTGACCGTATACCTCCCTTCAATACCCTTATCCTTCTCTCAACTGTGTGATTGCTCTGTGGATAATACACTGATGTACATATATGTTCCATGGCGTGGTTGGATAGGAATGTTACCAATAAAACCCAAAAAATTTTGAACATTTGTTATACACATCAGTCGAGCAATAGCCAAAGAAGCCCCATCCTACAGTCTACCCAGTCTGGATAGTGGTACGCTGGAATAGTCAACAACCTTTTCATACTTATTGCTTACTGCACACTCAATGTATGACCTTACTCTATCCTGAACATTCCTGTCCACTCCTGGCCACCAGAAGTCAGGCCTCACCTTTCTTTTCAGATTACTCATTCCTGGATGTCCCTCATGGGACATGTCTAAAAGATTTTGCTATAGCACTTCGGGAACGACCAATTGCTCACCCCATAACAACACACTATCATGCTCGGATAACTTCTCCACAGCATTAAAGAATGGCAAAATGTATTTTTCAAGATCCCTCCTATTGAGCCTTCCCCAACTAATACATCAAAATACCTTCTGAAGTACTGCGTCATTGGTAATCATCTCTTTCCATACTTCTCTGGTAATACACTGTTTGAATACTTCACAAATTGATATCACTCACAAAACCTTCTGTTCAGCACAATCAATTGATTTTATCTTCTTTTAATATTAAGTCGTATTTGTTGTTTGTACCTGGTGACTATGATAGATTACTAATAACTTGTTTTAGATGTAGTATCTATCATAGGCTCGTGAGTTTCCCATGTATAAATGATTGGTCACGAACCTTAGGCCAATGTCCGTGTGAAAATTGTTCAGAGCAATCGACTAGACATGTCCTTTTATTCTGCAAATTTTATAGTAACTTGAGGAAAGTCTGGCTTGTCCCAACAATGAGGGAGTTGGGTCTGAGACAATGCCGTCCAGCCTTTCTCGCGCTGCAATTACTGGACGATGTCCACAGGGCCTGGAGGATATGTATCTTTTTAAAGAAAGTACTTAATCACAGGAAAACAATTGTATTGTAATCACGGATTTTAATATGCTCTTTTTGTACGACGACTCGTAATTGTGTATACATTTAAAAAAAATCTTTTATAACTTTTAACGATTTATTGTTAACATGTACTTTTATGATTGTCTTACAAAGCAATCGAATAAAGTCATTTCTGATTCTGATATCACTCTCTCCAAATATGGCTGATCCGCACTCCCATCATCTATATCATCTACCGGAAATCATGACAAACAGACAGTCAAATTATTTCTGCCCCGGAATATACTCTCCATGGAAATGAAATTCTTGGAGCTTAC
Source organism: Triturus cristatus (assembly GCF_964204655.1). Taxonomy (NCBI): domain Eukaryota; kingdom Metazoa; phylum Chordata; class Amphibia; order Caudata; family Salamandridae; genus Triturus; species Triturus cristatus. The sequence continues at coordinate 77,295,922 of NC_140582.1, read as the reverse complement.
ACTGACATCTTGTCACAATATGTGTTGCTCTCCTACAACCTTTCGTGGTGAACATTTCAACTAAAGCACGATGATCTACTCTTACTGTGAATTTGGACCCATATGCATGTCTTCCTAAATAATCAATCCCCTACCAACAATCTAATGTCTTTTTCCAAGGGTAGAATATTTGTTTCGGTTCCTCTTAAACATCTGGATGTAAAACTACAGTTACAACTTTCCTCATCCTGCAATACCTACATTGCTAGCATCAGTCATGAATACAAAAAAAACACTTTTATCAAATGGGCTCAATGCAGGAGAACCTGCTTTGGCCAAGTTAATATATTTTCTCCTGCTAATGGACCCAACCCATACAAGACTCTATTTTGGAAAAGCATTTTCCTACTGCAGTGCCATATTGTACTGTTCAACTGATATCAATTTTTTGTATCCTAACACCCGATCGAGATGGTTGGGATTTATTGTTATCATGAGATACCCCTGTTGCGGCCAGACTAGTAAACATAACTTTTCTTTGACCACAGATATCTTTACATCACTAGCCTTTACCTTACATTGTACCATGGATTTAAAGTATCCTAACACATCTATGGGTTTATTGACATACTCTACTAATTTGATGTCTAGTGGTAATAATTGAAGAAATCTGGGAACTTAGGTAGCATATATCGCCTATCAATGCACATATGGATGCCATATCTGACATAACTTTAAATTTCTATCCCCCAATACTGAAAATGCAAAATGGTGCATCTTTCTTTGTTTTCCTAATTTAATATGTTTCTAAAATACAATTTTCAGGAACTTCACCATTCCCTTTCCTTGTCTCTCTTATTTGATTTGTGGGACTTCTGTCAATGTTTTCATTTCTGTACCCGCGGTTTCTATTCTTGCACCTCCTTACATAGTGGCACTTACCTTACAATACATAGATACCTGTCCCATTCCCAGGCATGTTTTATCTTTGAAAAATGCCCTGGAATTCCAGACTTAAAGCATACAGTATCCTTTTTGTAAGCTAACACATACCCTGTTGTAATGTCATCTTGCTGTAACTTCTTATGCGTTAACTTCTCTCTTGTGAACAACTTATTTGATTAGTTGTACATTAATCTGTTCCTTACTCTTGAGACATCTCCCTAATGTCTAAGATTGTCTACTCCAATTGGTATACTATGGCTATAGCTTTATGTAGACTCTAGTCAACTATTAGTAGTAACTTGTTTTGTAACTTTTCATTTTTGGTTCTATGAACCAACTGGTCATGTATCATCTGACAATGAAATGTTTGACAATTACAAGTCGCAGCCAATAGTCCTAATCCATTTACATATCAATCATTTGATTCATTGGATAGTTGACCTCTCCCTAAAAATATGTGCCTTGCGACCACTTTATTGTCTTTTTTGTAGTTATTATCTAATTTCTTCAATTCAGTCTCCTAAGAATTTAATTCACCTTCATCTTCAAACAATAGCAAACTTGTTAAATGCTTCAGTACTCTCCTCCCCTCAGTTCCTTGACAATATTTAAATATTGCAGGGTTGCATCTGTATGTTTTAATATCTAGCGCCAGCATTCTCTATGTATACCTCAAATCCTTATTTCCATAGCGACCAAGTGCTGGTTCTCCAGCATTCTTTAAGAAGTTTATTGTTGCTTCCTTACTCTTGAATATCACAGTTTTCCAATTCCGTTTAATGAAAGTGAATATATCAGGATATTCTACAGCACAAGTCAAATGGTTGTGAGTATCACTGTGGCTACACAATCAAACTGTTCCTTTTCAGATGAGGTTGGGTTATTGAACATTGGGGATTTTGTATTATCAGTTTGACATGTGTGCAACACTGATGCACTTGTTTTTTCTTTTTTTCCCTTATATTAGTAATGTGAATCTGATATCTGTTAGACCACTTTGGTGTGCGCATCATCTTATGCGGTTATGCGCTTCCATATGACTGTGGTGTGTGCATCACTGTTAGTTCAGTATTGACAAAGGTACACTAAAAATGCTACTCTTAATTTTCTTTTTTGTCCTTTTTATTTTCTTCTTTAATCTTCTTGTTTCTAATGTATTTAGTAACCAGGTGTGTGAATCACAAAATTATCATCACCTATTTTATTTCTGTTTCCTAAACTAAAATAACTGCTGCGTGTGACGTCATGTGTACAAATCACCATAGGGTCACCCTCTGTCTTTTTCCTAGTCTAAAATGGCTGCAGTGTTGTTGCACAGTCATCCTTGTGCCCTGGGCACCCCCATATTTTTTGCTGATTGGTACTGGTGGTAACTGAATTAAACTGTCCTTGGCTCTGCCTAACCAGGCCCAGGGCCAGGGTTATGCTGAAAACACTCTTAGAATACAGTGAAAACACCTACACTGGGGTACACTATCGGCTAGGGTATCCCTGTAATTGGCATGACCTCCCCTAGAAGGACCTAGTACATAATAGGACAAGGGGATCAAAACTACCTTTAAGTCCCTAGTATATAATAGGGCATGGCAGGTTAGAGGCCCAGCAGCCCTTTCTGCACTTGCATGTGTGCACTGCTGAGACCTGAGGTCAGTTTAATAGCAGTCTGGTATTGCAGGAATGCTTTTAACATGTAAATTATGCCCAAACTCGACTTTGATGATTGGGCATTTAAAATGTAATAAACTACAATATTTGTGCATGTTTGGAACCCCCAGGGACTCCCCTAGGTGTCCCAGTGGTGGGAGGCAGCCACTTATAAGGACCCTTATAAAATAGGTTTTACATGCCCTAGGAATAGTGAAATTGCACATTTCACTTCCCTCATTGTGGTAAAGTGCTTCACAAAATCGAGTTTTGTGCTATGAGCACTGTGGAGTGAGGATCTGCAATATATTTACATATTTAGAGCCGTTAAAGTCTCCCCTAGGTGTTCCAGGGGTGGGGGGCCCTGTAGCTAAAGGGAGGGTTCTTATAAAATATGTTTGATAAGCCCTGGTTGTGGGGAAATTTCCAAGTTAATTTTCCCCATTGCACACCTCCAGCTGGATAGGTTAACATGGCAAGAAGATATTAATTAATAACTTCCACAAGGAAACACAGAAAATATAATTCAATCACTGACTAGAATGGTATTGATAAATCCAACAATATGCTATTATTCAATTTATCCTAAAATCCATAGACAAGAAGTTATAAGACTTTCTTGTCTCTAAGACAAAATTCATATTTCCAGTGATCTGTTCTGAATGGTCAGTGATAAGTGGATTAGGCAGGCTGCTTTGAAGGGGTGATAAGTAGCCCCTGGGATGAAGAGCCATTGTGGGTGGAGAGGGTTCTGCTGCATAGGAATGCCAGAGCAAAGGGGAGGGTTGTAAACCATGATCTTCAAAAGAAGGAGGGGACTGGCAGAAGAAGTCAATTTCATTTACACCCCTACTCCTTGAACCCAGCCAGATGGCAGGATTAAGGAATGAATGTGCCGATGCCAGGGGGAGGGAAAATATGGAGATGAGCAATCCTGGAGGTTGGTTTAGCCAGCTTTTGTCTCTCTGCTGAGACTTCAGCCATATTGAACTTAGAGAAATTGTGCTTTCGGGGAGATCACTGTGCCACGTTTTGGAGTAAATGGTCATGCTGTGGGGTGTTGCCCTGCACCTCAGTGGACAGGAGTGCTCTCCTGTGTGACCCCAGACAACATTGAATAAGTAACTGAGAAGGGCAGAGCCTCAGCTTTGCTGCTTGAAACGGAGAAAAGAAGAAGGCTGCCAAGCTGTAAACTTGATTTGCACCATCAGGCCCTGCATTCTGACTGACTGCGCCTGCTGCATTATCTGGAACTACAGCGCGTTGGACGTACCTTGTTTCAAGAGGAATAAAGAGTGGGCTCCTTGCAAGCTACAGGTTAACAGAGCTAACCTGCATCAACTCCACCAAGAGTCACCTGCCTGAAGTGTATTGAGTGGAATTTTAAGGGTGTTGTGCAGGAGCTTTGTGGGAATTGTGGTCCCAACCATTCAAGGACCATCTTGGTGATTCCAGACCTTTGGATTGTGTTTTGGACACTTTGGACCCTCAAGAGGAACTTCTGCAAAAAGTTCCAGAAGTTTGGGAAAGTTTGGTGAACTTTTGTGAAAAAGCTACAGAGGGTGACCACACTCCTACAGAAAGGCAAATACGGCGAACCCTCACCGAATCCGGCCTGCTGGAGGAGGCTGCACGACGTATGGAGATAAATCTTCCAGAAATGTTTCTAAGTGTGAAGGAAAATTTTGGACCGGGGCCTTCCGGTTAGTGTATCCGACCAGGGCTCCATCACAGTCAGCCTCAAACTTTGACTTTGTCCTGGTCAGAGGCAACCAAATGTCCTGAAGTGGCACTATTGCTTTCTAAGCACTAGAAAGTGCTTAATCTTTAAAAGTTCATATCCCTGGTTCCATACGGAGGTTTGGATTCATTTTGGCATAATTTTAAAGATAAAATATTTCCTATTTTTATAAATTGGTGTTGGATACTTATTGTGTGATGTGTCTTAATTATTTACTGAATTGGTGTTTTTAAATGATTTCCATACCTGTCTCTGAAGTTAAGCCTGCCTGCTTGCAGCCAAGCTACCAAGGGTTGAGCATGGGAATAATTTTCTGAGACTTATTCTGAGCCCTAGACTGTGTTAGTGGCCTTATTGCCCGTGGCAGATGCCTATTTGCCACTACTAATAACCTACTTTCCAACCAGCGTTATATGTCAGGTGTGTTGGCATATGGGCCAACTCTCGTAGACTACCAGACATTGTCCTCTCCTCAGCTCTTGCTCCAACGTCAATATTACAATTTTTTAAAGAAGGACTCCTACCTCTTTCAGGTTCAGACTAGCAGATAGTGCAATCAGGCAATGCCTGAAGAGCTGGTCTGCCAAGTAAGTGTGTAGGCTGTGTTTTTTCAACTGTTTGAGGCACTGGCGTAACAAAAATTGAGGGGGCCTCCCTGAACGGTAGGAAGTGGGGCCCCCTACAGGCTCAATCAGGAGCTCTCTGGCCAGAGTGTAGTGCCGAGGGGGCCCCCTGGAGCTTGGGGCCCCCCGCACTGCGGGGGCTGCGGGGGCCTGTGTTACGCCCCTGGGGGCCTGTTCTATGGTATGGTGGGCCGGTTTTTACTGTTGTTTTCCCTTATATTACCACAAACACTGTCTGCTGCAAGCTCAAATCCATGCAGTCCTCCATACCTTGCGAATTATCTAAACAGAGTGTCTTAAGAAGTTTAAAACTGCCCTTATTTGCAAACATTGGGCAATTCTTTAGCTATCTAATTCACTTATCAGGGATATTTTGATTGTGGTGACCCGTTCAATTTTCTGTCCCAGCCTGACCCTGCTTTTTCCTTTCTTTTGATTTCCAGTTTACCGGTGCCAGTGGTCCGTCAGACACCCCCCCCCCCCCCCCCACCAAATCTCCGTCTCAAATGTTGTCAGCTTCTCATGCTGAGATCACTTGTCTCCTCTGCAATGGCTCAGCTACCGGTTTCCCCGCCAAACACCCCATTGTCCCCAATATTGTATCTTCAATAATTCACAACGGCGCATGTGTGAGTAGCTATCTCAAAGTTATTTACTAAGTCAGATATAAGCATCAATTCATGAGGGTGGATCGGACAAACTGTCCACTTATGGAGCACCTATGTTGAATGTCAGCATTCCACAGCAGGATTTCACAAGGAATGCCAAACTTTGCCAATGCTTGTTTTTTTTAATTAAGTGAAATGCAAACTTTTGGCCTTTGTTTCTTTCTGTCAATTTTGCTTTTCGTTGAGCATAGGTTTGCTGCGTATCTATCAAAGAGTCTGAAAGGGCACTTGTGAACATATGGGTACAAGGCCGGATTGTCCGCACCAGGCATCGGGTGTTTCTTGATTTTGCCCGCCCCCTTGATCCGGCTGCTGCCTTCACCCATCGAGGTCGCTACAAGGGTGCCCGCTCTGACTGCCTCCTGTCTGCGTCGACCCGATTTTAGTCGGCATCCCGCAGCCTTTCCATGCAAGATCCAGTGACTGCTCTTCCCCTACAAACCTTGCTCCAGGGGTTGGTTCCCTTGTTGGTTTTTCGAACTGACAATTTTCCTCCTCGTCCTCCCGCCATTTTGTCACTTAGTCTGGGGTTCTTGACCGGATCCGCCATCTTGCCTCTACTGACTCTCAGGCTGAATTCGGCCGCCGATCCACGCCTTGTACCCTCCAGACTCGTCATCGCCCTTATGGATCACCTCTTGGACCTCTTCACCCCCCTTTCCTTGCTATTTCACCGGGATGCTTCCATTTGCCCCCTCCTCTTGTCCCGTTTCCTTTCTAACGCTACCTGAAGCAGGGTAGGTGACCTTGCCTTGGACTTTTGTTGATCTACTGGACCCCACTGGTTTGTTGACTCGCTTTCTCTATTTTTGTTTTCCCTCTTTGTTCTATTCTCCTTGGCTTCTCCTTCCAGTCCTGATCCTCATCCCTTCCTCCGTCATTTTCCTCCTCCACTCCCGTGGTACCATAGTACCTGCCTCTGTTTGTAATAAGTTAATAACAAAACAATTATGTTTTCCTCTCTTCGCAACTTTCTTTCATGTAACAGCTGTAACATGTGTAAAAATGCTAACCCCATGTAAAGCGCTCTGATACCTACGGTTCTAGCCAGGGCTATATAAAACTCATCAAATAAAATAAATAAATACAATTAATAAATAAAATAAACAGAGGATCTGGTTTTGTCACTAGAGGATGGTTTTGCAGCAGGGCTGCAATATCGATTCCCAGTAACAAAATCATCCGGCCAGAGTCATCAGAACTTTTTAATTTCTCGCCTCCGTGTTTTGAAATATGTTATGGTTTTAAAAGCAAAATAAACAAAGAAGGGGGTATCCTTAAATGAGAGAAGGTAAAGACCTTCTGTCTGTTAGAGAGTTCTCAGAGAAGTAAAAAGAGAAATTATTTCTTTTTCATAAAAAATAAATAATTTCTCTTTTTACTTCTCTGAGAACTCTCTAACAGACAGAAGGTCTTTACCTTCTCTCATTTAAGGATACCCCCTTCTTTGTTTATTTTGTGTACCCCAGGGGACTGGGAGTACCCCTTACAACTTAGTTGTGAAATCCCTTTCTCTCTCTTTTGTTATATGGTTTTAAAAGCACCACCATGGAGTTCCTTGTATAACCAGCAGTTTTCAAGCAACAATAAAAGTATCACGATATAAGCCTGCTGCAAAGAGCGTGTCTCACGCAGATCACAGAACTATGTTTATGTGCATAGCTCAGTGAGTTACAGCTTTTGTCAGAGATCCTTTAGTTACTGTGCAGTTCATAAGTTACAATCATATTCTAGCACAGTGAGCTATGAACTGCCATCAAAGAGGTTAGAAATTAATTTTTTTTCCGGTCTTTCTTTATGCTAATGTTGCTTAAAAGGGTTTGTCTGGGTAGAAATAAATTCGTATTAGTGAATGTAACCCTAACCACTATGTTAAGTTTTGAATCCTGGGTTTGTGCTTCTCCAGACCAAACAGTATTCAAATATGCCCACCACGATGGATGACATGTGAATCCACATCTCCCCTTTGTCGTGTGGAGCATTTCTAAACACCAAATTACAGACGTATTATTCATTGTCTCTATGTTTGTGTGATATAAAGTGCTCTGACACCGTACACTGGTATAAGTAGCACTATAAAACAAATGAAATACATGTGATAAAGGGGCCATGGAGAGATGAGAGGCACTGTTGGAGGGTGGAAGTGAGGGAATCATTGAAGGGCCCCAACAAAGATTGAGGTATCCTGATGCACTGTAAGGTCAGCATTTACTGTGCTTTAAAAGCTAATACAATTAAAAATATAATGAACAATGTGATGTAGAATACACCATTTTTCCTATTTTTCCCAAACATTCTTGGGGAAAACCCCCTTCAAAGACTCCTCTTTACGGTCTGGCTTTCTTGCTGCGCTCGCTTGCTACGCAATGTACAGGGACTGGTCTGACATAGTTTGCCAGGGCTGCTTCGGGTCCCCAATTCCGCCCTGCGTAGTAGGTACAAAGATATAGGGGCAGATTTACATGAAACTGACACATCTGTAGAGATGCATCATTTCACTGCGCCACCCTCAGAAACTCTTGCTCCATCATGTCTGCGCCATGGTGCAAGGATTAACAGATGCGTCAGAAATTCTGATGCATATGTTGGCGCAAAAGTCACGTATTGCTGGTGTCGTGACGCAACTCCAGCAATGCATGTTGAGGCCTGTCCTCCTTGTGCTGCTTCACTCCTTATGCCTGCTTCAAGCAGGCGTAAGGTTTTGACGCAGTGACTTCCTAGAAGTGACGCAGTGAAATCTTGTAGATTTCTATGCGTGACTTTTATGAGGCTTTCCTACCTGGGAACGCCCACCCTGCATACATTATACCTGACGCAGGTATAATGTGACGCAGGGCTTTACAACGTGATGCATCTCCCTAGATGCGTCACATTGTAAATGGGCTTCATATTTACGCTGCCGTTCCGTCACAAAAAAGTGACGCAACGGCGGCATAAAAATGACGCAAGGGCTTGTAAATCTGCCCCGTAAGGGCGAATGAACGTATATTTTTCAAATCTGCAATACTTTTTATTCTGTGTCAAGTCCTAAATTAGCTTGTCTCTGGGGCTTTTACTAGGTGCTGCTAGATTTAAAATGCCTGTCTTTTTAATTGGCATTGGTAATCCTGAGGTTCATTTTTCCGGTTATTTTCCCCTCACATTCCTGTACCCTGCTGCGATAAACCCACATAAGCCCTTTTGGTTCGTTCCTCCCTACCCCACCATGACATCACCAGACTGAGAGTGGGCTTCCTTCCGGGGCAGTCTGAAATGGGTGAAGCAGTGATAATGAACCCTCTAAAATGTGGCCGAGCGAATGCCTGGAGGACTGAAAACACTCCAAAATTACTGTTTTTCGCAATTGAGTTGCACCGTCAATTACTAAGTCCAGTGTGCTCACACAATTATACCCAGAAATAAAACTACGTAGGCGAACCCTAAACTATAATTAAGAGCAGTTCCGTTTCTGTTAGAATTTTTTTGTCGCTATTGGAAAGTTATAAAAAATACATCTTATGTTAACGTCTTCCAGGAGTTTCAGGGCCTCATGTAGGTAAATAAATTTTACAGTTTCTTAAATACCGAGCCGTACCGAATCGGTAAATTAGAATCGGTAAGTTATATGTAGGTAAAAATTCGGTAACAGTTACCGATTCGGTAACATTCGGTAATCACGAATCGGAATTCACCGAATCGGTAAATACCGAGGTGGTATTTACCGAATCGGAAAATACCCAGGTGGTATTTACCGAATCGGTAAATACAGAGGTGGTATTTACCGAATCGGAAAATACCGAGGTGGTATTTACCGAATCGGAAAATACCGAATCGGAATGTACGGAATCGGTAAATAAAATCACATGACTTGACGAAACAGCTAATCCTGTGCAACCACAGCCCACCCAACCAGGAAGTGGCCACACCCAGGCAGGTGTACATAATTAGCCGACCCTGGAGAGGCTTGGAGTGCAGAGGAGAGGCAGGGAGCCGGTGCCTGTGCGAGCGGGAAAACGAACATCATGTCCAGCCAGAGAACACAGAGAGACGGAGGGGTAAGGAGGAGGAAACTGAAATTTAGCCCCAAGGAACTCCAGGTGCTGGTGGAGGAGGTGGTGAAGCAGCACCAGAAGCTGTTTGGAAGGCAATCCCTGCAAGTGCCTGAGGCTGAAAAGCGCAACATATGGCTGGCCATCCAGGCCCATGTGAATGCTGTGGGAGTGACCCACAGGGACATAGAGGTCCTAAAGAAGCGCTGGTATGACCTGAGGATTGTAACCAAGAGGAAGATGGGCGACATCCAGAAGGAGGCCAGCCAGACTGGAGGTGGAACCAACAGGGCACCTGCCCTCACCGAACTGGAGGAGCTGGTGGGGGCCACAATCGAGCAAGAGAGCGTCGTGGGTCTTGGGGACGCCGACAGCTCTGCCAGAGCCGCCACACAACAAGGTAAGACGAAAGCACAGCAATGTAGCACCCCCTATCCCTATCCCACATCCCCCATTGTGAAACGAGAATCACACTGCAGTCCACACGTGTCAGTGCAGACAGGCAATGCATTCCGGGAGATGTAGTCAGGGAAACACCAACCATGACGTAAATGTTACAGGGCAACAAGGCATGTCACGCACTCGAGGCACAAGGAGACAGAGGACATTTTGGAATGTGAAATTATTTATTGTGACGCTTCCAATGCAGCCCTTCGGGGACACTGAGCCAATGTTGTATTTCTGTCCACAGATGTGACATCATGCAGGACAGGGCATGCTGCAGGAGAGACGGCACACCGGCCACAAATATCACCTCTAGCCAGCACAAGTTCAGACCAGGGAGCAGGCCCACTGGCAGCCGCACCACCAACACAGGCAGCCTCGCCGCAGCCAGAGCCAGCATCACCTCACCCAGAGCCAGCATCACCTCACCCAGAGCCAGCATCACCTCACCCAGAGCCAGCATCGCCACTCATGTTTGAATCACCGGCCACATCTCCGCTTGCAGGTGTGGGAATGAGGAGGCGTCCAGCAGCCAGGCTACGAGCCTTAGACACCTCGTCAGACGACATCATGGGCCCTGAAGAACTCACCAGGCCCCAGGAAGGGAGCCATGCCACTGTGCCCCACACCTCACAGGCAGCACAGACGGGAGCAAGAGGGCGCCGCAGGTCGCGTGTCCAGAGTCCACCAGCACCCATTGACGGCCATGGTGTCTTCTTGGGTCTCGAGGGCCAAATGTTGAAACAACAGCGCCTGCAAACAAAGGCAGTCATGACAGTCCAGAGGCACATGCGGGTGATGAAAACTACATTAGTCAACATGGACAATAACATCAGCGGCATGGCTGCGGGCATTCGGGACATGTCCCAGTCAATCCAGCAGTTGTGCAGCAAATTAGATGCTGACATCGAGGCACGGCGCCGGGAACGGCAGAGAAGGGACACTACCAACAGGGCACTCAACCGTCTGGCAACTGCGACTTCTCTACTGTGCCGGCGCTCTGTGACGATGCAGGAGGGCCTAACACACTGCTGCAGCGACCTGTCTCGGGGGATGGTGCAGGTGACAAGTGCACTAGGGGTGCTATTTACTAGTCAGGCGTCGACAACTGCTGCAGGGGATGCTGCGGAGAGCATCGACACCAGCAGCAGGAGCAGCATCACACCCCCCGTCCCAGAAGGACGCAGGAGCAGCAGGCGGCTTGGGGTTGGCTCTAGTGAGGATGCACAGGCCGTGCCATCCACCACTGCAGCGCGTATGCGCAAACATTGATGTGGCCCTGCTTAGCCACTTCCCAATGGGTGACGTAACCCTGGACATACTCCTTGTATAGATGGTATATTGCCAGATTGGCTTGTTCATGTGTTCATGGCGTGGTGCCACATTAAAACTACGTCATGACTAATCACTACTGGCTGTGTCCCCTTACTTACTCAGAAATAGTTGCATGTGATCTCTGCCCGTCTCTCTCTCCCATCGATTGCAGTTGGCACTCTAGCTGCGTTGCCCTGTGGCTGGCCTGACTCGTCCTCGTTGTCCTCAAAATATGTTAGTTCCACATCTGTACCTTTTTTCGTGGCAAGGTTGTGCAGCATTGCACAAGTGGCAATAATCTTGCAGCAGGTGATGGGTGTGTACTGGCGTGCGCCTCCGCTCTTGTGGAGGCAGCGGAACCTGCTCTTCAGTAGTCCAAACGTGCGCTCCACCACATTGCGTGTTGTTTTGTGTGCCACGTTGTATCGTCTCTCACTCTGGGTTGCTGGGTGTAGGTAGGGAGTGAGGATGAATGACCGGCATGCATATGCACTGTCGCCTAGATGAGTTAAAGGGAAACATCAGTCACATGCCTCTTTACACTATGATTTGCAGGTTGCAAGGGGCGTCACTGTTACTCACCTAGCAGGTATCCCTCTCCAAATTCTCCGGCACTCAGTCGTGTGTAGATCCCACTATTCTGGAAGATGTACGAGTCGTGGGTGCTCCCAGGAAACTTTGCAACAATATCTGTGATGATGTTCCCTGCATCACAGATCACCTGCACATTGATGGAGTGGGTGGACTTCCTGTTCCTGTAGATGTGCTCTGTGTCAGCTGGTGGACAGATTGGGATGTGTGTACCATCAATACAGCCGATGACATGGGGGAACTGTGCCATGTGATAAAAGTCTGTTTTTGTTTTCTGCAGTGCAGCCTGTGTGTTGGGGAAGCTGATGTAGTGGTGCATTCTCTGCATCATGGCATCCAGGAACTTCCTGAAGAAACGTGACAGGCAACTCTGGGATACACCACCCACCGCAGCTATCACCACCTGATAACTGCCGGATGCCAGCAGATGTAGGCTGCAGAGCACCTGCACATGTGGGGGTATGGCGTGCGCCCTTCTAATTGGCTGGTCCAGGAGTGGGTGAAGGTCCCTGATTAAGTCCATGATGGTTTCGGGGTGTAGCCTGTACCTCTCATGTATCTCTGCATCAGTCAGGTGGAATAGTGTGATGCGCTGTCTGTAGATGCGTTCCTCCCGTCGCCAAACCCTCAGTCCTGCTGCCTGTAGACGTAGGCGCCTTGCAATGACATACATAGCGGCCATGTTGTCCACGCTGTTGCATTTTGGGATTGCTTATATGCACTGTTGATGGTTACCACCTGCTTTCAATCCGTGTTAATTACCGACTCTTATTTACCGATTTTCTTGGATTTCTTAATTACCGAGTGCTCCTACATGTCATTTTAATTTTTACCACTTCATATTTACCACTTCATATTTACCGATTCGTTAAGTATGTATTCGGTAAATCTGATTCGGTATTTTAGAATTCGGTAAATATGATTAGGTATTTACCGCCTCATATTTACCGAAAAGTCGTTTTTGGACTCCTACATCTCACTTGTCTGAATACCGGTCGGTAACGGCATATTTACCGAAAATCGGCCGTTACCGACCGGTATTTGGCTACCTACATGAGGCCCTTAGTGTTTTCTCCTGATGGTGTCTATTAGAATTCAGACTCCGAATAAGAAGCAGGGCCCTGGTTAGCATTTGAAAGGAGTTTGTTTGTATTCTAGAACCTTCTTGGATGAAAGGCGTGCCTCCTGTGGCGATGAAAAGAGGAACGCTCTGTCTCGTCTGTTTCTCGTCTATTGTACCTCCTAAAGTCTGTAGCTCGGATCTGACATAGACATGATTTTTTGCTAAGTTATTTGAGTTTCATTACAATTTGGGGTCTTATTTACTACTCAGTAATGCTGGAACAATTTTCAGAGTGGGAATGTTGCCATCAATGTAACATCAGTATAATGATTGTGAAAAATCCACGCATCACACAAGGAGCAAGTGTAGCAAATGGTGGGCCGTCGGCTAGACTGCCGACTTTGGTGCTGGAAACCAGGGTTCGAGCCTCGGGGTCGCGTCCACATCCTGTGATTCTGGGCAAATCGCTTAATCTCACCTGCCTGAATGTGTAAAGTAACCGGTGCTCATGTAAAGCGCTCCAATACCTTCGGGTCCAGTTCGCGCTATATAAAAAAATTACCATTCAGCGGTGGAGTGGTAAGGGTGTGGTATGTAGCTGGTGGTGCATTTCGGAGCACATGGTCGTAAACATTTCACTAAGGCATTGTGAGATAGTGAACTGTCATTTACAGACAGTGCATTTTCCATTAAACGGCCAATACATTTGCACAGACATCGGGTTTTACTGCCAAAAAAATATATAGGGGGCGGAGCCAAGATGGCAGAGTGAGCAGAGTGAGCAGACGTACTGCTCTTGTACTCCCGCCAGCGATCCTCAAAGCACCGGCCTACGGGCCGTTACGGGCAGCCACAGCACAACCCCAGGAGCCGGAGCAGTCCCGAGATCGGTGGGAACCGCTCGAGGCGGTCCCGGTTGGCGGACGGATCGGAGCAGGACGGAGGCACTAGAGAGGCGCGGCCGCGCTGAAGGCCGCACGACAAGCGGAGCAGCGCGGACGGAGCTGGACGGAGGAGGGGCCCTGCTTTCACCGCGCCGGCCGGCGGCGGTAGCAAGACTGCTGACGCGGAGGTCGCTGCTGGCGGCACGAGAGGGCGGCCTCGAGGGCCCAACACGGAGCAAGGGAGAAAAGCAGCTCAACACCTGAGGAGTGTGCTACAACGGAGCTGGAGCCTGGGTGGCGGTGGAGCCGGTGAGTGGGCCTCGTGCCCCCTTTTCTTCTTCTTCCCTCCCCCCCCTATACGTCAGGACATTCTTACCAGAGGCAGCACTACCCCGGGGGGGGGAGGGGGATTGGCCGGATTGGAGGAGGGGTGATGGTGGCTGCACGCCCCACGGAAGATATTGAGATTGGGCTTCATCCTCACCGGGACCGGCTGGCACTTCAGAAACAGCGAAGGCCCTAGGAGGTTAAGGCCACATAACCCTAAGCGTGAGAGGCGCACTGGCAAGTGAAATCCAATGCACCAGAGAGGAGGCATAGTGATAAGAGGTCCCTATTGATCTGGGAGGGGGACAGGTCAGTGACCGGAAGTGGTGCAGCGCACTAGTACAGAGTGAAGGCCCCGTGGTGACATAGCGAAGGGGCCAGTTGCTTGGTCCGGACTACTGACCTGGATTGAAGGTGGGCCCCAGCGGCACCAGCGGGGCCATCAGACAGATCCCTTACCGCGGGGAGCTGGGCCTCACATCCTGGAACAGAGAAGTGGCTGACGCTGGTGTTGCGCGCCCCGGCGTCTGCCCTGGCGACGTGGCTTACCGCCGATGGGTGCACTGGCGGTGGAGGGCGGGCGGTCTGGGCGACCTTCCGACCCCTTGGGCCTCCAGCGTCCCTGACCCTGAGCGGGGGGCCTGGGCCGACACTGTCCTCCATTGGGAGAGTAGATACGGCGGCACCTCGACCTTCGCGCAATTCCTGCGGCCCGGACGGAGTGGGTTATGCCCACCTCCAGGAAGCGACAAGACAGGACGATTAAAGACTTGTTCGCCAAGGCACCGGCTGGACAGATGGCCTCCGGTACAGATGCGGGCACCTCTGGAGGAGCGGCGGCGGGAGGTGGCGGAGCGGAGCCCATTACTAAGGCATTTCTCGAATCCATGTTTGTCGCGTTGAGGGAAGACATCCGCACATTCAAGCAAGAGTTCACTTCAGAGATAAAGGAGGTCCGGCGTGATATGGACTCCATCGGAGAGCGGGTCGCAAATCTGGAGGGCAAGAGCGATGGGAGGGATGTAGAGATTTCGGCGCTACAACAAGAGATCATCCGGCTCCATGATCAACAAGTAGACCTTCAAACCCACCTTGAAGACTTGGAAAACGACTTCCATCGCCATAATATCAGGATCAGAGGTGTAAAAATGGATGACGCCTCGAAGGACCTTTTCGCTTACACGCAGGAGCTCTTTAATCACATTTTGGGCAAGCCACCAGAGGCGGAGGTGCGAATAGATCGTGCACACAGAGTGGGGCCCTCTAGAGCGCCAACGGCTCCCCCATCGGACATTTTAGTGTGTGTCCAAGACTACCGCACCAAGGACACTATTCTCCAGAAAGCACGCCAAATGCATCCCATAAAGTTTCGTGACCAAACACCAGTGCTGTATCAGGACCTATCCGCGCTCACGTTGCAAAAACGGCGAATCTTCAAGCCTGTCACTATGCATCTCCAGCAGCACGGTATCCCCTACAGTTGGGGCCATCCATTCCGATTGGTGTTCCACAAAGACAACAAACTGTATCAACTACGCTCCCTGTCTGAAGCTTGTGTGATTCTGGGCGTAGACATCCCGGACGAGGAGAGGGGAGGGGAAACACCCAAGACAGGGCCCGAGGACTCCAGACCCCGTGGGCGCCAGCAGAGCTGCAGGCGTCGTCCTAGGAAACCCCTGGCTGCGGAAGTCGCGGAGGGCCAGAGGTCGGCTCTGGAGGCTGTCTCTGCAGAGCTATCTAGCTCCGATCCTGTCTGACCTGCACTGCTGTCCGATAATAGCTGCCTGTTTTACTAATGTTCAGATCGTTGGCGGGAGGGGGGCTTCCGTTTCACTATTGGTGAATATACCCCGATGTTTTCTCACCGATCACTGACGAGTGATGGACTTTGGAGTCTTAGTTATTGTTGTGAATTATTTTTTAGGTTGAGTTACTTGTGGGTTGTTATGGGAGGGATCATGATGCTCCCAGTCCACTTATTCTTTAGAGCTCAAGGGTTTCTTGAAGCCCGCACGCACCCATCCCGACTGCCTGATACTCACACCAGCGACGCCACATGTGACATCCTCTTGACGCAACAGCTACTACCAGATCACCCACATGCCTCCCACCACACTTAAGGTCCTAACCCTTAATGTAAGGGGTCTCAATAACCCAGGGAAGCGCAGAGCAGTTCTGTCCTGTCTGGAAAATTCCCACGCAGACCTCTGCCTTCTACAAGAAACGCACCTTCTGTCAAGAGACTGCCACCGTCTCAGGTCCCGAAAATTTCCCACACAATTCTTCCCTTCTGGTCCTACTAAGACTGCTGGGGTGGCGATATTGGTGGCTCAGAGGTTCTGGGAGGAGGTCTTCCACAGGGTGGCCGAGATCAAGGGGAGGCTCTTAGCATATCGCTTCGCCTTGGGAGGACAGACATTTACTATTGGTTCTCCATTCGCCCCGAATGAAGGCCAAGAACGGTTCTTGCATTATGCGCTCGTAGACGCCACTGCCACGACGGATCGCAATGTCATCTTAGGGGGCGACCTGAACCTCATCTTTGACAATAATAAGGACAGATCCAGCCAACGCACTCACCAAACAGGGGCACTATCGACCGAGGGGATTACAGATATACAGGAACTGGGGCTGTGTGACCTCTGGCGCAGCTTTCACCCTCTTGCCAGGGAATACTCATTTTACTCTAATGCACACAAGTCCTATGCGCGGCTGGACCATTTCTTAGCGTCTGAATCAGTCCGAGCACTCACGACGGCCGTTGAGATTGGGGTGGCAACGTTGTCAGATCACGCTCCAGTCCTTGCCACCCTCGTCCTTCCACCCATGTCATGGCCGACTAGGGTATGGCGACTCAGGGACACTCTTCTACACCGAAAGGACATTGTTCAACACATATGACACGCTATTGATGACTACATCTCACATAACGCAAACCCGGACACCACACTTGCTACGCAATGGGCGGCCTTGAAAGCAGTCATTAGAGGGGAGTTCATTGCACTGTCAGTGGCTGACAATAAGGAGCGTGGGCGCAAAAGGGATGAACTCACGCAGCAGACCCAAGAGCTGGAGCAGATGCACCAGAGAACGGTAGCCCCGAGTGTGTGGCGACAGCTTAAGGAGGTGCAACACCAGTTAGAGGTGCTTGACCAGGACAGGGCAGAGTTTGCGGCGTTGTGACTGAAGGATGCATACTTTTCAGGGGGGGATAGATATGGACGCCTCCTCGCTCATAAATTGAGGGAAGTCCATCAGCAACGCGGGGTCAAGAAGATCTCCCGAGCGGATGGTACATGTGTGTCTGAGGACGGCGCTATAGCGGAAGCATTCTGAGATTTTTACTCTACTCTTTACGCGGGGTAGTCGCTGGACAGTTCCGAAGGGACGGCTTTCCTTGATTCTGTTCCTCTGCCAGCTTTGACTAAGGCCCAGCCTGACCACCTGGACAGGGATATCCAGACGGAGGAAGTCGTAGCCGCCATATCTCGTCTTAAGCTGGGGAAAGCTCCCGGTCCGGACGGTTTTTCTGCTATTTTTTACAAGACATTCTGTGCCGTGCTTGCCCCGATTCTCACCCGGTTGTGTAACTCCTTTGCTGCCCAAGGGGCGATCCCAAGTGACCTCTTGGAGGCCTCTATAGCAGTGATAACTAAACCCGGGAAGGATAGATCCTGTTGCGGTGCGTACCGCCCAATATCCCTCCTCAATATAGATTTTAAATTATACACGGGGATTCTAGCTTCTCGTCTTGGCCCCCATATGCCTGACCTCATTGACCCTAACCAAGCAGGGTTTATTCCTGAACGGCAAACTACAGATAACATCAAAAGAGTTTTGCATCTTATCGAGAAAGCTACTCGAGTTCCGGGAGAGTTCATGATGCTAGCCATCGATGCCGAAAAAGCATTAGACCGTGTGCACTGGCCCTATTTAGAACAGGTGCTAGAAAGAGTGGGGATGGGGGAGCGATTTCGCAAGTATATACTTAATTGTTATAGGTTTCCCATAGCAACGGTTCGAGTGAATGGCTACACGTCCTCCTGATTCCATATTGAAAGAGGCACAAGACAGGGGTGCCCGTTGTCACCCCTCCTCTTTGCCCTCTATATGGAACCCCTAGCCCAAAGAATGCGACAGAACCCGGAGGTACAGGGGATTAAATTTGGGGGCTACACACACACGATTAGTTTATATGCAGATGATGTGTTAATATCGCTTGCTGAACCGAGAAACGCACTGCCGGCTTGCATAGCATAGCTGGACGCCTTCGCCCGAGCTGCGGGATTTAAGGTGAACGCAGACAAATACTTGGCCCTAGACCTATCCCTGTCGCTACCCACCCGGGAATACCTGCAGACCCTGCTCCCCATCCAATGGGCGATGGACACAGTCTCATATCTGGGGATACAGCTGGCTCCCTCTCTCCCTGCAGTGGTTAATACTAACTATGCAATATTGCGCCGGAAGATCCGCCAAGAACTGGGCCGGTGGAAACATTACCCCTTGTCATGGTTAGGCAGAGTGGCAGCAGTGAAAATGACCATTCTACCGCAGATACCTTCCGCACCATACCTCTGCGGCCGCTAGCCGGGTGGATTCGACAGACTCAATCCGACCTGGCCCAGTTGATCTGGAATGGTCGGAAACCGCGAATGCGACGAGCATTGACAATGCTCGCTCCTGAAGACGGAGGGCTGGGGGTCCCGGATTTCCAGTTCTACTTCCAGGCGGCACAGTTGCGGTACCTGGTGGAGTGGAGCAGATGGGAATCCGGGAAACACTGGCTATTTCAAGACCAGGCGGCGGCGGCTCGACCTCTGCA
Organism: Triturus cristatus; assembly: GCF_964204655.1. Taxonomy (NCBI): domain Eukaryota; kingdom Metazoa; phylum Chordata; class Amphibia; order Caudata; family Salamandridae; genus Triturus; species Triturus cristatus. The sequence continues at coordinate 77,276,846 of NC_140582.1, read as the reverse complement.
GGAAATTCCCTTCCTGCGCAATCCTCATAGGCCTCCCAATCTATACGCTTCATATATCACACAGGTCCCCCTGGAGGTGTGGGATGCCACTAATGTCAAACATGAACTCACAACCTTTCCGTCCCTGCTCACCCCGCTGGCAGATAACCCTGATTTTGCTCCTGAGATGGATAAAGCTGCTTTTGCAGGCTGGAGGTCGGCCGGTTGCCGATTTTTATACCACATCTATGGCGCTGATGGGGTCTACTCGTTCGCTCAGCTGAAGCAGGAATTTGGTTTCCCGGAGTCAGAGCGACTTCGATACATACAGGTGAGACACTGGACACTCCAGCCACAGGTCCGCTCCGGGGCAGACAGACGCTTCTCCTCTTATGAACGGTGGCTTCTCACTCGCACGTCAGATCAAAAACTCATTTCTGAACTTTACAAAAGTCTGCAGATTATTCACAAATACAATCACAATCCAAGTAGAGAGCGGTGGGAACGTGAGTTGGGCAGAACGCTCAGCCACAAAGAGTGGGAGGGAATATATTATAGGGCCAGGCATTCGGCATATCGCATGGGACTCACAGAGACACTCACGAAGATGGTGACATACTGGTATTACACTCCAGAATGCTTGCACGCAATGGATCACACCCGAGAGGCGAAGTGCTGGAGGGGTTGTGGCCAAGTGGGCAACCTAGTACGTCTACTCTGGGAGGTCACGTGCCCCCGGTATCTACGGTTTCTGCGACTTACAGAAGTGGGGCAAGTGGATGGCTGAGGGTGTAGATGGGGAAGTCACATAGCTTGAGTGGAGGACGTGGAGCATGAAGAGGGGAGGGGTTGGAGGGAAGGGGTTAGAGATCCGGAAGCGTTTTCTTTTACTGAGTCTTTTTTCTTTTTGTTTCTCCTTTTCTTTTTTGACGTTTCATTGTTAAATCTTATATGTATTGTCGCACGACAGGGTGCATACAGCTAGGGCAGTGCTTTACTGTCACTGGGTTCAGTGGTATTATTATAGCACTATATGAGGATAGTTGTATGTATGCGGTTATGTCCTTTGATTTGTAAACTAATAAAAACATTTAAACCAAAAAAAATATATAGTGTTCAAACACTAATATTTGGGGAAATCAGGATACAGCAACTATTTATCATTTGTACATCACCAAGTAAAGTCTCTTGATTTGTTTTGATCCTATTACAACCTTTGTTTCACTCATACTTCTTACAAACAAATGGGCTTCATTTCTGTTAACTCCTAATATATTTTGAAATATTTGTACAGATAATTTACAGGAATTAAAATTGTGTTGTGTTTGGAAAATAATGACACCCTACAGCCTTTCTCTTCACACTATTTGTATCCCAGCAAGATTGCCACATAGTTCAGTTTACAAAATCCTCTCACTTTGCAGTCAAAGAAAAAAAAGTAAACATCTATCTCCATGTCAAAAGAATAAGCATTTGTCAGAAGACATTTGACTCATTGTGACCAAACAAAAACGAAATGTAATGGCGAGCTTATTGCACTTTCTGAAATCCTGCATGGTTATTTTGGGGGTGCTGCAGCACCCCCAGACTCCTACTTCTAGCGCCTATGTTACAATTTTCACAATTGTCGTTACCCCCCCATCCTTGTTTATGATGTTTTTGTCTCCTTACAAGTGGCACAATTCACGATTTTGCCACAAAAAGAAAGTGGAAATTGTATATCCACTAAACTGCAATTGTGTTGGAATTTCCAAATAAGTTGGTTCACAATGTGTGCTCAATTACGAGTTTGACTACTTGTAATGGGAAATAGGACGCGAATACCTCATGTTATTCCACGTTCCAAGGGGCACAAACAGAGCCTGAATGCTATTTACTTTCATGATTTGCACCATGTTTGTGCTGAAAATCGCAAGAGCAAGGACCCACGATTTCCCCCCCAGATTGTAATCGTGTTTTGGGCACAAACTCCTGGGACCACCAGACCTATAATAATCAGGGCCTCAGTCTGTTCCTCTAAAATGCTAACACACAATCTCCACTAACAATAAGAATCAATCCCGCCCCACCAGGTGTTATGGTTACCAGTAATCATGGACATTTCTTATTATAAGCTGAGTGTGAAACACAAGGTTTCCAGCTCGAACAGCTACAAGGAGGTTATCCTGTGTGTGGTGACACAAGGGACGCCTGCACGACTCTAGATAGCATACTCCCCTGTTTCGAGTTCATCCTAGGAGGCTTTGTAGGTTTTTGACTTTTGGTTCAGCCCACAAGACATTTAGGTACTTGAGCTAATGTTCCTGCATCATTGATTACAACCCAGAGCAGACTCTGTTATCTGGAGCTGCCCACCATGTTCACCTTCTTTTTAACTGTGGGCGGCTGGGACCGACAGTGATGGCAATGACAAGATTATAGGGGTGGGACCTGCCTTTTTAGCTGACAGAGGGAGAAACCTATTGGCCTCCCCTGTGTTTACAAATTGGTACGCTACTCCCCAACAACAGGGTCCTTTGTGCCATCCATATGGAAATGGATGGCTTGTGTTACTTATGCTGTGTTTAGAGGGCATGTGAGTGTGTGTACTACGCGTAGCTGTGGTAATACAGGATTCTGTTTTGTGTTTGCTAAGCATAGTAGATTCTAAGATGGAGATTAGAGAGAGCTACAGAAAAGAATGAGAATTGGAGGGCTCTCCCACGACTTCCCAGTGACCCTTTGTAGTGTGTCAGACTCTAGACTTCGGTGGAAGTGAGGCAGAAAGTCCCATTAAAGCAAAGGAAATTGCTCCTGACCTTTCCTTTCCCAGTGTTCACTGGAAGGGCTACCTCTATGGTTATGGAGAAGCACAATTTAGGCTCCACCCTAACACATCACAGAAGCGCAATATTCACATGTGCTTAGCACTATATACTCTGTGTGCCTTAACTTTATTAATGTGAAGTGAAGTTTTAAATGAACATCTGAAGTCTATTCGCTGTAGAAACTAGAGACCCATGAACGTGTGCATATTAATATTTAAGCTTAACCATGAAGACATGTAGTTCTCACCTATATTTAGACTTATGTTTCAAGTCGTATTGCATCTTTTGAAAGTGCATTGCATATGTAATGTGGAACATTGTTGCATTTATTTTGCAGTCATAAGTGCACATATAATCATGTTTACGAAGTACATATTTCATGTGCTCAGCTAAAGTTAACGGGCCCGATTCACAGAACTAACTTAAGACAAAATCCTAAACTTACTACCATTTTGATGTTCACAGAAGGCACTTACTCATTTTGGTATTCACAGAAGGCACTTACTCATTTCGGTATTCACAGAAGTTAGGAGTCCTAACTTTAGGACTCCTAAATGCCTTCTGTGAATACCGAAAGTCTTAAAATTAGGATTTTTCTCAATTTAGTAGTCCTAAATTTAGGACTCCTAACTTTAGGACTCCTAAATGCCTTCTGTGAATACCGAAAGTCTTAAAATTAGGATTTTTCTCAATTTAGTAGTCCTAAATTTAGGACTCCTAACTTTAGGACTCCTAAATGCCTTCTGTGAATACCGAAAGCCTTAAAATTAGGTTTTTTCTCAATTTAGTAGTCCTAAGTTTAGGACTCCTAAATGCCTTCTGTGAATACCGAAAGCCTTAAAATTAGGTTTTTTCTCAGTTTAGTAGTTGTAAAGTTAGGAGTCCTAACCTTAGGACTCCTAAACTGAGAAAAATCCTAATTTTAAGACTTTCGGTATTCACAGAAGACATTTAGGAGTCCTAAAGTTAGGACTCCTATCTTCTGTGAATACCGAAGTGAGTAAGTGTCTTCTGTGAATACCAAAATGAGTAAGTGCCTTCTGTGAATACCAAAATGGTAGTAAGTTTAGGATTTTGTCTTAAGTTAGTTCTGTGAATCGGGCCCACTGTGATTAGGCCTTAATTTGAAATGTATGTTGTTGCTTTGCATGTTTTCTCCTGTGCAGGTGTGCTCTCGAGGCTTCGTAGATAGAGAAGGGAGTAGTATTGTATTAGTGATAGTGTGGTATGAGAAGAGAAATCTTGGCAAGAACAGGACGATTTAATGAGCAGAAGAAGTCCCCCTATTCATCTCTTATCAGGAACAGAGGGAAATTCAAGGTTGCCAAGGCTATCCAAGTTCTGTGGGATAGGAAAGTCTAGAGATGTTGCAACTTTACCTGAAGAGTAGAATACCATTGGTTCTTGGAGGGGTGGTGTAAGATATTGCCTATGATGCGGGTTTTGAGTGTTTTTTTTTTTTTTTTTTTTTAAACCGTTTATTACAAGACTCAGAAAACATTACAAAGATGGGCCTACAACCTTCCGGCCGGCCGCTAGTAGACAAAAGGAGCATATGATACACATTATAAAGTGCTTGTTGCGGCAAGGAAGATGCACAGGAGTTAGCAGCGTTGATAGCCACACCATCCGGACCACACTGTACGGTTTCATTTTAAGCTTAAAGAACAACCAGAAAAACAAACCCACAAGGCAATCCACAATCTGAAATAGCAGCATGTGCTCCCCTAGAAGGGGGACCCTACCAGTCCATAGGAGTATCAAGAAGGGGAAGAGATCAGGACTAGGGCTGGGTGAACTCAGTGCCCGGTACCGGGGAGATGAGTCAGGGTTTTGAGTGTTTTAATTAGTGTTTACACTGTTAGAAATTAAGAGATCATATGGACTTTTAGAGGTACAGATCTTTTAGCTTCCCTTTATTCTCATATGAGTGTGGCCTTATTTTTTTTTTTTTTTTTTTTTTTTTTCCAAATTTTATTGAAACAATAAATCAGATACAAGCATGGGCCTACAACCACCAGGGCCGGCCGCTAGATTCAGAAATGATCGTACATTAGTTAAAGCAGTAGGCGACACCTGGGGCCCAGCCCCGTAAATGGCTCAGGATAGCTCGAGAGAAGCAGGAGACATACATTTAACATAAATAACAACAAAAAACAAAAGGCGAGGCATACAGGCAGAAAACGTGGGTCAGGCTACATCCGGGGGACTTTTACTCCAAGACTTCAATTAGCTATCATCAGGAGGGAGTATTGAAAGATCGGGGGGGGGTAACGGGAAAGGAACATCCATATATGCGATTAGACAATCAGTTACGAGGAACCATCAAGGGTCAGGGGGACAAAGCAATATCGGTGTCCACTAGGGGGGGCGTACAGATACCCCCACGATATACGTTCCATTGCCCCCAAATTCTACCCCATGCCCCGGGTTTACCGCGGGCCACATATACAGTCTTCTCCCTAAACATACACCAGTCCATGTTTTCCTTCCATACTGACACGGTGGGTGGCCGCTGGGAGCCCCAAAGCTGCGCTATATCCCTCTTGGCAATCATGTAGCCCAGGGCCGCCCACCGAGTCTGCGCCGCGTTATAATCATTGGGCTCCCACACATTCAAGACACAGCGACGCACCTCCGGCAGCAGCTCCACCCCGGTGACTTGCCCCATGACCCCATGAACCCGACGCCAGTATTCCGCCACCTCCCGGCACTCCCAAAGGATATGGAGAAAGGTGGCACTGAGCCCACACCCCCGCCTGCAGAGCCCATCCTCCGAGAATCCCATCGAGACCAGACGGGGGCCCGTAACATACACCCGGTGGAGAATCTTTAGCTGAACCAGGCGGAGGCGGGCTGGAATGGCAACTTCCTTGGGGGACGATAGTGCGGACTGCCAGTCCTCGTCGTCTAATTCCACCCCGTCCCCCGTCCACGTCTCCCGAAGGCGCACCAATAGGTCGGCCCGATTGTTAATGAGTTTTTTATAAATTAAGGAGATCGTACTGTCGGGAACATGACCATCAAGTATGCGGTCCTCGAGGGGCGAAGAGGCAGGGATCTTGGTCCCCTCCCCAAAGACAGAGAGCAGGGCGTGCCGAACCTGGGCGTATCGGAAAAACTCCTTTTCCGTGAGTTCGTATTCGCTCTGGAGCGCCGCGAAGGTCTTCACCGCGCCCTTCATCCATAAGTCTCCCACTCTACTGATGCCAATCGTGTCCCAACGGTCAAACCCCTTCGTTGTCCAGAGGCTTCCCAGTCGGTCGGAGGCAAATAAAGGAGTAGCGCATGTTAGTCGCTCACTCCAGCCCATGGCTACATTGGCCGCCTTCCAAATCCGTACCGCGATCTTAGTGGGGCCCGTCAGGGTCCGTCCAGCCGAGCGGGAGTAAAGCGCCCTGTTATAGTTACCGCCGGGAAGCAGGAATTTATCCATCTCATACGCCGGATTCAAGCCAGGCGCATACGTGGCGTGGTTAATGGCTGATAGCTGCGAGGCCCAATAATACCTGCGAATGTCGGGAAGCGCGATGCCCCCGTCATACCAGGGGAGAGTAAGTTTGGCCAGGGCAATACGCGCCCGCCCGTCCCACACCAGTCTCCTCTGCAGACTCTCTACTTCCCGAAAGTAGGCTACTGGAATGATGTCGAAGGAGTTCTGAAGTGCATAGAGGAACCTGGGAAGGGACATCATTTTAAACAATGCGGCCCGACCCAGTGGGGACAGGGGCAGCCTACACCACCGAGCCGTGTCTTCCCTCAAACGTCGAAGTGGAAGCAGGAGATTGTGCTCATAGCGAGCTACCGGGTCCAACGAGATGTGTATCCCCAGGTATTTAAAGCCGGACAGAGATATTTGGATCGGAAGCCGAAGCGGCAGGAGAGGGGGGCCACCGGAGATAGGATAGACACAGGATTTAGACCAGTTAATCGTGAGACCCGAATTTCTCCCGTAGGAAGTCAGAACATCGAAGAGAACGTTAAGCGACTGCCGCGGCGAGGTAAGATACAGGAGGATATCGTCAGCATATAACGAGACCCGATCCTCAAAGCCCGGGGCCCACCGGATCCCCCTGATCGAGGGCTCCCAGCGGAGCCAAGCGGCGAGTGGCTCCAGGGCGAGAGCAAAGAGCAGAGGGGACAACGGGCACCCCTGCCTCGTACCCCTACCAAGAGCGAAGGGCCGAGAGACCCGCCCATTAACCACCACCTGAGCCATGGGTCCCGTGTAGAGAAGCTTCACCCAGCCAAGAAATCCCTCCCCAAAGCCGAATTTGGTCAAAACAGCCCAGAGGAATGGCCACTCGATGGTGTCAAAGGCCATCGTGGCATCTAAAGAAACCAGCACGGCCGGTTCAGAGAGGTACTCCGCCCTGGCGAGGGCGCCATGGAGACGCCTCAAGTTGAGGGCGGTGTTGCGATGTGGGATGAATCCGCATTGATCAGGATGAATCAGATCGCAGATGACGCTCAACAAACGATTGGCAAGGACTTTAGCCAGGATTTTAGGCTCTGCATTTAGCAGTGAGATAGGCCTGTAGGAGGCACAGCGGTCCCGTGGCTTACCGTCCTTGGGGATCACGACTATCGTGGCCAGTCGCTGGTCGACCGGAAGGGAACCGGCCTCAAGGGACTCCAGAAACATACGACGGAGGAAGGGCGCTAGTTTATCCGGGCGCAACTTATATAATTCGATAGGTAGACCGTTGGGACCCATGGCCTTGCCCGAGCGAAGGGACCGAATCGCAGTCGCGATTTCATCTACCGTCAAGGGAGCGTCCAGCTGCTCACGGTCCTCGGCAGAAAGGCCAGGCAAAGCAATGTCCCTCAGGAGAAGGCGAGAATCTTCCTCATCTCTATCAGTCACCGGGGAGTACACAGTCCGGAGGTGGTCGGCAAAACATTCCACAATCTCACCAGGCTCCGTCACACACACTCCATCCGAGACACGCAACTCCGGGACCACACGATTCACTCTCTCCCTCTTATCCAGCCACGCAATCAGCTTTCCCGCCTTGTCCCCGGCATCATACAACCGACCCTGCTGCTCCCTATACATAGTTTTGGCAGCGTCGGTGACAAGAGATCTGTATTCAAACTGTTTCAGATTAAGGGCATGGAGCCCGTCCGGAGTGACACCCGCCTCCAAGGCCGACTCCAGCCCCAAGATGTCAGTCTCCAGCTTCACCACCGCCTCACTCCTGAGCTTCTTAGCCACCACTATCTGGGAGAGGGCGTGTCCGCGGATTACAGTTTTAAAGGCTTCCCACAGGGACATTGCGGACAACACAGACCCCTCGTTTTCAAGAAAGTATTGGTCCATAGCCTTAACCAGACGTGGGGTCTCGCAGGTACCACGGGTTAATGGGAGCGATCCGCCCTGCAGACCGCGACTCGGTGTCAAAGAGAAGCCACAGCGGGGAATGATCGGAGATACCCCTCGCTAGGTGCCTGACCTCTCGAATTCGACCCGCCTGCGTCGCGGGCATAAGGAAATAGTCTAACCTAGAAAGACTCCCATGTGCCCCAGAGTGAAAGGTGTATTGACATTGGGTCGGATGCATTAATCGCCAACTATCCACCAGGCCGAAGGTCTCCAACAGACCACCTAGCCAAGCCTGGGCAGCGGGGAGGGCCCTGGGTGGGTGACGATCCAGGTCACCCGAGACCACCGAATTAAAATCCCCGCCCATAAGCAAAAGGCCATCCGGAAGTTCAAGCAGCATTCGACCCAAGTCCGCGAAGGTGGAGTTCTGGAGGCCCGGTGGGACGTAAATTGAGACCAGGGCAAGGGGATGCCCCTCCCACCTCCCAGTCAAACAAACATAACGCCCTCTGTCATCTGAGACCACCCGCGTGATCTCCAACGGAAGTGAGGATCGCAGGAGAATGCCCACCCCCCTGGAGCCAGTTGTGTAACCAGCGTGAGCCGAGTGTGGCCTTATTTTAACACTTATTTCCCTGTTTAGAAGACTTCCACTGAAGTTTTCTATGTGCTGACCCCGTCCTGTATTTAAAAATCCTCCTAAGTCTTTTTATTCCAAACTATCTTCATTTTAGATTTAGAGCCAAATTAGGTGACTTTAGAATCTATTCATGCTTAGGAAGAGGAAGCAGAGTTTCTTAAAGGAACACTCATTCCAAATTCTTGGCAGTATTGTTTTGACTGTTGTTATTGTATGCTCTATGGTATTGCGTCAGAACTGGCTTCCACGCATTAATTTGTTGGTTGTACTACTGTATGCTTATAGCATGTTCTTGATTATTGTGTTATTGGAATGATTACTAGCTTGTAATAAACTCACTTAAATTTAGTTACTGATTCCTGGTCCTTATTATGTTCCACAAACTCAAAATCATTTATTTGAATGTCGACTCCCTTTTGCCTCTCAGTCAACAAGAAAGATCTATCAGGTGAGAAATGGTAACCACTTCCTGTGCACTCCCGTTTAACAGGTAGTTAAGAGAGCTGGCCTCTCTCTCATTTGTGTCCTTGTGTTTAGTTTTCCATGGCAGGAGACTCCCAACTCCACCCCACCTTCCTGCTGACACCTGAATACGAAGACAATGGCTGGAACAGGCGTCAGACAAACAAGCATAAAGGAAGAACTGCCGGAAATCCGTCTCAAAACTGACTGTTGGGATACACAAACACTGCCTGCAACTTTAGTATAAAGATGATATAGAAAGTTTAAGCAAGATTTTTCTGCCAGAATCCGGTGTCCCACACCAGTGATGACTGTAAAAGGTTTCTTTGGCCGAGGAAGGGGATATCTACTGCCGATTTCCCTCGCCATGTTTGGAACAATAAACCTGGGGAGCCATGCAAGCATCCCAGGAGAGGCTGCCTTGACCCTGCCTTAAAGGAAAGAGCTGACCTACTGCTTAGGAGAGGCATTGGAGGTGCTCTTGTATGAAATAGATGTCTAGAAGAGTGGGGACTGTGGAGGGCTTGCATCACTCCACTAGTGAGTGAGACTCTGAATCTATGGTTAACTTTGCAGGCAGGCTAAAGATGGAGCACCCATTTTTGTAGGGCACAGTGAAATCAACTGTGTGGGATTTCCACTCAAAAGACCAAGTGCCGAGAAGTAGGGAGGTGCTAAATATCCCTAATTGCATCCAGAGTTTTTCACTGATGAGCCAGGGTGTAGGAAAATGTATTGTGCCAAGGAGGTAGGCACCCCCTACTGTCAAAGACAACCCAAACCAACACTTTGTTCTTACTACTACAACGTGGGGTAGACTTTTAGCTTGTTTCAGTGGTCAGCTTGTGATTGGGCCCACAGAAAATCCCTAGAAAGGGTTACACCAAATTGCGAGCATCACGATCCAGGCGCAACCTCCTTCTACCAGGTACAGTTACCTGACCAAACACGGGCACCTGCGGTAGAGTTACAGTTCCTTCTTGATGAGGCATGATGGAGTGTACCACACCATGAGTAGCGCTGTCCTACTGATGGATAAATGCCAGCACACGTTGCCTGCTGCACAGAACAATATAACAGACAGAAAAGTACTGTGCAAAGGGGCAAAACATCATCAAGGGGGACCCTCCACTTGAAGGGCTCACTACTCATGACCTCTGACTAGAGCCAACCCAACCTCCCTGTGAACATTACTCTTGACAGCCCCTCGAGGACTAAAAGACTATCTTGCATTGAATTGGGTACCTGTTCCTTTGGAGCAGTATAGGCTGACTCTACAAGAACTACTATCTAAATGTGGTGTAATAATCAACGTGCCCTCTGTGTGTGAATAGTAAAGTGCTTCCTCTTTTATAAGTCAAAACACTGGCCGCACATTGATTTATTGATTACTATTGAAAGGTTTGATGAGCTCTGATACTCTAACACCACACCACCTCCCTAAGTAAGCCTTTGACTGCTCAACACCAGCACCCTGAGGAACAAATGCTAAAAGGATGTATTTAGTGCTCATGTTTGGGCTCCATAGCAAGGTCAAATCATATGACACCAGAGTTAAAAAAAAAAAAAACCCTGCTTGTTACAAACTGAGCCCAGTAACCCCTGACTCTTGAAAATTTTCCCACACTTTCAACTGGCTCAAAGTCCTGATGATGATCCTAATATTGCGTGTGTAGGATCGAAACGTCGTCGACACTGGTACACACCCTATATGTTCCTAACGATACTATGTTTCATACATAAGGGTGTCCTATGTAATGTTTGTTAAGTCCATTTTCCATTCCCTGCAAATTGTAACAAACATTTTTTTGCCTGAACCCTGTTTGTTTTTTATGCTTTCTCCCTATTTTATTGTACAGGACACAGGCTTGTGTCCAACTTTGCGAATTCTCCTTGTAACTGCTGCTTAATCACTACATCAGTAAAAAATTATGACCACTGTCCGGCTGGACAAGTCTTTAACAATAAGCACTGATTGGGTCCTTATTTATTCCCTTCTTTACTTGCTCCTAGGGACCTTTTGTTGTCTATAATTACATGATTCCCATGGTCCCAGGTCGACCTTTGGGTGCTCTTGTTGTAAATTCAATATGGTTAGCGCAATCGGTTGATTGCAAGAGCTAAGTTCCATTATACCCCTTTCCAAAGTGGGCCCCTCCCTTGTTCCCCGTCCCCCCTTTTTTCTCCCCTTCTCGCTTCCCCCCTTGATTCTACTATACACTTAAAACTCTAATACTATGTCTGACAACGCACCACTGTACTCAGATGACTATATTAAGAAGATCTTAGAAGGCCCATCGCTTTTCTCTAACACAGATGACATTCCTGGCACCACCAGTAACACGACTGATCTTTCTGCAGTATTAGAGAAACAAAAAAAGAAATTTCTTCGATTAGAACTTATGGCACGGATGCTCACTGAGTATCTTAAATCTAACACAATACCACAAGGTCTAATAGTGAGAAATATTCCAGGCGTCTTCACCGACAACCCGAAATATATAAATAATTTCAGCTACATAGGCACTACTTGTTCTAGGCACTGGTTAGTCCTAGGCATAGATATTGCCACTGAAGAACTTCAGGCACTTACCAAGCTGATCGAGGATATAGAGAAAAATATCCAGGATAGCAACAAAGTTCCAGACGCGAAAAAACTATTAGAAAAAGTCCAAAAAACAACCGAGGAATTCCATCGCATAGAACAAAACAAAAAATCTAATAAGGTAAAAAGGGACATTAAATCATTTGCCCCAGAACGAGCTTATCCCTATCTGAATAAAGACTTTTATACCAATCGTACCTACAACAATCCCCAGAACTCAATACCTTGGGGTCGTTTCAACAGACGTCAGAACTTAGTAGGGTTCTCCGATACCTCTGCTGAGTCCTCGGACAACTCAGACACAGGAGAGGGTACAAGCAACACCACACGTACCCCCAACCCCCTTTTTTTAGGTCAGGATCTACAAGACCCCCCAAGGAAAGGAAGAGGCAGACAACGCCCTCGCTGGTACAACCCGCCAGGAGAGCGCCAAACACGTCAGAAATTCTACCGTTGGTAGACTCTGAATCGCACAAAATGGTTGACCCAAGCTCTACTATTCATCTGTTCAATCTTTCTACCTATATACTCTAAAGCCACGAGATATCACTACTCAGCAAAGGTCTTTCATTTGTACCAATGACATACCCTAATTTCCTTGATCTCCAGACGGAACTATTAGGTTTTTTCGTAAAATTAGGCTTCACAGCTATTTTTTACTGAATCCTATGACACCAAATCAATACAACACTCCACTTAGACCTCCTTCCACTTTCTCACCGCACAACAATATGATACCTAGTGAGGTTATTACCTTTGAAAAACTTGTACTTAAAGAACTGATGAATATTTCTGACTTACACCACTACATCCCTTATAACATTACCAAGGAAAAAAAAACTAGCTATTTCTTCCCTACGCGAAAACTCCAATCTAATAATCAAACCAGCTGACAAGGGTGGCGGTTTTGTGCTACAAGAGCTGAAGGACTACAAAGATGAGGTCAATCGCCAATTGGCTAATACTGAACATTATTGTAGATTACAAACTAACCCCACCAAGGAACTTCAGACACTCATCCAACAAATTACGGTTGTAGGCCTACAACAAGGGTTCCTCTGTAAACTAGAGTACCAATTCCTTAACATAAAAAGTCCTAGAACTCCAGTAATTTATACGCTCCCTAAGATCCATAAAGACCTCCAGAAACCCCCTGGGCGCCCAATTGTTTCTGGCTGTGGGTCCATTCTTGAGCCATTAGGCCATTATGTCAATCACTTCATCAAGGATTTTGTCCCTCTCACTGACTGCTATATTCGTGATAGTATGTCTATGATTAACCTGATTGAGAACCACCCCTATGACCCTAATCTTAACATTCTTTGCACTTTAGATGTAGAATCCCTTTATACCAATATACCACAAAGGGATTCATTGTTGGTGATGGAAAATGTCCTGGACCGAAGGCCGCGACCCCACACAGTACCCACTAACTTCATATTACAACTACTAGAAGTCTGTCTTACCAGGAATTTTTTCATGTTTGAAGACCAATTTTTCCAACAAGTTAAGGGTACATCCATGGGCGCAATTTTTGCTCCAAATTTGGCCATTTTATACATGGATGCACTAGAAATGAACTATATTCTTACCACTACCTTTCTCATCATGTATTTGTAAGTGGAAAAGATACATTGATGATATCTTTATGATATGGCAGGCCAATGAAAGTCTACTTACCTCGTTCCTCCATTGGCTCAATAACAACTGTGGTGGCCTTAAATTTACATTGAGCCACCAAAGGGAATCCATCCCTTTTCTTGACCTTACAATTAAGCATATTGATGGCTATCTTGTTACAGGTCTTTTCCGCAAACCCACGGAAAGGAACACCCTATTAAGCTACAAGAGCAGTCACCCCCGTGCCTTAAAAGACTCTCTCCCCTTCTCGCAGTTTCTGAGAATTCGTAGAAATTGTTCCTTAAAAGAGGACTACTTTTATGAAGCCAAAATACTTTCTGCTAAACTAGCCACAAGAGGCTACCCTAAAAGTTTAATACGAAACTCCATGAAACGAGCTTGGTACTGCCCGCGCGAAACTCTTCTTGAGCCCAAACCCAAGTCTGAAACAAACAGACTTGTTTGCGTCACTACCTTCTCCACAGTGTCTAACTCTATACGGAAAAGTATCCTTAATAACTGGTCAGTTTTGAATGCTGGCAACCTCCACCTGGAACGCCCGCTATTCGCATTCAAGAAAAATAAGAATATTAAGGACCACCTTGTTCGTGCAGCCTTACCCATTACTACCAACAAAACAAGTGCTACCACTCTGAATGATATCTGGTCTCTCCCACCATTGAAAGGTCATGCCAAATGTGGTAACTGTGTGGTTTGTTCATTGACCATTGAGTGTAAAGTCTTTGTTTTTGGTAACATCAGAAATGAACTAAAAACATTTACCAACTGTAATTCCACAAATGTTGTTTATGCAATCTTCTGTCCTTGTAATAAGATTTACATTGGCCAGACTACGCAAAAGATTCGTCTACGCATCTCTCAGCATCGCAGTAGAATTAGATGCAAAATCCTCACAGCGCCATTGGTTGAACATTTCCTGGAAAAGAAACACTCTGAAGATGAAATTCGATGGACCGTCATTTCTGCTGTCAAATTGCCCCCAAGAGGAGGAGATATGATAAAGACACTAAACAGAGAAGAATTAAAATGGATTTTGAAGACTGACAGTTTCAATTCCGGATTAAATAGACATGAGGATTGGTCCTCAAGTATCTGAATTGCAATTTAGTCTTCACCGAGTGCCTTGAACACGTTTGCATTATTCCTCTGAGTAACAACCAATTCCATGCTTCTTGCTCTATGTTGTGTTATTTCCTATCCTTTTCTTCTAAATATCACCCAGCACCACTTGCAAAATGACCCGTATACTAACTCACCACCTTAAACCATCGCTTTCCCTTCCTTCTCCTATTCACCCTACTTAAGATGGCGCCCTTCCTTTTGTCTTTTGGTCCCTTCTCTATTCTTACTCCCCTGTCGAGGCTATCCAATCAGTAAACCCCTTCGTCCTTATCACATGCACCTCTCTGCACCTACGGCAGCAGCCGTATCACTGGACCCTGCTCCCCGCACTGCCGGACTCCAGTAATCGTATCGTGAACGGTGAGTGTTTCCGCGCACTTTCAAGCCCTTGGTTCCCCGTCTCCCCTTACCTCCCATCCTAATCCTTCCGTTCCTTCCTGCAGCGCATTGCCGCGGACCGTGTCACGCCCCCTTGTAGCTGACTCCCCAGTCTTGGACCCTGCTGACTGCCGTTAATCTTTTCTGGAACTCAGAATTAATCATCCCCACGGTGAGTCTGACCGCCCTGCACACCCTCACGGTTCCCACACCCCCCTGCCCTACTTCTAACCCTTCCCTTACCTCTGCAGTGTATTGACATTGATTGCAGTGAGCCCTATCCAGACGGCTTCCCGAGTCGTGCGATTGCCGCTCTCCCTCCATTGCACTCCTAATTCGAGTGTCCCGGACCGTGCTCTACGCACTCTCCGCTCTGATCCTGGTTAGTTTCCTTACCAACCACACCTTGTCCCTTCTGCTCCCGCTGGCCCCTTAACGCTTCCTAAGCATGCACTTATTGCCAATTCTTCTGTTCTCACTCCGGTACCGATCACGCCTTCGCCATCTCACCGCCTCACCACGTCTTCTTCCCCTTCGTTCCCCCCTATGTAATTCATCTAGTTGTCTGTCCCTTCTAAGGCTACCCTCAACAATTATTCTACTGCACTCTCCTTACTTGGCTTGATTTTGCTCGCCTTGACAGGCCATCCGCCTAGTCATATTAAATAACCTCTTTTTAGGTATTATAACCCACCTCTGTCTACTCGCATGATGATCACACCTGACAGAATTAAATTAACCACAGGCATTGTCCTCCTTATGTTAATATCCCCGCATTACCTTTTTTTATTCTCACTTACGGTTATTCTCACTCACTTCCTTCATTGCTCCTTGACAGCATAATTCTGCTGACTTATATCTCTGTCCCTTGACACAAGGAGACTCACAGTGGGCCCGATTCACAGAACAAACTTAAGACTAAATCCTAAACTTAGTACCATTCTGGTATTCACAGAATGCACTTAGTACTTCTGGTATTCACAGAATGAACTTACTACTTTTGCTATTCACAGAATGAACTTAGTACTTTTGCTATTCACAGAATGGATTTACGACTCCTAAACTTACGTCCGCACTCAGGCCGGAAATTCCGGCCCGGAGGCGGAGCTTCCGGCCCGGAGGCGGAGCTTCCGGGCCGGAGGCGGGGCTTCCGGGCCGGAGGCGGAGCTTCCGGCCCGGAGGTGGGGATTCCGGCCGATTTAGCTATGGCTGAAATCTCCACCTCCGGGCCGGAAGCTCCGCCTCTGGCCCGGAAGCCCCGCCTCCGGGCCGGAAGCCCCGCCTCCAGGCCGGAAGCTCCGCCTCCGGGCCGGAATTTCCGGCCCGAGTGCGGACGTAAGTTTAGGAGTCGTAAATCCATTCTGTGAATAGCAAAAGTACTAAGTTCATTCTGTGAATAGCAAAAGTAGTAAGTTCATTCTGTGAATACCAGAAGTACTAGGTGCATTCTGTGAATACCAGAATGGTACTAAGTTTAGGATTTAGTCTTAAGTTTGTTCTGTGAATCGGGCCCAGTGTGTTTAGTCAGACTTTTCTTTTAATTGGTCATTGATTTTAATCATGTTCACTTGGGTGCCGATCACGATCCTGTAAAAACCGGGTACGAACCGTCGGACGGAGCATATTCTCCGTCCGACGCGTACCCGGTCGAAAAAATATACAAACATGGAAGTACGATTCGCACGGAAATACCATTTCCGTACGATTCGTACAAAACCCCGACCGACGAAAATAAACATACAAATGTGATCCGGGAAAGCGCCGACGTGACGTCGGGACGCACGCAGCCTGCCATTCACGAACCAGGAATTACGATTCGCACCGACGTCATCCCGCACGGAGAATATTTTCCGGCAGCCAAAAACTGCCGGGAAATCAGGACGACGCGAACAAGGAGTACCTGCACGCGACGGACAGACATGGACCCGAACCTACGTGTCATCCCGGCCCTCATAGCAGTCGACCTCCTCTACAGGTTACGACGCAGACGCTGCAGAAGGTCAGAACAACAAAGGGAGGGGGGAAAGGGGGGGGGCAGGACCAGGGGCAGGCCACAAAACCCCCACCAAAGTCACACAGCACACATGCCCTGGACATACCTGACCCCCAGGCCCTGGTCAGTATGAGGGGGTGGGGGCGTGTCCAGCAAAGCCAGCGTCCGCCACAACGGAAGTGCTTGACGACGCGAACCGGCAACACAACAATACAGGTACGTCCCGTACCCACGCCTTAAGAGCGTGGGTACAAGTCGTACCCCGCCCACACCTACGTCACCCCACATGGCAAAGGCCTGGGTACGGCCCGCACAAGCATTACATAGCGTGGGGACGGATATGTACGGACCGTACCCCCACCCCCGTATGCATGGAGCGTACCCCCAACCCCAACAGTGTAAGTACGACCCGTACCCTCACCCGCGTACGTATGGAGCGTACCCCCCCAACCGTGTATGTACGACCCGTACCCTCACACGCGTATGTATGGAGCGTACCCCCCACCCCAACAGTGTAAGTACGACCTGTACCCTCACCCGCGTACGTATGGAGCGTACCCCCCACCCCAACAGTGTAAGTACGACCCGTACCCTCACCCGCGTACGTATGGAGCGTACCCCCACCCCAACAGTGTATGTACGGACCGTACCCCCACCCCAACCGTGTATGTACGACCCGTACCCTCACCCGCGTACGTATGGAGCGTACCCCCACCCCAACAGTGTATGTACGGACCGTACCCCCACCCCAACTGTGTATGTACGACCCGTACCCTCACCCACGTACGTATGGAGCGTACCCCCACCCCAACAGTGTATGTACGACCCGTACCCTCACCCACGTATGCATGGAGCGAACCCCCACCCCAACCGTGTATGTACGGACCGTACCCCCACCCCAACCGTGTATGTACGACCCGTACCCTCACCCGCATACGTATGGAGCGTACCCCCACCCCAACAGTGTATGTACGACCCGTACCCTCACCCGCGTATGCATGGAGCGAACCCCCACCCCAACCGTGTATGTACGGACCGTACCCCCACCCCAACCGTGTATGTACGACCCGTACCCTCACCCGCGTACGTATGGAGCGTACCCCCACCCCAACAGTGTATGTACGGACCGTACCCCCACCCCAACCGTGTATGTACGACCCGTACCCTCACCCGCGTACGTATGGAGCGTACCCCCACCCCAACAGTGTATGTACGGACCGTACCCCCACCTCAACCGTATATGTACGACCCGTACCCTCACCCGCGTACGTATGGAGCGTACCCCCACCCCAACAGTGTATGTACGACCCGTACCCTCACCAGCGTATGCATGGAGCGTACCCCCACCCCAACCGTGTATGTACGGACCGTACCCCCACCCCAACCGTGTATGTACGACCCGTACCCTCACCCGCGTACGTATGGAGCGTACCCCCACCCCAACAGTGTATGTACGGACCGTACCCCCACCCCAACCGTGTATGTACAACCCGTACCCTCACCCGCGTACGTATGGAGCGTATCCCCACCCCAACAGTGTATGTACGACCCGTACCCTCACCCGCGTATGCATGGAGCGTACCCCCACCCCAACTGTGTATGTACGGACCGTACCCCCACCCCAACCGTGTATGTACAACACGTACCCTCACCCGCGTATGTACGGACCGTACCCCCACCCCAACCGTGTATGTACGGACCGTACCCCCACCCCAACTGTGTATGTATGACCCGTACCCTCACACTCGTACGTATGGAGCGTACCCCCCACCCCGACAGTGGAAGTACGACCCGTACCCTCACCCGCGTACGTATGGAGCGTACCCCCACCCCAACCGTGTATGTACGGACCGTACCCCCACCTCATATGCATGGAGCGAACCCACACCCGTGTATGTTCTAAGCGTACATATCCTGAAATAGGAGGGGTGGGTGCAGAGTCCTCCCAGCAGTGCCCAGAGACAGGAGGGGTGTGTGCAGAGTCCTCCCAGCAGTGCCCAGACACAGGAGGGGTGTGTGCAGAGTCCTCCCAGCAGTGCCCAGACACAGGAGGGGTGGGTGCAGAGTCCTCCCAGCAGTGCCCAGACACAGGCGGGGTGGGTGCAGAGTCCTCCCAGCAGTGCCCAGACACAGGAGGGGTGGGTGCCTAACACTCCCAGCAGTGCCCAGACACAGGAGGGGTGGGTGCAGAGTCCTCCCAGCAGTGCCCAGAGACAGGAGGGGTGGGTGCAGAGTCCTCCCAGCAGTGCCCAGACACAGGAGGGGTGGGTGCAGAGTCCTCCCAGCAGTGCCCAGACACAGGAGGGGTGGGTGCAGAGTCCTCCCAGCAGTGCCCAGAGACAGGAGGGGTGGGTGCAGAGTACTCCCAGCAGTGCCCAGACACAGGAGGGGTGGGTGCTTAACACTCCCAGCAGTGCCCAGACACAGGAGGGGTGGGTGCCTAACACTCCCAGCAGTGCCCAGACACAGGAGGGGTGGGTGCAGAGTCCTCCCAGCAGTGCCCAGACACAGGAGGGGTGTGTGCAGAGTCCTCCCAGCAGTGCCCAGACACAGGAGGGGTGTGTGCAGAGTCCTCCCAGCAGTGCCCAGAGACAGGAGGGGTGGGTGCCTAACACTCACAGCAGTGCCCCTGCAAAGAAAAGGGTGGAGTACCCACAGATCCAATGCCCACAAATGTCAGTCAGGTGCACAAAGATCCTGCAGTACATGTACCACATGTGTGTGAGGCTGGGAGTATACACATGCATAGCGCCAAAAAGAAAACATGTGCACATGAAGTCATGGCAACAGTCTACATACACAAGTACAGTGACCACCAAGGACGCCACGAATGATGCAGGTGGAGACATCGCTCAGCATGCATGGCCCAAGTCTAACGAGTCCGTCACACACCCAGCCAATGTAGACACAGCTCAGCACCACATATTGGAAAGACCCTGCAGGGAAGAAGTCAGGTTACACTGAGGAAGGAACACACCTTGGGACGATGTCACCATGCAGTAACTGCTTACATGAACAAAGTTATGTAGCCAACAGCTTGTGATGGCACACAGATACCAGGATCCACCCTATGACCAGCACAAGACGACAATTCCCACACACCCAACACATAATCACCACCCTAAATAATGGGGCAGGTCGACTAACAGCAATACCAGACAGACAGTAGTGTACTAAGGAAAAATAAATTGCTTTAATCAGCATCCAAAAATATGTTTGTCCCTTGAAAGTTCAAAATGTACAATGCCCATAGGGCAATCCAAAGTTCAAATCCAGGTGTGGGACACAGTGGGACGCGTGTCCCCTAGCTTGCCTGCACAGTCAGACTCCTTTTGTCTTCCAGAGCGGGGAGGGCATCATGTGGGGGGGAAGGACCAGGCACCGCAGGGACATGAGGGCGAAGGGTAGGCGTCATGGGTGCAGGGATGGAGGACTCCACCACAGGGGGTGGGGCAGGGCCAAAGGCGGAGGCCAGGATGGCGCTGCACACCTTAGCAAGGTCCTCCAGCGACTCCCCTGCACCCGAAGGAACCACAGGCCCCAAGGAGGGGGGGGGGCAGAGGGATGGGTCGCAGCACCACTGGGGGAGGGTGTGGACAGGGGGGGGACTCAACCACCCTGACCGGGGACTCCCTTGACCGCTTGCGGGGTGGTGTCACTGTGGGGCTCAGGGACAGAGCGGCCATGAAGGAGTCTTTGCCGGATATGTGGCCAGGAGAGCTGAGGGGAGGGGATTTGGAGGGAGTGGATTTGGTGGAATGCGGACTCCCACTCTGGCTGCGTGGCTTACATTTGCCCCCCGACCCAGTGGGTGTGCCTACTTCACCCTGTGTGTGCGTGCCATGAGGTGTGCCTTTGACCTTCCCTGCTGGTGTGGTGCCTGTGTCTGTTGTGGTGGGTGCATGCTGACGTCTGGGTGTACGTGGGACAGGCATGGGAGTGGGAAGTGTGGATGGGTCAGGGGTAGGGGGTTGGACGTAGCGCTGCAGGAGACCCACTGCTGCAGTCAGTGTCGAGTCAATGGACCTCAGCAAGTTGCGTTGGTCAGCCTGCGATGATAAAATGCCCTCCAAGTATGCATCCATGTTGTTCAGCACTTGGCTGTGGCCATGGAGGACATTATGCATCGCAGCCTGACCAACCTGCAACTGCCGCTGGATGTCCACAGACTCGGCATTGGCGGCAGCAGTGGAGACAGGGGCAGGGGGTGCGGTGCCTAGCAGGAAGGAGACATGTGGTGACCGGGCACGCTGGGAAGGGACACGAGCAAGTGGGAGGCGGCTGATGGCAATGGAGGGGGCGGGGAGAGATGTTGTGCCGCTGTCAGCTGCTGGTGCAGCCTCCGCCCACTCGGAGAGATCATCCTCGGACCCGTCAGCTTCATATTCTGTTGTGCCAGTGGACAGGTCCTCGGCCTCACTCTCCTCTGCCTCAGTTCCACTTGATGTGTCAGGCACGATGTCACCGCTGGCACTGGTGCTCGGTCCCTCCGCTCCGTCTGTGCTCATGTCTCCCTCCGTGTCCCCCGACGATGCTGTGGGCAGGTGAACAGACAGGAATTAATCATACACCTGTATACATATGTCACATGAGTCCAATCTACATAGGTTACAGTGCATAGCCTGAAAAGAAAGATCAGTAACATCTACAAAACAAGGTACAGATGTAGGGCATGCAACACACAGTTGGTTGACCCACCATGCCACAGAAAAACTATGGAGAGCATGACACAATAGCAAATGACATGAAATGGAGTTTGACAGAGGAGCCAGGCCCTGGGGACAATCCAGCACTGCATCTGCACCACACAGCGTCGCCGAAAATAGGGATGAGCAGGGACCATATCCATGAACTTGAGGCACATGCTGCATAGGTAATTCTGAAAACATGCCCACCATGACTGGCTCACTGCACCTTGAGTGTATGTGCAGACAAACATCACACACTGGCCAGACATAGCAAGGAGATGTTAGGTTTTGACATGTAGGCTTTGCCCGCACCAACCACCCCCTACATGAGACAATTTGTTGAGACACAGGAAGCACTTACATCTCTTAGTCTGGGTGAAATACACATGGGCTGGATAAATGCAAGATTGGACACAAAATACCCAAGGTGCGCCTGTCCAAATAATCATGTACAAATGGTCACCATCAGATGAATGTAACAAGACACACAGGCACTGGCCACCGTGAGTATGAACAAGGAAAATCAGGTCAGGCTGTACAGTGGACACTTGTACTACATTTTACGTCAATATACATGGTGCCAGGGGACAATGGCACAGAGCACAACCTATGCTGTAGACACTGAGAGTGTCCACGTTTTGTGATGACACACATGACACCTAGGAAAATATGCCCCAGGGGACAGTAGTGGCCACACAACTCCATGGTCCTGAATGGGAATGACTGCAACCCACGCCACCATCCCTGCACTATGCGTATCGCACACTCATGCACATCATGTCACAGGCCACAACATAGGACATGCGTGCTGTAAGGCATGACACTTGAGAGACTAACTCCCATGTCTGGACTCAGCATCAGTGTAAACTGACATGGAACCCACAAGTACTGAACTGGACAGGGCACAGGCAAGGTCCCAAAACCTGTTACACACCACCCCCACACATGATGCTACAGGCATAGTTCACGTGGAGAAAGTCCCAGCCTACATAACCTTGTGAAGGAGTGACTACACACAGACCAGGGAACACATTGCAAGGAGGGGAAGGGAGGCAGGAGAGCACCGCTATACTGTGGCTAACTGGATCTGCACAGCACCTTTAAACCCTGGCAGTGTATCTATGCAACTGTGCACTTACAAATGCTGGTGACACACAACAAACACACATGTACCTACCCCCTTCCTGCTGCTGCTTCTCCTGTAAGCGCCTGTCCAAGTCTGGAAATACCACCGCCAGCACACGCTTGTGGATGTGGGTCAGACGGCGGCGCCCGCGGTTCTTATGGGTCTCAGGTGAGTCCCCCAGCAGGACCCGTGCGATCCTCCGCGTCCAGCACCGGATATCCTGCCAGCATTTCCTCACCTGGGCCAGGCGCCGCTTGCGACCCTCCGTCCTCCTCACGGCACTGACGGCGTTCATCCATATCTGCTTCTTGGCAGAGGCGCCTACCTGTGAGGATGAACAAGTGACACTGCATCAATACACCTGGCACATGTCACAGAGACCCATATTAGAACAAATTTGCTGTTTACAACAAGGCATAGTATGCATCCAACGCATTTCACCTTTGTCATAGGGACATGATCCTCTGGGGAAGGGCAAAAGCAGTACGTGCCATTGAAAGTACACAGGTGGAATGAGGGCAACGACACAATCAATGATCCAGGCTCCCACTGTGCATCACAAGCTACACCAGGATAATGTGCAGCACCTCTAAGCAGTCACATGCCACAGGCCACTGACGCTACCGCAGCAGAGTACACAGACACACACAGGCACAGGACATTCACCTGCCATTGCCAAATGCAGCGACAAACCTCACTCTGCACATGTGCCACTAGACGGGGGGGGCTCACAGGTGTGGGGCTGGCTCTGCACGTCAGACACACAGCACTGCTCCCTGCTCACATCACATGGGCAGGGTATATCCATCCCTCATGCAGCCCGGGTGCCACACTCCACATATGCACCCAGCCACATGACAGGGGACTTACACACACACCGATGTCCAGGGTATGAACACATCATGTAGACACTCTCAGCACAGGTACACAGAACTAACACACATCTGTGGGTGCAGTCACCTGTCACACTGGGCTGAACACATAATCAAATGAGGACTGTAGAGGCTACATTCCCAGGAGGACAAGACAGGCAGAATGTGGCATGCACCATGCAGTGATTGTCACAGTAAACACAATGCAAGTGAGGACGGCAGACATGCACCACAGCATGCACTGGCTGGGAGACATCAGGCATTCCCCCCCTGGGACCCCCCTACAGTACATAGCATGTGTGTCACACCTGGACACAATGCCAGAAGTCACAGTCACAAACAAGGGACACAGTCTGTGCTAGTAGACTCTGCACTCACCTGATACCCTGGTCACCCATACAGCAGGGGGTACTGTGGGAGGATCACATCCAGCAAAGCCAGGTTCTCCTCCAGGGTGAAAGGCTGTGCCCTCTCCACAGACCTTGACATGGTTCCAGGGAATCAGTAGCAGCAGCTGGGTCGTCGAATCCAAAGATGTGCAGGCAAGTGCTCCCTCATGGGACCTGGCTGCCTTGCTGGCCTGTTTCATGCACAGGAGTACAGAGTAATTGGTCACTCACATTTGCATCCTATGTTTCCTCCAATCCCTTCAAACCTAGCACAGTCAGTGGGTTCTTATTGTGTTTTTTTCTTGAGCATGATGTCAACTCCAGAACCACATTGCAACAAAGTAGATTCATTCAAACTGACTACTGCTGTGCACCTGCTGAAAAAAATTCAAACTTTAAACTTGGTCTCCATGACAACCAGCATGCATGTAGGCCTTTATACTTGTCCCTCATGTGTCCCCTATGTAATTTGGAGTTTAACACACAGGTACGGTGCATACCGGGGCCCTAGGGCACCGCAAATGCATAGCAACGGCTCGTACAGGCGTGTGTACGGTCCATTTCACTATGGGTGTGCTCGCGTATGCGTACCCATAGTGATAGTGAGCATACGCATGCGTGTGTATGGTCCGTACCACTATGGGTACGCATACGCGAGAACACCCATAGTGATAGTGAGCGTACGCACGCGTGTACGGTCCATACCACTGTGGGTACGCATACGCGAGAACACCCATAGTGATAGTGAGCGTACAAGCGTGTGTACGGTCCATACCACTATGGGTGTTCTCGCGTATGTGTACCCATAGTGATACGGACCGTACACACGCCTGTACGCTCACTATCACTATGGGTGTTCTCGCGTATGCGTACCCATAGTGATACGGACCGTACACACGCCTGTACGCTCACTATCACTATGGGTGTTCTTGCGTATGCGTACCCATAGTGATACGGACCGTACACATGCCTGTACGCTCACTATCACTACGGGTGTTCTCGCGTATGCGTACCCATAGTGGTACGGACCGTACACACGCCTGTACGCTCACTATCACTATGGGTGTTCTCGCGTATGCGTATCCATAGTGATACGGACCGTACACGCGTGCGTACGCTCACTATCACTATGGGTACACATACGGCAGCACTCCCATAGTGATAGGGAACGTACACAGGCCCTCTGAGCGAATGTACGGTGCCTTTCACACATCACAGTGGTGACAGGCAGCACACGGGAAGGAATAGGGCTGACATACTTGTCCATGGATGGACATCAAGGCTTTGTCTGGGCAGTACTACATGTGTGGGGCACAGGTGTGAAAGGCTGTGATGTGGCACCACACTCCTGAGTCGAGAAGGCACCAGATGTATGATGAGATGTGTACAGATGTTATGTGTGACGGTGCAATGTGTGCCAGGCATGCCCTTAACTCCTTTGACATGTGTGCATGTCGTACTGCACACTTGGGATGAGCGTCACTGGCATGGCACAGTCAACAACACACGCAAGTGTCCCCTGATGCCCGCTACAGGGGTTACCACACCAGACATGTGACTACCCACGGTGCATGATGTGTCTATGTCATGTATGTGTGGGGTGTTCCCATTAGCTTGATGTTGGTGCTCCCTCAAAAGCATCACCTGTTGCAGCAACCAACATGTGTCTGTGTGTAGATGGACATGGCACACTGTTACGCACACCAGGCCACATGTGGTATCGGATGTGAGGTGCGTATGTATGCATGGGACACGGAGTAGCGTAACAAGGACATGTCTGCATCCTCTCAATGAATGTGTGGTGAGTCATTACATGTACACCTTATTGGCAAGGTGTGTGGGCTGTCCTAGTGTAATGTCATGTGACCTGTGGCTCTAGTGTTCCGCTACCAGTCTCTGAAATCGACATCCTACTTCTGCTGATGTGTTGATGTATGTCACTCCTGTGTTGCGTCTGGCTGTTCACTTACACTGGGACACAGCTAATCCCATGCCATGGCATGTGGAGGTTCACAATCTCCGTGTGTAGCTGGGTCTTGGTAGGAGTGTCACCTGGCAGCCATACGTGTCCAGGGCATGTGGCACATACCTGACTCCGTATGTCGCATATGTGTATTGACAGATTAACATGTGCTCAGCACCAAAAAATTGTTGTTGTAGTGCACTCACTCTTCCTTGTCACTTCCAAATTACTGCAGAGCGCCGCCTCTTCCACGAGCAATTCCGGACTTGGCTGACATGCGGGAGAATGACTCTATCCGGTGCTACCGCTTCCCCCAACCGTTGATTGAGGAGTTGACGGCGAGGCTGGCACCACACCTGCAACCGCTGCACAGGTATCCTACGGCACTGACACCCAAGCTGAAGGTAATGGCAGCCCTACATTTTCTTGCCATGGGTACCTTTCAAAATACCAAAGCTCATGTTGGTGGCATGTCCCAGAGCATGTTCAGCCGTGTGCTGCATGATTTCTTAGAGGCCATGTTGCTTCACCTGGATGAGTTCATCCATTTCCCAACCCCTGAACTGTTGACTGGGGTCAAGCGTGGATTCTATGCCCTGGGAGGGATGCCCCATGTCATAGGGTCCATAGATGGGACACATGTGGTTTTGGTACCACCACAGGCACAGGAGGTAGTGTACAGGAATCGCAAGCACTACCACTCCATCAATGCCCTTGTGGTGTGTCTGTCCAACATGGTGATTTCACATGTCTGTGCTCGTTTTCCAGGATCAGCACACGATGCCTACATCATGAGGCGTAGCAGGGTGCCTGAAATGATGACGCAGCTGCGCAACGAACGTGCATGTGTTGTTGGTGGGTACACTCTGTCTGTCCTGTATTTTGCGTAGACTTCCATCACGACCGCTTCTCCTGTCCTACTTATGTCCATGTGCTTTCCATGTAGGGGACGCTGGCTATCCCAACATGCCATGGCTGATCACACCTCTCCGCAACCCCATCACGCCGGCCCAGCTCTGCTACAACACCGCCCATGGCCGGACAAGGCGAGTGATAGAGAGGACATTTGGCCTCCTGAAGAGCCGATTCAGATGCCTCCACAAGACCGGTGGCGCTCTCCCATATGCCCCGGCGAAGCTCTGCAAAATCTTCATGGTGTGCTGCATGCTGCACAACATGGCAGTTGAGAAAGCTGTGCCACTCATCCTGGATCAAGATGATCAGGACCATCCACCCGTGGAGGACGAAGGTCTTGGCAATGGGGCTAGTGATGTGGAGGATGTGGTTCCGTAAGAGGACATCTGGAGTCAGCTCATACGTGACTTCTTTGCTTAGTGGTGAGAACCAGTGTCTGTGTGTGCACGCATTGGTCCCCGTGTGGCATGTGTTGCGATGTGTGTGTCCATCTGCATGTATGGCACGTGAGTCAGAGGTGTGTGTGGATGTGTCACTGGAGTGATGGTGCCAGTGATGAGTGTATTTCCCCAGTCATAATTGTGACCTAGCATGTTGTCATCCTTACATGTGTCGAGTACATGCACATGCAAGTGGCTGTGCTTTTTGTGGCTGACTTCGTGTGTGTCTCTCATCCCCAGGTACTTGCGCATGCCGTCTGCTGGTTGCATTGTTGTGGCACTGCTATTCCTCATGGACACGTCATCGTGTGCTGACTCAGCGTTACACGCACGGACAAGTTTGGAAGTCTCCTTAGGGTAAGGGATGCATCAGGGGTGTATTGGGTGTGGCAGTTGTTTACGATGTGTGCACACTGCCCCTGTCGATGTTTGGTTCCTCTGCAGACATGTCGCATCACCATGGGACACATGACATGCAGCTGAGTACACCTGAATAGATGGTCAGACTTGTAGACAGTCATCTGTGATGGGATTGTGGATTGTGATGATGGCATCAATGTGTGTTACACTGCCCTCTGACACATACGGTTTGCATTGGCTTGACATGGTGTGGGACTTCCACATCAGAGGATCAATGGTGTATGGCAGCCTCTCCGTGAGCAGCAGGGGGTGTTTAGCTGTTAGCCGACACTTGTGTGCCAGTTCCATGGCTATCACGCATTTGTGCTGCAGAAGGGGGGTTCCAGTGTTGGACCCACATGTTACTCCACATGACCCGTTCATGTGTACTCCGAGTTGCCTCTGCAATCCCGAATACATGACTAATAAAGGTGTCCCTATGCCTCAAAGGTGCCTCTTCTCAGTCAATGCTGGTGTGTTGCCACGGTGCATCCAGCATGTCTGGCATGGCTTTCCGTGATAGTGGCTATGTGTCTATGTGTAGAGTAGCAAGATGCAAGCTGTTTGTGTGGGATTAGACTGTGTATTGTGCATGATGTCCATGACTGTGTGGGTATTTTGACATGTGCCATCCCCATGCATCCAACGTTGGCCAGGCCACCATTCTCTGCATCCACCTGACTCAAGCTTGCAGGACATGGTTCTGCCACCTGTCCACACATACCTGGGTGCCCCACAGGACACTCCACATGATCCCTGACCTCTGCGCATGGCTGTCGCTGTACTCAATATGTCTGTCGGCACGGTTGCGCGGCCACCCCCTCAGCTGGTTGAGCCCATCACGGGTGTGTATGGTGCTCCATGTCTGTCTTGCCTAATACAATGTGACCCATGTGTGTCCTGTGCCAGACTCAGGCCCCAGGGTGTGGATGGTTGAAGTCAAATGAGAACTCAGGCATGGTTAGACTTTACAAGACACATGTAAGGTAATAATGCAAAATGTAGGCATCTTCTCTTTATGGTGTAACTTTTTATTTTGGTTGGGGCACGTGGGGGGGGGGGGTATGACATGAGGGGCTTTCCGGGTGTGTGGAATCCAAAGTTCACTAGGGGAGTTGGTGTCCTTGCCATTTGAAATCCTCAGAGTCCATGCCACAGTCTTTGTCAACATTGGTCAGACAGTGACCAGCAAGTCCATGTGGCAGAGAATGTCTTTTGCTGCTGTGCTGCTGTTGGTCCAGTGGGCCAGGTGCCAGGCCAGGTGTCCTGGGAGATGGTGCTGTTGCGCTGACCCTCACGGTCTTTTCCGTGGACGACCCACCCTCCTGCGGGGACCCTCAGAAGCAGGCCGTGACGATGTTTGGGATGCTCCGTCGGATGTCTCCTCCTCCTCCTCATCCCTCCCTGTGGGTGGTGATGTTCTACGCCTGGTGGCACAGGGAGGGTTGCCCATGTTGTCGGCTATCCGACGGAGTGTACTGTGAATTCCCTTGAACACCGTCACGAGCTCAGCCTGTCTGTCCTCCATCCGCCCTTGGTGTCGCAGTAGACAGGCATGTTGCTCCGCATGTTGCTGGGTCTGCTGGGTCTTGATCTCCTCGAGGATGGACACAACCTGGGCCATGCCCGTGGTGTCCTGCCAGTATGTGTCCAGGATGTTTCTGACATGGGAATATACCGGTTCCGCAGCCAACCAGTCAGGCTCGCGCCTCCGCCGTCCTCCACTCCCACCACCCCTGCCCACTTGCACCTGGCCTGCCCTTGTGGGCACGTCGGGTCTCCGGGACCCCTGAGGGGTGGCATTGGCGTTGTCGCCTGCCTCCTCCTGGGTGCCCGGTACACCGTGTCCCTCCTGGCCAGCCTGGCTGCATTGTGGTGGTGGGGCAGGGATCCTGGGTGTCTCCTGGGATGTGGCAGGAGTGGGGGTGGTGGTTGGCCCAGTTGTACCTGACGCAGGTGCTGCAGGTGGTTGGACACCAGAGGGGCCAGGTTGGTCGGGGTCGGGTTCGTCCACAGAGTGGTGAGAGTCGTCGCTGCCGGTGGGTCCGTCATCCCGCCGAGCCGGGTCCTGTGAGTCTTCCCCCCCAGTGTTGGGGGGTGATCCACGACGTTGACCTGTGTGTGAGAGAGACAATGTTAATTTTGTTCCATGCAACATCCATGTTTCATTCGTTTCTAAGTTGGCACATTTCCTCTGGGAATTTGGATATGTCTTGCATTCCACTCACAGTGCACTTGTGCATGGGTATGTCCCTTGGCCACAGCTTTTGCGACTTTACCTATGTGTGGCACAGTCTTACTTGCTGCGTCAATTGTGACTGCAGTCAGCAGTGGAGTGAGCAGGTGTGGCGAGTCATGCATTGGCGCCTTCCGTGTTGCACTATACGTGGGCAGATGGAGTTGTTCCACACACTTAGATAATGCAGGTAGCTGGCGTTGTGCTCGTGCACAGGTTGAGACATGGCCCAGTGTTTTGCCATGGAGAAGAGGGGGGATTCAGGCACTGGCCACCCTTGTCTACATGCACGCAGTCCACCTGCTGACGAGCAGACATTCCCAGACCCCCCAAGGCTGAATTGGTCTCCCTGTGTGTCCCTTTCTCACTCCCTCTCTGTCCCCCTCTCCCTCCCTCTGTGTGTCAGCCTCCTCCCTCTGTCCGTCTCCCTGTGTCTCCCTCCCTCTCTGTCCCCCTCTCCCTCCCTCTGTGTGTCACCCTCTGTCACCTCAGCCCAGCTTCCTAGGCACACACTTTTTGCAGATCTTTGAATGGCCCTTGGCTTGTTGATGTGAGTTTGTTTCTGATCTCCAGGCACCCATTGGGTGTAGTGTCTGTGTCTGCGCTGCTGCTGTGGTGGTGTGTGCTGCCACTCTTTCACAGTGTTGGCTGTTCATTAGCTGCTGTCATGTGCAAAAACATGCCGTCACCCCCATGGTTTAATGCAAGGCGTCCGCCATTTGCTGGCAAGTCTTTCCTGTGTGGGGACACACTGTTTGTCTGGCTGTGACCTAGGCCATATGGGCAGGGGGCATTGTTGTCTGCTTCTGAGTTGCACTATGTGATTTTTGTGGCCCACACTCCCGCCATCCGGCTTACCGTGTCTTGTGTTGGTGTTTTCTGTGGCCTGTGACTTTGCATTGTCCAGCTGGGTGCATGGGGCATGGTGGCGCCAGTGGCATGTGCGTGTTCATGGAGTGTGGTTGAGTCTTGCGATAGCTTGGGGTGGTTGCGTGCCTGTTTGTGAGTTTGGTTGTGGATGACGTTCCCCCCATGTGAGGTGAGTTGTTTGTGTACTCACCCGGGTCTCGGAGTCCTTCTAATCCGTCCACTGACAACACCGGCAGTATGGCCATCACCCTCTCCTCCCAGGGATGGTAGTGTACGGGTCTGCGGGGCGGCCCTCCTCCAGTGACGTTGGCCTGGTTGTGGTCGTCGGTCATTTTGTCTCGGACCATCCTCCGCACATCGTACCACCTGGCTTGGCATTCATGCCTGGTCCTTCTGGTGGCCGCAACAGCATTCACAGCATCAACAATCCTCTGCCACATGGCTGTTTTTTCGGACATGCAGGTCTGTCTGACCAATGTTCCAAGAGGTGTGGCTCGACTCTGAGGATTTCGTCGACAAGGACCTCCAACTCTCGGCTAGTGAACTTTGGATTCTTGTTAGTGGGCATGGTGAGGGGTGTGGGTGTGGATGGTGGGGGGGGGTGTGGATGGTTGTGGGTGTGTAGGTGTGGTTGTGCAGGTGTGTGTGTGAATGTGATGAGGGGGTGTTTGTGAAGGTGTGTGTGTGAAGGTGTGCAAGTGTAAGGTGTAGTAATGGTTCAAGTATGGTGCTGTAGGTTGTCTGTGAGGTCTGGCAGCAGTGAGTCTGTTGCACAGGCTCATGGTTTGTGTCTGTGGGCCCTTTTTATTGGTCCATTGGTGGGTGTGGCTGTGTTTGAAGTTTGGTTGGGTGTGTTATAAGGAGTGGTTGTGTTTTGGGCCTCTGTTTGGGATTTTGGCAGTTGCAGGTCAGTGAATGTGTTGTTTTTGTGCTTGTTGGACATGTTTTGTGGCTTTGTGCCATTCGAATGGTGTATTCTTGTGTTGTTTTGCTTTGTCCTGGTTGTGTACGTGCGTTTTTAGCGTGTGTACGGTGTGTACTTCGGGAATTTTGTTGTACAGTGCTGTCCTTGTGTCTGGCTTGGTACGATTCGTACATGCGCGATGTTGTGTGAAGGTGCTGGCGTTGGGGCCTGGGGTGCGCTCCGTACTTAGAATGTTGGGGTGGGGGTACGCTCCATACGTACGCGGGTGAGGGTACGTGTCGTACATACACGGTTGGGGTGGGGGTACGGTCCGTACATACACGGTTGGGGTGGGGGTACGCTCCATGCATACGCTGGTGAGGGTACGGGTCGTACATACACTGTTGGGGTGGGGGTACGCTCCATACGTACGCGGGTGAGGGTACATGTCGTACATACACGGTTGGGGTGGGGGTACGGTCCGTACATACACGGTTGGGGTGGGGGTACGCTCCATGCATACGCGGGTGAGTGTACGTGTCGTACATACACGGCTGGGGTGGGGGTACGGTCCGTACATACACGGTTGGGGTGGGGGTACGCTCCATGCATACGCGGGTGAGGGTACGGGTCGTACATACACTGTTGGGGTGGGGGTACGCTCCATACGTACGCGGGTGAGGGTACGGGTCGTACATACACGGTTGGGGTGGGGGTACGGTCCGTACATACACTGTTGGGGTGGGGGAACGCTCCATACGTACGCGGGTGAGGGTACGGGTCGTACATACACGGTTGGGGTGGGGGTAAGGTCCGTACATACACGGTTGGGGTGGGGGTTCGCTCCATGCATACGCGGGTGAGGGTACGGGTCGTACATACACAGTTGGGGTGGGGGTACGGTCCGTACATACACGGTTGGGGTGGGGGTTCGCTCCATGCATACGCGGGTGAGGGTACAGGTCGTACATACACGGTTGGGGTGGGGGTACGGTCCGTACATACACGGTTGGGGGTGGGGGTGCTCTCCATACGTACGCGGGTGAGGGTACGGGTCGTACATACACGGTTGGGGTGGGGGTACGCTCCATGCATACGCGGGTGAGGGTACGGGTCATACATACACGGTTGGGGTGGGGGTACGCTCCATACATTTACGGGTGGGGGTACGTCTCGTACATACACGGGTGTACATACACGGGTGGGGATTCGACTCGTACATAGGAGGGCTGGGGGGAGTGTTGGGCGCGTATGCGGGCACATGTCTCCATGGTTGCTATGGGAGTTCGGTGCGGACGGTGTTTTTTTCATACGGTTGTAACATCGGACGCACGGGGTGGATCGTAATTCCGCGGTCGGACTTCACTTTTCACATTTGTACGGTAAATTGTCCGTGGACGTGTCGAACACATTTTCCAACCCGAGGACGTGTGGGAAAAATTCCCAATGCGATTCGTATGGACTTTTTCCCATGCGAATCATAATTGGCAGTTTGTACGGCACTTGTACGATTCGTACGGTAAAAAGACCGGATACGAGTCGTACGGGGAATTTTTTTACAGGATCGTAATCGGCACCTTATTGTGTTCTTCTTCTCCTTTTTTTCCCCTTTCTCTCCCTCCTTTATTTTAGTTACTCAGGTTAAATTGTACAGGCCTTACTAATGTTGTCCTGATGATGATCCTAATATTGCGTGTGTAGGATCGAAACGTCGTCGACACTTGTACACACCCTATATGTTCCTAACGATACTATGTTTCATACATAAGGGTGTCCTATGTAATGTTTGTTAAGTCCATTTTCCATTCCCTGCAAATTGTAACAAACATTTTTTTGCCTGAACCTTGTTTGTTTTTTATGTTTTCTCCCTATTTTATTGTACGGGACACAGGCTTGTGTCCAACTTTGCGAATTCTCCTTGTAACTGCTGCTTAATCACTACATCAGTAAAAATGTATGACCACTGTCCGGTTGGACAAGTCTTTAACAATAAGCACTGATTGGGTCCTTATTTATTCCCTTCTTTATCTTTACTTGCTCCTAGGGACCTTTTGTTGTCTATAATTACAAAGTCCAATAGAGGGCACAATTCAAAATTTTGTAAACCAATAGATCTGAAACATCAAAGATATATGCATCAACTTTCAGTCACTTTGTGAAAACCAGTGATTAAATTGTGTCGTACTTGCCAGTGGTAGGCAAATGCACTAATATTTAGGCCAGGGACTTACATTTCATCGTCAGACCCAGAGCAAGACAGAAAAAGACAGAAAAGAGAGACAGAAGGAAGAACAGGGCAGCAGGAATGAAAAAGAACCTGCAGGAGTGGCATAAAGAGACAGGATGTGTAATGTGAGGGAGGAGAGAGGCATGAGGTGAAATGAAGACGTGACAGCCTTCATATTTCAAGATCCCAGAATTCAAAAGCACCACAGTGACCTCCCGAGTAAAATCGTTGGGCCAGGCATTTATTATTATTTTTTATAAACTAAGCACTGACACCAACCAGATCATGTGGCAGTGACTGACAACCCTCCAAATAGATTTTAAGTTGCAAGAATACATTAGCAGTCTATCATAGTACATGCCTGCAGGCTCAGGATCCTTTATATCCACCCCTGAATGAATAGCCACATCGCCTGCTCAGAAAAAACATGTGAAAACCGAAACAATATATTGCTTTTTAACTAATTAGGTGCAAGCTGCCCTTGCCACAGTGTATATAGCATTTCCAATCCTTTATTCCTTTCCTTGTATTCTGTGATTTATGTACAAAAGTCTATCATAGTTGTTAGCGTCCAACATTTGGGAGGGCCAATTGATGACCAGTGTAAACCCAAAGCACTTGCAACAAAGGCCTCCTATTGTTGTCTTTCCTCCGTCTTCAGGCCAATGGATCTTGGCCACCATGGCAGAATGGAACTGCAATAAATTGCATCTCAAGTATAATCTTCAACTTTCAGTAACTTAAGTTTCAGTCAATGATGAGAGGTTTGAAAAGCTTTATTTCTCCTTAAGAGATTAGTATTATTTTTGTTGTTTTTATTCAGTTTAGTCAAATTACAGAATTATCGAGAAAAGGTTTAATTAGAGTCAGGGCAACATAGACAGCGTGTTCCATAAAGGAAATAGTCCCTATCTTAATCTAAGAATCCTAACCTAAAAAATAACCCATACAGAGTTCTCTTTGGAAAAAGAGCAAGATCCTGGAGCTTTTAGTTAGTCAAATAATTAATTCCCCATAATGAGCAGCTCCCGAAACTCAGCCGAATTCCCCAACAAGTTGCAGTAGCAACTATTAATTAAATCTAGGAAAATTAATCACAGCAGTAGCTATGATCAACTGTAGGAGAAAGTTTCCCTGCAAGCAGATCAGGGTAAAAGAAATGGCTGTTAGCATTAGAACACAGCGATCTGGTCAAGAATAAGGGAAAATAATGCATAAAGCATTGAGAGTATGATGGCATGGAAAGGAAGAATGGCATATCCTCTCTAACTAGGAATACGTATATATGAAAACATAAAACATTTGCAACATTCAGCACGGTTCGTCCAATGAAAACGGGTCTTCCGATGGTCTGTCGTCTCGCCTCCCATTTCCCACAGTAAACATTCACTCCGGTGAGCGGTTATCTAAAAGTTTCTAATATGTCGTGCACTAGATACATGAGGGAAGGTTTCTCCTGAGAACCTTTGCAGGCCTATTCTGTTAGCTGTTGTCAGTATCCCATTATGTGTGCAAAGAGCTAGTCTAGAGCAATGAAATATTTCTATCAGTAAGTCTTGATAAGACCATGTAAAGCAAAATCTTCAATAGGCTCAACATTGAAAATAGTCTATTCACTATAAAATATGTCAGAATACATTTTTTTGTGAAATGAGGAAATCATATGGTGTGAGCAAATAAAGAAATATTTTCTCTTAGAGCAGCACATTTTAATGCAATTTTACAATCAGAGCGTTAGATCAGTAGTTTTAAAAGGCATTTTAATTCAATGTTAAGCAGAAGTCCCCCCCAAAAATCAGGCCAAGTTGTAGAAGCACATTAGGTATGAGAGCCTTTTACTTATTTAAGCTGCACGTTTATTTTTACAGGTTCAAGAAAGCATCTTCTCCTACAGTTCAAAGCTACATGATTTATTTATCGCATTTTAAAGAAGCATTTTTATTTTTTCTCTTTTACAGAAAAGACAGCGTTAAACTCACTTTCTAATGTCAGGCACATTTTCTTCAACATTAGGCGAAGTCACTTTTTATGAAAATGTTACACTTTCCGAGTCCTTTCCTTCTGATTTTTTTTTATTCATAACTCAATAAGGTTTCACGTGCAAATTTGTTTCAGAATACACTTTTGTCATCAGTTGAGTCCTGCCGTTTTGTTTTTGTTCCCCTAAATTTTAGAGATTTATGTAGTCATCATTCATAATACCATACATTCCCATATCACTTTCATATAATTCTTTAGGAGATTTTTCTGTCTTCTGTGTAAGAAACATTTATAACTCAGTTATGGAACATAAAGAAATATTAGACAAAGACCCACTATTACCATTTGGAATTAATATAGCTTTCAATATACCCTTCCTTGCTGCTGAAAACCAATTACCAATAGTGCTTAATCCTTTCCAAAAATGTTCATGCAGACTTTGTGTTTCCAATTCATGTAATTCAGGTTCTAAACCTGAAATGTTCTTTGCATCATTTTCAGTTTCTTTACTTTCATCAGGTATGTATGAACAGCAGTGAGTTAACTTAAGCCTTCAGCAGACTCCTCCTTTCTCTGCGAGTAGTATGTCTAAAGCAAGATGGCCCTGCAAACCATGGACCTTATAGCAACTAATGTGTTAATCACAAGCAAGGCTCCAGATGTGCTGGTCGCAATTTTGTCGACTACTGTGGCTAATTTTCTTATCTTTTCATTGTTCATGATGACACCTACAGGTGGAATTATTGCTCCAAATATATCTCCTACTAATCCAGTTCCAGTTTTTACACTACATTTCAGTCTAGGCTGGTGTTACAGTTAGTGCGTATAAACTTGCAACATGATATATCTTCAGGACTAATATGCCTAAATAGCAAGTTCCTTCCCAATCAGCTCGCAACAGGAAATAAGTGTTTTTTTCTACATATGTAGTAAACCCCAGGGATTGCATTTTCCTCTCCCTATAATATCTGCCAAGATCTACCTGTCAATTCGAATGTGTGTTCACAGCTGCTAATCCCTACATGTCTTATTCTTTTTGGAGTTCTCTCTTTGTATACGCAAATCTTCCCTTTCAATTGGCTGTGTATTCTGAGTTTACGGTAAACCATCTTCTTTCTAAAAATTCATTTTCTTCTTTTTTCCATATATTCTCTAGAACATCACTGTTTGTGTCTCTAGTTTTTGTCACATTAATGTACCATTCTTCTAAAGCCATTGTGTATGCCTTTTCTACAGGTCGCATTAGACAGGTTAAATTGTTTTTATAAGCCTTTACACTATCTATAGGCGCATGTGGAAAGACATAATAACAGGCAGCGTTCATCTCTTTTGCTTCCAGGTGTAAATTCATCATTTCTATCAAAGGTACTTTAGAAAGTACTAAATAATGATTAGAGTAAAAATATTCAAAATGTGCTCGTCTATAGACTAATGATAGTAAAATATTACAGGAAATGGCATAAGACAAAGGTATGTGATAGTAAAATAACCTCCTCAGAAACAGAAGTGGTAAATGGCATAAACATAGCAATCTTTTGCATCCATAGAATTGGTGTATTCTTGAACTAATCTAGAATAAATGTTAGAATATGTGTCCTTTTTATAGTTTACAAAGGCTTAACTAATATAATTTCTCTAAGGTCAGGTGTGTGTTTGTATTAGTAAGGTTCCTTGCTTTAAGCTCTGACTCAGGTCTCAAATAAAACCCGATGAGTATTATAGTGATGACTATTACAAAAAACGATCCCATGATACACTTACACTTATTTCTAATGTAGCACTTTTCTCTGAGTCAAAAAAAGCTTAGTTTAGTAGTTTTAGTGAATGGCTTCTCTGATACAGTCAGTGTTCTTTTTTTTCTTTGCAGGTCAGATTTCTAAATAGACAACCCTTAAACCTACTCCATGTTCATCTAAAATGTGATCCCTAACTCTTCTGTAGCTTTTTCTCGGGCCTAGGTTAATCTTCTGTAAAACCAGTAACTAAAATAATAAACCTATCAATTTTAGTTCAGAGTTTACTTCTCACTGTCTTTCTTACTTATTTTTGCTTCAAACTTGTTCAAATTCATTTGCAATATCTTTTGGCTTTCAGGGTGGCTCTAATAGTTCAGGATTCAAGTTGCACAAGTCTTCTAGTGTAACATTCAGAGCAGTGTTCACATAATAGGACCATTCAGGCACAGAGTGTCTGCGACAAGGTACTAATGCTCTTTTGGATCTCCATATTACTTGTTGAGTTGGATCTTTACCACTTTTCGTTCAGCCTCTTCAGGTTTGTCCTCTGGAATCTGAGCTATTGAACTACTCCTCCTTGGGTTCTTGTTTTTATAACTCTTCTTCTGGATTGTGAACCCTTTTGGTGCATGAGGCATGAATCCAATTTGCAACTTCAGCACACTTAACAGCAGTGCTCGTAGTCAAGATCACTTGGACCGAGCCTTTCCATCTGCATTCAAAACAAGTCTACCAGACGTGCTTCTTGATGACAACCCAATCTCCGGTACTGTTGTTGTGGCACATTTCTTGGTGGAAGTCTGGTGTGGCCACTGATACCTGATGAGGAACAGAACGAATCACATCAGCAAGTTCTTTGCAGTAATCCAAGTTTATGTTGTCTTTAATATTCACAAAGGCATTTGCAGGTATAGCTGGCAAATGCCCAGCTCATTCGGATTTCATGTGTCAATAGTCCTATTTTCCTCTCTAGGGTGCTTCGAATGCTCATTAACACCACAGGTAAGGCATCCTGCCCCTTTAGGGAGGCCGAAGCACATACTTTTGCCAATTTAGACATGATGGTACCATACATTCGTTCCACGATACCTGATGCTTCCGGTCTGTAACTGCAATATAATCCTCTTCACCATGGTGTGAGGCTGTGCATTACGCAAGGCAGCACTTTTATACGCCAGAGCTGAAAATGGCACCAGCAGCATGCCAATCTTTAGACCTGTGGTGCTGCTCTGTGTCCCCTTTGTGCAACCAAGCACAGCAAATCTTGGTGCTGCAATATGTTTCGTGAAAAACTATTACATTTGGACTGAAGTTCCCTTAGGCAGAGTCAATGGCTCTATGGCCACCCATAGACTCTGTGTGTGTGCCCTTTTTTCTAATAAATGGGAATTTGTGGGGTCAGGTATGAAGTGGAGCCTAAGGCAGCGTCGAAGACGGTTTACCTATGGTCCGTAGGACAAATCACAATTACATATCCAATATTGTTACACTGACGTCAAAAACATGAATGACAATGAAATATTGCAAATCTGTTAGGACTTACTTTATTAATCACAATCAGGCTGCAATTTAAGACAGTTTAGGTGAACATGTCTGTGTTTACCCAGCACCTAAGACTAGTAAGTTAGCTCAAATGGCAAATACACTTGCTACTGAGATCAGTGTATAAACTATACCTCGTGCAGAGCATTGCATGAACTAGAATGTCATAGGCTTGTATGGTATATACTATAGCTTCATGAATGAATGCATTTGTTACAGAGATCTTCATTTGAAGTCTAGATCATAAGTTGACATGTGTAACGCAGGGGTTATGCGCTTGCTGCAAAAGCTGCATGTAAGTCACAAGACGTACTTTTGGATCCCTGCAGGTTTTAACACAATCCTTTATTTTGGTTGAGAGCCTCTCTCTCACATGCTGAGTGAAAATCGTAGCTGGACTGATAAGTCTGTCAGACCATGAGAGCTGGCATTAAACTGGCAAGCCTACAAGGATCACGGAAAAGCGGCAACAGAGAATAGCCTCTCTCTGGCATAGTGAACTGGATCAGAGGCGGCCATCTTAGAGGTGCTGGACTGAAGAAGGCCATTGAGCAGAAGGCCAGGTTTAATACATATCCTGAATTCAGCCCAGCCGTGCTCTCACGCTGCTCAATAGGTTGGAGACATGGAGCTGCATGGGGCCTCATGGGGGACAGAAGGTTGAATGACAATGCTGCAAATATGGCAGCCAGGGCTGGCTTTAGCACTGGTGGCGTCCTGTGCAACAATGTTTGCACAGGACGCCCCCCAATGACCACCTCAGCCATTGATTCCCGCACCACCACCATTTGACAGTGCCCCTCAAGTCTCCATAACAACTCTCGCTCAGATTAATTTAGTTTTATAGCACCACTCATATTAGTATAAGGTGTCAGAGCAGTTTACATCACACACATTGCACAGAGACAATCATATCGGTGTAAATCAGTGTATAGGAAATATTACATAAGACAGAGGCCTACAAGGTGTAGGAGTCACATGTCTGGTAGGCAGTATAGTTTGAGAGTCCTTCATACGGAAATGTCCAAATTCAGAATTTAAAACGTAACACTATTGTTAAGGGGTCTCTTTAATGATAAGAATTGATTTCTACCCAAACGAACCTTTTTTGCAAGATTAGGATAACGAAAGACTGGGTAAAAAAACATATAGCTCTAATATATACCTTACAGGTTGCATGCAGCCCTTTGATGACAATTATTAGCTCACTATTCTATATAAGGCTTTTTAACTTATAAACTGCAAGCAACAAAAGGATCTCTCTGACAAAATCAGTAACCCACTGACTGAACTATTTACATTATATGCACTTTGTGATCTGCATGGTACATGTTCTTTGCAGCAGGCATATTAACCCTCTGCACTACCTTATAGATGAGTTAAAACTCACACTAGACAAAACTCCAGTCTCTCTCCAGGAAGAACATTAATCACCGAGTTATCTTGACATTTTTATTGATGCCTGAAAATTGCTTAAGGCAAGAAACACGAAAGCAAGTGCTTTTAAAAGGATATCATACTTGCGAACATGGCGCCCCCACCCAAAGACAGCGCCCAGTGCGGTTGCACTGATCGCACCACCCTAGAGCTGGCCCTGATGGCTGCTGTTTTTCTACGGCAACATCCCCAGTGATATAAAAACTACTAGATTATTCCTCCATATTAATGTCATCCTCTGAGTCCGTCTGGGATCCTAATTGGAGAAAGAACCTCTCTCTGAGTTTTTGTGTAATAAACAAAGCAAAATACAAGGCACTTGGCAGAATGATTTGATATGTAGGATTTTTTACATTATCCTTGTGTGAAGTTAAGGTTGTATATGCTGGTCGGCTGGTCAATAGCAATGGCTGCAAGAAACACGTTTAGGAATCACTGCCCAACAGCCTACCTCACTGGCTCAGCCTGCTCCGGTTACCTTATAAGCCGAAACCAGCCTCCTCTCATAACTCTTCCTGGAATCTTAGACGTTCGTCCCACCCCTTTCTCTCTCAATCAGTCTGTGCAGCCTACATAGCAATTAAACTATATGCCTTTCCGCCGCCTCCTCCCTTCCGCTTCTCCAAATTTGGAAAACTGGAATTTCCCGATTCCCACAAAGCACATGCTGTGGTACTATATTAAACTTCAATTAAATAAATAAATATCTTGCTGCATAAATAAACAAATAAACACTAAAAGTAGATTGACACGTGAAGTAACATGCATTATTACACCCACTCTATCCACCACCCACAAAGCACATGCTGTGTTGCAATGGTCCTATATTAAACTTGAATTAAATAAATAAATATCATGCTGCATAAATAAACAAATAAACTCTAAAAGTAGATTGACACGTGAAGTAACATGCATTATTACACCCACTCTATCCGCCACCATAAAAACAAAGCACTTAAAGACATACTTAGATCTCAAGTGTGGTTGGAACAGCTCATGAAGTCACTTTGTATCCAACCCTAATAGGGAAACCTGCTCATTTATTGTGGTTTTTTTGAGGTCTGACCAAGGAAACAGGTTTGGTTGTTTCACCATGCTAGTGTTTCTCCCAAAAAATCATTTATAACATACCTACCCAGAGGGGCTTTTGGTCATCATTCTTCATGTATTGGTGATTTAAATTGTCATTCACATTTTGCATCTCTCCACCCCAGCATGTACTATGAGGGCAATAAGTCAGCTCACTTTACATAGTGGTTTCCTTTGCATTGTGGGGCTGTTCAAAGCCTATAAACATTGTTCACATCCACGTGAAAAATCACTATTATTTTTATTATCTTTAAATAACTGATTTATTGTCTCTGTCACGAGTATTATTAAGCTGCATGGCACAACTGAAAGGGTTGTTATTTAAAAAACATCATTAGTGAAGCGGCCACGTGTTAATGTTTTTTAAATTTCAATTTATGATTGCAAGCACGCAGTGGCCACAATTAGGCGTTAGCATGTTTTTATCTTTTTATTCTTTCAATAAGAATTAAATAAAGTGTTCAAGCAATAACAAAAGAAATAAATAGTTCAAGTTTGTCAAAACCAGACCTTTTGGCTTTTCCAATGCTTGATTTCTATGATTCATGGCAGCAAACTGGAGGAGACTAAATCTTCTCTCAATGAAGGTCTCTAATTCCTGGGTATAAATATATGTTTTTGTAAACTGGTGCTGCAAACTGCTTAGTAGTAAGTTTAAAGTATTACTCCATACCATTTTTTAAAAGTAGGGAAACGTTTAAAAAGCCATATATGTTTGGAGTTCAAATGGAAGTCGTTGGGGGATAGTGAAACACGACTCACAAGTATGGGTGCAACTCACCAAAATGTCTGGGGTAGCAGAAGTGACATCACATAATTTCCCTTTGACTCGTGGACATCACAGGAAGTGACATTAGATGATCTCTGAATCCTCCCGGGAAGTGATGTACATGACCTTAATGCTGATTACATCACAATAACTGACATTGCTGTAGTTAAGAGACTCCTAAGTGCACAATTATACAGTATGGTCCAGTGGTGGCGCCCCTCAAGTAAGGATAACATTAACCGGGTAGCCGCACCCCCCGGATGACTCTGAAGTCTCCCCTTGTGGTAGACGAATAAAATGGGCCAAATTGGTTTTATCAGAGGCAAAGGTAGGGGAAATTCAATTCCACTTAAACCACGCGGTAACAACCCTTGGAACCTCCTTAGAAGGGGTGGGTAGAGTGAGTGGGCTTTTTGTCTCCCTGGTAGAAGCCTTAACTAACGTCTTTACATTATACCATAACAAGTCGGGTAACAAAGACTCTAAAAAACCAGTCGATGGTTGGTATACCCAAACATGCAGGGTTTATAAGGCTAAGTTAGTTGAGGCGCTCAAAGTCAAGTCCCGTAGTGTGATACAGGAAGCAAGGAAGGCCTACAATAAGTCCCTTAAACTTGCCAGGAGGGAGTGGGAAGATAAATACTGGGAAGACCTGCTCCAGGCCAGTAAAATTAGGGACTCAAGGGCCTTTTGGCATCTCATAAGCACACGGAAAAACCCCGATGCATTTGTGAGACCCTGCAACATCCCGCCTCAAAGCTGGGTAAAACATTTTGGGACCCTATACCTCCCCCTAGATGGGGATCGCAACGTGGGGATGGACTTCACACGAGCAATTGAACCTCATGCCTATGATCTCTTCACTCCGTTAGAGATTGAGGGGGTTATAGGGTGGGTAGCCCCTCGCAAGGCAGCGGGCCCAGACGGCCTTCCGGGGGACCTTATGAGGGCATATCCAGCGGAATGGGCACGGGTCATAGCAGCTCTCCTAAATGATATCATGATGGGAGGGGTAGTGCCAGAATCCTGGAAAGGGGCGGTGGTGGTCCCGATTTATAAAAAAGGGTGCAGGGAAACACCGGGGAACTACCGCCCTATAAGTCTGATTGACTCCACCCAAAAGATAGCTGGTAAAGCTATCCTTGGAAGGATTCTCCATTGGGTGGAGGAGAATAAAATCCTATCAGACTTTCAGGCAGGTTTTCGGGCTGGTATGGGGACAATAGAGCAGGTGTTCAGGCTGGCACTACTGGGGTGGAAGGTGGTGGAACTGGGCAAGGGTAGTCTTTATTTGGCCTTTATAGACCTGAAGACTGCCTTTGACCTAGTCCCCCGGGAAGATCTTTGGAGGGTACTTTATGAGTTGGGATTACCCCCTTACATCTTGTCCCTTCTCATTAGCCTTCATGCCCATACCTTTGCTCAGGTCCGTTGGGGTAAAAACGGAGAACTCACTGAGAAGATTCCAGTGTCCAGGGGCGTAAGACAGGGCTGTGTCTTGGCACCCACCCTATTTTCACTATATGTGAATGGGGTGGTAAAACATCTACAACAAGAACCAGCCGACGCCCCCTATCTCGGAGGAGTCCGTATCCCCACCCTGCTTTTTGCGGATGACACGCTCCTGATCTCGAAGACCCCTCAAGGCCTCCAGAAATTACTAATGCGTTTTCAGGAGTTCTGTGCTGCAAAAGGACTAATAATAAATGTGGACAAAACAAAATATCTAGTCCTAAATCCTCCTAAGAAATTGGGCCGTCCACCCACACTTAACTCGATCCCCTTAGAGAAAGTAGCCGAATTCGATTACCTCGGTATTCGGATTACGGATAGGATGTCTTGGGCTAATCATATTGATAAAATGGTCCTCAACCATAGGAGAGTAGGAGGTGCTCTCATGAGGGAGTTCAGGGCCTCTCCTAGGAGATCACTTACCCCAGTAATTGATATCTACAAGGCCAAAGTAGTGTCATCAGCCTTGTATGGGGCAGAACTGTGGGGCCACTGCCGATTGGACGCCCTAGAGACAGCGGAGAGCAAGTTACTGAAATCCTTTATCTCCGTTCCACTGAGCACACCATCTGTACCAGTGCGGTTGGACACGGGCTGTAAAAACATTAACGATCAGGCCCAGCTTCGCCCGCTCCTGTTATGGACACGAATCTGGAGGGGTGAAGAACTAAAATCCTATGCTGATGCCCTGGGGGAAATAATGAGTCTGGGGGGCTGGGCTAAGATAAAGTGGTTAAGAGAAACTAAAAAGCTTCTGGAGAAGATCGGACTAGGAGGCTGTTGGTCATCACGTTCAGCCCCTCCAAAAGAAGTTGTTAAGGCGCTTTACTGGAAATGGTGTGTGGAGCGTCTAATTAC
Source organism: Triturus cristatus (assembly GCF_964204655.1). Lineage (NCBI taxonomy): Eukaryota > Metazoa > Chordata > Amphibia > Caudata > Salamandridae > Triturus > Triturus cristatus. The sequence continues at coordinate 77,231,941 of NC_140582.1, read as the reverse complement.
AAACTCTAACCACTGCAAGTCCACTGTCGCCTTTTTACAAATTAAAGACATTGTGGCTTTTGAACCCTACCTGGACTTGATCACTCTCCCCTTTGACCGAGCCCTTTATTTTAAATTTAGAGTTGGATCCCTCCCCCTAGGTGCAGTGGTATCGAGTTGGTCATCAGCGGCCCGTACTTCTCCCAACTGTGCATGTTGCCCGAGTAGGGTTGAGTCCATTGCGCATGTCTTATTTGAATGCCCGGATTATGCAAGGCCTAGGAGTTCCTGGTTGAAACCCCTCTGTCGAAATATGGGCACACGTAGCCACCTAGTAGCCTTGCGTATCCTAACCACGGACACTTCCCCCCCTATAGTGTGTGGAATAGCAAAATTTTTAAAGTTGTTTTGGCTTATTCGTTGTAAGAGATTGTCAGTAGCTGTTTAATTCTTTTTTAGCTAATTTAATAACGGGCATTTCTTGTCCTTTTACCTTTTTATGAATTTTACACTGGCTTCTTGTAGCATTGGTTTTTTTTTGTACACTGTAATGATTGTATTTTTATTGTGCTTACAAGATATCTTGCATATCGAATAAAAGCTTATGACTGACTGACAATTATACAATAACACAAGTTACTAACACAGATCAATGTCTATTTTATGTACCACCTAAATTTTAAATAGGTGACTGACATGATAGGAATATTACACATTTGTCTTTTTTTATTGCATGAAAAAGTATGTGTTTGCTGGAGAGGAAAAAACAGACACACTAAAAAAACAAAATGGCACTCGTAAACAAAATGATATATACCTCAAACTAATGAATTAATTGTTTCCCTAGTATATACTTTGAGCATAAAATGTTTTCTAAAATTACAGAAAGGCGCACACAAAAATTTAAAAAACAATATATGTTTTGTCCACATTTCTTTCTTCGTGTAGACCAAGGTGAACAATGTAATTGATATACATTGTTGCTGAGCATTATTAATGCATTTTGATTAACATAACTTGTAAGGAAGCATGACTCACGGCAGTACAAAGGTGAGTTTTTTTTATTCAAACATACTTTTCTATATCTCATAATTGTAACAATCTGCAATATCTTGCTTAAAAATGTGTATTTTAATTTTTAAAAAAAAGTTTTATTCAGCAAAGTATACATTGCACTGCTGTAGACTTATTTGTTTTACCGAGCTAAGAGTCGAATGCTTCAGTTCGCAGCTGAACCTACAGAAAGTAAACCATGTACATCACAACACCGTTTACCTTCTTTTCTGTTCTTGGCATTGCCTTTTCCACTTGTTGCAAGGGGTTGCAAAGATAGTGCCAGGGGTTTCAAGGGGCAAGCAAGAGGTTGCAGCTGCAACCCTTGGTGAGTCCTCAATGACGTCCATGCTCACAAGCAGTTAAGTCACATGGACACCAAAAAGAGCTACCAACCATGAAAATATACCCTGAAGAGGGACACATTATTCCTGGAATATTGCTACTAACACTGCACTCATTTTGAGAGGGTGAAAACAGATCTGTGAAACATGAGTGCTCATGCCAACCCTGTTTTTATCTGCTTCAGAATTTTCCTTATAACAATGGAAGCAACCCTGTGCCCATGTTCAGACACACTTTGGTGCCGATCACGATCCTGCAAAAACCGGGTACGAACCGTCGGACGGAGCACAATCTCCGCCCGACGCGTACCCGGTCGTCAATTTTCACAAACAAGGAATTACGATTCGCACGGGTACACCATTACCGTACGAATCGTAAAAAAGCCCGACCGAACCAAAAAACACCTACCAATGCGATCCGGGAAAGCGCCGACCTGACGTCGGGACGCTCGCAGCCAGCCATTCACGACCCAGGAATCACGATTCGCACCGACGTCACCCCGCACGGTGAATATTTTGCGGCAGCCAAAAACTGCCGGGAAATCAGGACGACGCGAACAAGGACCACCAGGACGTGACGGACAGACGACGACGCGAACAAGGAGGGCCAGTACGTGACGGACACACAGGACGACGCCACCAAGGAGGACCCGTACGCGACAGGACGACGCGAGCAAGGAGTACCAGTACGCGACGGACAGACATGGACCCGAACCTACGAGTCATCCCTGCCCTCATAGCAGTACACCTCCTCTACAGGTTACGACGCAGACGCCGCAGAAGGTCAGAATAACTAAGGGAGGGGGGAAAGTGGGGTGGGGTGGGGGTGGCACGACCAGGGCAGGCCACAAAACAACCACATAAGTCACACACCACACATGGCCTGGACATACCTGACTCCCATGCCCTGGTCACCACGAGGGGGTGGGGGCGTGTCCTGATAAGCCAGCGACCGCCACAACGGAAGTCCGTCACCACGCGAACCGGCAACACAACCAGACAGGTACGTCCCGTACCCACGCCTGAAGAGCGTGGGTACGAGTCGGACCACGCCCACACACGTCACCCCAACAATGGCGGCACGGATCGCACCCACGTGGCAAAGGCCTGGGTACGGGCCGCACAAACATCACATAGCGTGGGGACGGATATGTACGGACCCTACCCCCACCCCGTATGCAAGGAGCGTACCCCCCAGCCCAACAGTGCAAGTACGACCCGTACCCCCACCCGCGTATGCATGGAGCGTACCCCCCATGCCAACAGTGCAAGTACGACGCGAACCCTCACCCGCGTATGCAAGGAGCGTACCCCCCAGCCCAACAGTGTAAGTACGACCCGTACCCCCACCCGCGTATGCAAGGAGCGTACCCCCCATGCCAACAGTGTTAGTACGACCCGTACACCCACCCGCGGACGTACGGAGCGAACCCCCACCCCAACAGTGTAACTTCGACCCGTACCCTCACCCGCGTATGCATGGAGCGTACCCCCATGCCAACAGTGTAAGTACGACTCGAACCCCCACCCGCGGACTCACGGACCGTACCCCCACCCCAACAGTGTAAGTTCGACCCGTACCCTCACCCGCGTATGCATGGAGCGTACCCCCCATGCCAACAGTGTAAGTATGACTCGAACCCCCACCCGCGGACTCACGGACCGTACCCCCACCCCAACAGTGTAAGTACGACCCGTACCCTCACCCGCGAATGCAAGGAGCGTACCCCCCAGCCCAACAGCGTAAGTACGACCCGTACCCCCACCCGCGAATGCAAGGAGCGTACCCCCCAGCCCAACAGCGTAAGTACGACCCGTACTCCCACCCGCGAATGCAAGGAGCGTACCCCCCAGCCCAACAGTGTAAGTACGACCCGTACCCCCACCCGCGAATGCAAGGAGCGTACCCCCCAGCCCAACAGTGTAAGTACGACCCGTACCCCCACCCGCGAATGCAAGGAGCGTACCCCCCAGCCCAACAGTGTAAGTACGACCCGTACCCCCACCCGCGAATGCAAGGAGCGTACCCCCCAGCCCAACAGTGTAAGTACGACCCGTACCCCCACCCGCGTATGCAAGGAGCGTACCCCCCATGCCAACAGTGTAAGTACGACCCGTACCCCCACCCGCGGACGTACGGAGCATACCCCCACCCCAACAGTGTAAGTTCGACCCGTACCCTCACCCGCGTATGCATGGAGCGTACCCCCACCACACCAGTGTAAGTAGACTCGTACCCTCACCTCGAATGCATTGAGCGTACCCCCACCGTGTATGTGCCAAGCGTACATATCCTGAAATCGGAGGTGTGTGTGCAGAGTCCACCCAGCAGTGCCCTGAGACAGGAGGGGTGGGTGCCTATCACTCCCAGCAGTGCCCTGAGACAGGAGGGGTGGGTGTGGAGTCCTCCCAGCTGTGCCCAGAGACAGGAGGGGTGGGTGTGGAGTCCTCCCAGCAGTGCCCTGAGACAGGAGGGGTGTGTGCAGAGTCCTCCCAGCAGTGCCCTGAGACAGGAGGGGTGGGGGCCTATCACTCCCAGCAGTGCCCTGAGACAGGAGGGGTGTGTGCAGAGTCCTCCCAGCAGTGCCCTGAGACAGGAGGGGTGGGGGCCTATCACTCCCAGCAGTGCCCTGAGACAGGAGGGGTGTGTGCAGAGTCCTCCCAGCAGTGCCCTGAGACAGGAGGGGTGTGTGCAGAGTCCTCCCAGCAGTGCCCTGAGACAGGAGGGGTGGGTGCCTATCACTCCCAGCAGTGCCCTGAGACAGGAGGGGTGTGTGCAGAGTCCTCCCAGCAGTGCCCTGAGACAGGAGGGGTGGGTGCCTATCACTCCCAGCAGTGCCCTGAGACAGGAGGGGTGTGTGCAGAGTCCTCCCAGCAGTGCCCTGAGACAGGAGGGGTGGGTGCCTATCACTCCCAGCAGTGCCCTGAGACAGGAGGGGTGGGTGTGGAGTCCTCCCAGCTGTGCCCAGAGACAGGAGGGGTGGGTGTGGAGTCCTCCCAGCAGTGCCCTGAGACAGGAGGGGTGTGTGCAGAGTCCTCCCACCAGTGCCCTGAGACAGGAGGGGTGTAACACATGTGTGTGAGGCCAGAATTATCCACATGCATACTGGCTACAAGGGAACATGTCCCCATGAACTCATGTCAACAGACTCCACACACAAGTACAGTGATCATCAAGGATGCCACGATTGTTGCAGGTGGAGACATGGCCCTGCATGCATGGCCAAAGTAGAAGGGCTCCGTCACACACACAGCTCATGTAGACACAGCTCTGCGCTAAACATTGGGAACACCCTGCAGGGAAGAAAGCTGGGTACACAGAGGAAGGAATACACCCTGGGACACGTGCACCATGCAGTAACTGCTTACATGAACAAAGAAAGTTAGCCAACACCTTGTGATGGCACACAGATCCCAGGGTCCCACCAATGAGCAGTACACTACTACATATCCCACACACCCAAACCCTTACACACCACCAAAAACCATGTAGCAGCCCCACCAACACCAATACCAGCATAGCAGTAGTGTGATAATGAAAACAAAATTAAGCTTTATTCAGCATGAGCACAATGTCCGTGGATCGCAGGCAGTTCAATCTTCACAAAGCCCATAGGGCAGTCAATGATTCTCAGCTGGATGGGGGACACAGTGGGATGCGTGTCCCCTACCTTGCCTGCACAGTCAAATGGCATCGTCTTCCACACTGGTGAGGGCATCAGGGGGGGGGAAGCAACAGGCCCCGCAGGGACATCAGGGCAAAGGGGCGGCGTTGTGGGTGCAGGGATGGAGGACTCCACCACAGGGGGTGGGTCAGTGCCAAAGGCGGAGGCCAGGATGGCACTACACACCTTTGCAAGGTCATCCAGGGAGTCCCCTGCACCCGAAGGGACCTCAGGCCCCAAGGAGGGGGGGGGTCAGAGGGATGGGTCGCAGCGCCACCGGGGGAGGGTGGAGACAGGGGGGAGACTCAACCACCCTGACCGGGGACCTCCTTGACCGCTTGCGTGGTGGTGTAACTGTGGGGCTCAGGGACAGAGCGGCCATGAAGGAGTCCTTGGGGGAGATGTGGCCAGGAGAGCTGAGGGGAGGGGATTTGGAGGGAGTGGACTGGGTGGAATGCGGACTCCCACTATGGCTGCGTGTCACACGTTTGCCCCCCGACCCAGTGGGTGTGCCTACCTCACCCTGTGTGTGCGTGTCAGGAGGAGTGCGGTGGACCTTCCCTGCTGGTGTGGTGCCCGTGTCCGTTGTTGTGGGTGCATGCCGACGTCTGGGTGTACGTGGGACAGGCATGGGAGTGGGAAGTGTGGATGGGGCAGGGGTAGGTGGGGGGAGGTCGCGCTGCAGGAGACCCACTGCTGCAGTCAGTGTGGAGTCGATGGACCGCAGCAAGTTGCGTTGGTCAGCCTGCGATGAATGAATGCCCTCCAAGAAAGCCTCGATGTTGGTGAGGGTTTTGCCGTGGGCATGGAGGACATTAAGGATCGCAGCCTGACCAACCTGCAGTTGCCGCTGGATGTCCACAGACTCTGCATTGGCGGCAGCAGTGGAGACAGGGGCAGGGGGTGCGGTGCCTGGCAGGAAGGAGACATGCTGTGACCGGGCACGCTGGGAAGGGACACGAGCAAGTGGGAGGCGGCTGGTGGGAACTGAGGGGGCGGTGCGAGGTGTTGTTCCGCTGTCAGCTGCTGGTGCAGCCACCGCCCACTCGGAGACATCCTCCTCGGACCTGTCAGCTTCGTATTCTGACGTGCCAGTCGACAGGTCCTCGGCCGCACTATCCTCCACCTCTGTCCCACTCGATGTGCCAGCCCCGATGTCACGGCTGGCACTGGTGCTCGGTCCCTCCGCCTTGCCTGTGTCCATGTCTCCCTCTGTGTCCCCCGACGATGCTGTGGGCAGGGTGGAGAGACAGAAATTAATCAGACAGCTGTACACATCAGTCACATGAGTACAATCGACATAGGTAACACTGCATAGCCTGAAAAGGAAGATCCCTAACATCTACTAAACAAGGTACCGATGTAGGGCATGAAACACACAGTTGGTTGAGCCACCATGCCACTGAAATACCATGGAGAGCATGAGACAATAGCTAAACACAGGAAACGGAGTCTGACATAGCACCCAGGCCCTGGGGACAATCCTGCACTGCATCTGCACCACACAGCGTTGGCGAAAATACCGATGACCAGGGACCATATCCATGAACTTGAGACACATGCTGCATAGGTAATGCTGAAAACATGCCCAACATGACTCAGTCACTGCACATTGCGTGTGTGTCCAGACACATCACACACTGCCCAGACCCAGCAAGTAGAAATCAGGATTTGACACATAGGCATTGCCCGCACCAACAAGACCCTACACGAGGCAAATTGTTGAGACACAGGTGGCACCAACATCTCATAGTCTGGCTGATACACACAGGGGCAGGCAAAAAGCAAGAGTGTACGCCAAACAGCCAAGGTGCGCCTGTACAAATAATGAGGTACCAGTGCCCATCCTCAGATGAGTATAACAAGACACACAGGCACTGGCAACTGTGAGTATGTAGAAGGACAATCAGGTCAGGCTGCACAGTGGACACCTGTACAAAATAGCACGTCTATATACATGGTGACAGGGGACAATGGCACAGAGCACAACCTACGCTGTAGACACTGAGATTGTCCACGTGTATGATGACACATACACCACTGAGGAAAAGGTGCCCCAGGGGACAGTAGTGGGCACGCAACTACATGCTACTGAATGGTAATGACTGCAACACACGTCACCATCCCTGCACTATGTGTATCGCACACTCATGCACATCATGTCACAGGCCACTACATAGGACATGCGCGCTGTAAGGCATGACACATGAGAGACCAACTCCCATGTCTGGAGTCAGCATCAGTGCCAACTGACATGGAACCCACATGCAGTGAACTTGACAGTGCACAGGCAAGGTCCCACAACCTGTTACACACCACCCCCACACATGATGCTACAGTCATTGTTCTCGTGGACAAAGCGCCAGCCTACATCACCTTGTGAAGGAGTGACTACACACAGACCAGGGAACACATTGCAAGGAGGGGAAGGGTGGCAGGGGCACAGCGCTATACTGGGGCAAACAGGATCTGCACAGCACCTTTAAACCCTGCCAGTTAATTCATGCTACTGTGCCCTTACAAATGCCGGTGACACACAACGAACACACATGTACCTACCCCCTTCCGGCTGCTGCATCGCCTGTAAGCGCCTCTCCAGGTCTGGAAAGACCACCGGCAGCACACGCCTGTGGAGGTGGCTCAGACGGCGGCGGCCGCGGTTCTTGTGGCTCTCAGGTGAGTCCCCCAGCAGGAGCCGTGCAATCCTCCGCGTCCAGCACCGGATATCCTGCCAGCGTTTTCTCACCTGGGGCAGGCTCCGCCTCCGACCATCCACACCCCTCACGGCACTGACGGCGGTCAGCCAGATCTGCTCCTTGGCAGTGGCGCCTACCTGTGAGGAGGAACAAGTGACACCACATCAATACACCAGCCACATGTCACAGAGAGACATATGGGTACAAATTAGCTGGTTACAACAAGGCATGTCATGCAGCCAACGCATTGCACCTTTGTCATAGGGACATCATCCCCTGGTGAGGGAAAAAGCAGTACGTGCCACAGTGGGTACACAGGTGGAATGATGGCAATGTCACAATCAATGATCAAGGCTCACACTGTGCATCACACCCACCCCTCCTGTCTCAGGGCACTGCTGGGAGTGATAGGCCCCCACCCCTCCTGTCTCAGGGCACTGCTGGGAGTGATAGGCCCCCACCCCTCCTGTCTCAGGGCACTGCTGGGAGTGATAGGCCCCCACCCCTCCTGTCTCAGGGCACTGCTGGGAGTGATAGGCCCCCACCCCTCCTGTCTCAGGGCACTGCTGGGAGTGATAGGCCCCCACCCCTCCTGTCTCAGGGCACTGCTGGGAGTGATAGGCCCCCACCCCTCCTGTCTCAGGGCACTGCTGGGAGACATCAGGCACCCCCCCCCTGGGACCCCCCCGACAGTACATGGCATGTGTGTTACACCTGGACGCAATGGCAGAAGTCACAGTCACAACATAGGGACAGTCTGTGGCAGTGGCCTATGCACTCACCTGATACCCTGGTCGCCAATACAGCATGGAGTACTGTGGGAGGATCACATCCAGCAGAGCCATGTTCTCCTCCAGGGTGAATGGCTGTGTCCTCTCCACAGCCCTTGACATGGTTCCAGGGAATCAGTAGCAGCAGCTGGGTCGACGAATGCAAAGATGTGCAGGCAAGTGCTCCCTCATGGGACCTGGCTGCCTTATATGTGCCCTTCTGCCCAGTCTCATGCACAGGAGTACAGAGTGATTGGTCACTCACATTTGCATCCTATGTTTCCACCAATCCCTTCAAAGCTAGCAGTCTGTGGGTTCTCTATCGGTTTCATTCTCCTGCATGATGTCAGCCCCACAAACACATTGCAACAAAGTAGAAGAATTCCAACTGACTTCTGCTGTGCACCTTCCAGAACAATTTCGAATTTTGAACTTGGTCTCCATGACAACCAGCATGCATGTAGGCCTTAATACTTGTCCCCTATGTAATTTGGAGCATCACACACAGGTACGGTGCGTTTCGGGGCCCTAGGGCAGCCCAAATGCATGGCAACGGCCCGTACATGCATGCCTACGCTCTCCATCACTATGGGTCTGCACGCGTATGCGTACCCGTAGTGTTACGGACCGTACACACGCATGTACGCTCTCTATCACTATGGGTCTGCACGCGTATGCGTACCCGTAGTGTTACGGACCGTACACACGCATGTACGCTCACTATCACTATGGGTCTGCACGCGTATGCGTACTCGTAGTGATAGTGAGCGTACATGCGAGTGTACGGTCCGTACCACTACGGGTACGCATACGCGTGCAGACCCATAGTGATAGTGAGCGTACATGCGTGTGTACGGTCCGTAACACTACGGGTACGCATACGCGTGCAGACCCATAGTGATAGTGAGCGTAGATGCGAGTGTACGGTCCGTACCACTAGGGGTACGCATACGTGTGCAGACCCATAGTGATAGTGAGCGTAGATGCGAGTGTACGGTCCGTACCACTACGGGTACGCATACGCGTGCAGACCCATAGTGATAGTGAGCGTAGATGCGAGTGTACGGTCCGTACCACTACGGGTACGCATACGCGTGCAGACCCATAGTGATAGTGAGCGTAGATGCGAGTGTACGGTCTGTACCACTACAGGTACGCATACGCGTGCAGACCCATAGTGATAGTGAGCGTAGATGCGAGTGTACGGTCCGTACCACTACGGGTACGCATACGCGTGCAGACCCATAGTGATAGTGAGCGTAGATGCGAGTGTACGGTCCGTACCACTACGGGTACGCATACGCGTGCAGACCCATAGTGATAGTGAGCGTAGATGCGAGTGTACGGTCCGTACCACTACGGGTACGCATACGCGTGCAGACCCATAGTGATAGGGCCGTACACACGCATCTACGCTCACTATCACTATGGGTCTGCACGCGTATGCGTACCCGTAGTGGTACGAAACGTACACACGCATCTACGCTCACTATCACTATGGGTCTGCACGGGTATGCGTACCCGTAGTGCTACGGACCGTACAAATGCCTGTACGCTCGCCATCACGATGGGTACACATACGGCAGCACTCCCACAGTGATTTGGGAACATGCACAGGCCCTCTCAGCAGCAGTACGGCGGTTTTTACACATCACTGTGGTGATAGGCGACACACATGTAGGAATAGGGCGGACATACTTGTCCATGGATGGACATACTTGTCCAGGAATGGACATCAAGGCATCGCCTGTGCATTACTACATGTGTGGGGCACAGGTGTCACAGGCTGTGATGTGGAACATGCCTCCTGAGTGGAGAGGGCACCAGATGTATGATGAGATGTGTACATGTGTACTGTGTGAGGGTGCAATGTGTGCCAGGCATGCCCTTGACTCCTTTGACATGTGTGCATGTGGGACTGCGCACTTGGGGTGAGCGTCACTGGCATGGCACGGACACCAACACACGGAAGTGTCCCATGATGCCCGGTACAGGGGTCATGACACATGACTTGTCACTACCCACAGTGCACAATGTGACTATGTCATATATGTGTCCGGGATTTACATCAGGTTGATGTTGTAGCACCCTCAAAAGCTGCAGCCGTTGCAGCAACCAACATGTGGCTGTGTGTAGATTGTCATTGCACACTGTTCCCAACACCATGCCACATGTGTTATCGGATGTGAGGTGCACATGTATGCATGGGACACGGAGTAGCGTGACAAGGCCATGTCAGCAAACTCACAAGGAATGTGTGGTGAGTCATGACATGTGCACCTTCATGGCAAGGTGTGTGTGCTGGACTAGTGTAATGTCATGTGACCTGTGGCTCCAGTGTTCCGCTACCAGTCTCTGCAATCGGCATCACACTTCTGCTGATGTGTGGGTGTATGTCACTCCTGTCTTGCGTCGGGCAGTGCACTTGCACTGGGACACAGCTATTTCCATGGCGTGGCATGGGGAGGTTCTCAATCACCGTGTGTAGCTGGGTCTTGGAAGGAGTGTCACCTTGCATCCATACGTGTCCTGGGCATGTAGCACATGCCTGACTCCCTATGTGGCATGTGTGTATTGCCAGATTTACATGTGCTCAGTAGACATGAGTTGTTCTCGTAGTGCACTCACTCTTCCTTGTCACTTCCAAATTACTGCAGAGCGCCTCCTGTTGCCCGAAGAATTCCAGACTTGGCTACCATGCAGGAGAATGACAGGATCCGGCTCTACCGCTTCACCCAACCGTTGATTCTGGAGCTGACGGCGAGACTGGCACCACACCTGCAACCGCAGCACAGGTATCCTACGGCACTGACACCCCAGCTGAAGGTAATGGCTGCCCTACATTTTCTTGCCACGGGTACCTTCCAAAATACCATAGCTCATGTTGGTGGCATGTCCCAGAGCATGTTCAGCGGTGTGCTGCATGATTTCTTGGAGGCCATGTTGATTCACCTGGATGACTTCATCAAGTTCCCAACCCCTGAACAGATGACTGAGGTCAAGCGTGGATTCTATGCCCTGGGAGGGATGCCCCATGTCATTGGGGCCATAGATGGGACACATGTAGGTTTGGTACCACCACACGCACGGGAGGTGGCGTACCGCAATCGGAAGCACTACCACTCCATCAATGCCCTTGTGGTGTGTCTGTCCAATATGGTGATTTCACATGTCTGTGCTCGTTTCCCAGGATCAGCACACGATGCCTACGTCATGAGGCGTAGCGGGATGCCTGATATGATGATGCAGCTGCGCAACGAACGGGCATGTGTTGTTGGTGGGTACAGTCTGTCTGTCCTGTATTCTGTATAGCCGACCAGCACGACCGCTACACCAGTTCTAACGATGTCCATGTGCTTCCCATGTAGGGGACGCTGGCTATCCCAACATGCCTTGGCTGCTGACACCTCTCCGCAACCCCATCACGCCGGCCCAGCTCCGCTATAACACCGCCCATGGCCGGACAAGGCGAGTGATAGAGAGGACGTTTGGCATGCTGAAGAGCCGATTCCGGTGCCTCCACAAGACCGGCGGTGCACTCCCTTATGCCCCGGCGAAGGTCTGCAAGATCTTCATGGTCTGCTGCATGCTGCACAACATGGCAGTTGAAAGAGCTGTGCCACTCATCCTGAATCAACATGACGAGGACCATCCACCCGTGGAGGACGAAGGGCTTGGCAATGGGGCTAGTGATGTGGAGGATGTGGAGCCGCAAGAGGACATCCGGACTCGGCTCATACGCGACTTCTTTGCTTAGTGGTGAGTACCAGGGTCTGAGTGTGCACGCATTGGTCCCCGTGTGGCATGCGTTGTGATGTGTGTCTCCACCTGCATGTATGGCACGTGGGTCAGAGGTGTGTGTGGGTGTGTCACTGGAGTGATGGTGGCAGTGATGGTAGTATTTCCCCAGTCATAATTGTGACCTAGCATGTTGTCATCCATACATGTGTCGAGTAACTGCACATGCAAGTGGCTGTGCTTTTTGTGGCTGACTTCTTGTGTGTCTCTCTTCCCCAGGTACCTGCGCATGCCGTTTGCTGGTTGCATTGTTGTGGCACTGCTATTCCTCATGGACATGACATCGTGGGCTGACTCAGCGTTACAGGCACGGACACGTTTGGAAGTCTCCATGGGGTAAGGGATGCATCTGGGGTGTATTGGGTGTGGCAGTTGTTCACGATGTGTGCACACTGCCCCGGTCGGGGTTTGGTTCCTCTGCAGACATGTGGCATCCCCATGGGACACGACATGCAGCTGGGTACACCTGAATAGATGGGCTGCCTGGTTGTCAGTCATCAGTGATGGGATAGTGGATTGTGATGATGGTATCAATGTGTGTGACACTGCCCTCGGACACATACGGTTAACATTGTCTTGACATGGCGTGGGACTTCCACATCAGCGGATGTATGGTGTATGGCAGGCTCTCCGTGAGCAGCTGTGGGTGTTTAGCTGTTAGCCGACGCTTGTGTGCCAGTTCCATGGCTATCACGCATTTGTGCTGCAGAAGGGGGGTGCCAGTGTTGGAGCCACATGTTACTCCACATGATGTGTTCATGTGTACTTCAAGTTGCCTCTGCAATCCCAAAAACATGACTAATAAAGGTGTCCCTATGCCTCCAAGGTGCCTCTTCTCAGTCAATGCTGGTGTGTTGGCACGGTGCATCCTGCATGTCTGGCATGGTATTCCCTGATTGTGGCTATGTGTCAATGTGTCGAGTGGCAAGATGCAAGCTGTGTGTGTGTGCTGAGACTGTGTATTGGGCATGATGTCCATGACTGTGTGGGTATTGTGACATGTGCCATCCCCATGCATCCAACGTTGTCCATGACCCCATTCTCTGCATCCACCGGACTCAAGCTTGCAGGACATGGTTCTGCCACCTGTCTACACATACCTGGGTGCCCCCCAGGACACGGGCCAGGATCCCTGACCTCTGCGCATGACTGTTGCTGTACTCAATGTGTCTGTCAGCACGGTTGTTCGGCCACCCCCTCAGTTGGTTCTGACCATCACGGGTGTGTATGGTGCTCCATGTCTGTCTTGCCTAATAAACTGTGACCCATGTGTCCTGTGCCAGACTCAGGCCCCAGGGTGTGGATGGTTGAAGTGAACAGATGACTCAGGCATGTTTAGACTGTACAAGACACATGTTAGGTAATAATGCTACCAGCAGACATCTACTCTTAATAGTGTGATTTATTATTGGGGGGGGGGGGACAAAGTGAGGGGCTTTCCGGGATTAGGGAATCCAAAGTTCAGTAGGGGAGTTGGTGTCCTTGCCATTGGAAATCCTCAGAGTCCATGCCACAGTCTTTGTCAACATTGGTCAGCCAGTGACCAGCAGGGCCATGTGGCAGAGAATGTCTCTTGATGCTGTGATGCTGTTGCTCCAGTGGGCCAGGTGCCAGGCCAGGTGTCCTGGGAGATGGTGATGTAGCAGCCACCCTCACGGTCCTTTCCGTGGACGACCCGGCTTCCTGCGGGGAACCTCAGCAGCAGGCCGTGACGACGTCTGGGATGCTCCGTCGGATGTTTCCTCCTCCTCCTCATGATCCCTCCCTGTGGGTGGTGATGTTCTCCGCCTTCTGGCACAGGGAGGGTCGGCCATGGTGTCGGCCATCCGACGGAGTTCAGCGTGAATCCCCTGGGACGCCGTCACTTGCTCAGCCTGTCTGTCCTCCATCCTCCGTTGGTGTACCTGTAGACAGGCTATTAGCTCCGCATGTTGCTGGGCCTGCTGGACCTTGATCCCCTCGAGGACGGACACAACCTGGGCCATGCCCGTGGTGTCCTGCCGGTATGAGTCCAGGATGTTACGGACATGGGAAAATACCGGATCCCCAGCCAACTGGTCAGGCTCGCGCCTCCGCCGTCCTCCACTCCCACCACCCCTGCCCACTTGCGTCTGGCCTGCACTTGTGGGCACATCGGGTCTCCGGGACCCCTGAGGGGTGGCATTGGCGTTGTCGCCTGCCTCCTCCTGGGTGCCCGGGACACCGTGTCCCTCCTGGCGAGCCTGGCTGCATTGTGGTGTTGGGGCAGGGATCCTGGGTGTCTCCTGGGATGTGGCAGGAGTGGGGGTGGTGGTTGGCACGGTTGTACCTGACGCAGGTGCTGCAGGTGGTTGGACACCAGAGGGGCCAGGTCGGTCGGGGTCGTCCGCAGAGTGGTGAGAGTGGTCGCTGCCGGTGGGATCGGTCTCCTGCAGATCCGGGTCCTGTGAGTGTTCCCCCCCAGTGTTGGGGGGTGCAGCACGACGTTGACCTGTGTGTGAGAGAGAAAATGTTAATTTTGATCCATGCAACATCCATGTTTCATCCGTTACAAAGTTGGCACATTTCCTCTTGGAATTAGGATCTGTCTTGCATTCCACTCACAGTGCACTTGTGCATGGGTGTGTCCCTTGGGCACCAATTTGGCCCCTTTAACTATGTGTGGCACAGTCTTACTTGCTGCGTCAAGTGTGACTGCAGTCAGCAGTGGAGTGTGCATGTGTGGCGAGCCATGCATTTGCGCCTTCCTTGTAGCACTGTACATGTGCACATGGAGTGGATCCACACACTTATATGATGCAGGTGGCTGTCCTTGTGCTCGTGTACAGGTTGTGACATGGCCCTGCGTTTTGCCATGATGAAGAGGGGGGGTTCTGGCACTGGCCACCCTTGTCTACATGCACGCAGTCCACCTGCTGACGAGCAGACATTCCCACACACCAAAGGACTGATTTGCTCTCCCTGTGTCTCCCTCCTTCTCTGTCCCCCTCTCCCTCCCTCTCTGTCCCCCTCTTCCTCCCTCTGTGTGTCAGCCTCCTCCCTCTGTCCATCTTCCTGTGTCTCCCTCCCTCTCTGTCCCCCTCTCCCTCCCTCTCTGTCCCCCTCTCCCTCCCTCTGTGTGTCAGCCTCCTCCCTCTGTCCGTCTCCCTCCCTCTCAGTCCCCCTCTCCCTCCCTCTGTGTCCCGCTCTCCCTCCCTCCGTGTGTCACCCTCTGTCACCTTGGCCCAGCTTCCTGGGCACACACTGTTAGCAGATCTTTGAGTGGCCCTTGGCCTGTTGATGTGAGTTTGTTTCTGATCTCCAGGCACCCATTTTGTCTGCTGTGTGTCTGTGCGCTGCTGCTGTGATGGTGTGTGCTGCCACTCTTTCACAATGTTGGCTGTTCATTAGCTGCTGTCATGTGCAAAACAGTGCCTTCACCCCCATGTGTTGATGCAAGGCGTCCGCCATTTGCTGGCAAGTCATTCCTGTGTTGGGACACAGTGTTTGTCTGGCTGTGACCTAGGCCATATGGGCAGAGGGCATTGTTGTCTGCTTTGGAGTCGCACTATGTGATTCTTGGTGCCCAGCCTACCGCCATCCGGGTTACCGTGTCATGTGTTGTTGTCTTCTGTGGCCTGTGACTTGACTTGACATTGTCCAGCTGGGTGCATGGGGCATGGTGGCAGCAGTGGCATGTGCCTGCTCATGGAGTGTGGTTGAGTAATGCGATGGCTTGTGGTGGTTGCGTGCCTGTTATTAATTTTGGTTGTGGTTGCAGTTCCCCCCATGTGAGGTGCGTTGTTTGTGTACTCACCCGGGTCTCGGAGTCCTTCTACTCCTTCAACTGCCTCCACCGGCAGTATGGCCATCACCCTCTCCTCCCAGGGATGGTACTGTACGGCTCTGCGGGAGGGCCCTCCTCCGGTGGCGTTAGCCTGGTCGTGTTCCTCCTGACTCTTGGCTCTGACCCTCCTCCGCAGATCGTACCACCTGTTCTGGCAATCCTGCTTGGTCCTCCTGGTGTCCGCAACAGCATTCACAGCATCGACGATGGTCTGCCACATGGCTGTTTTGGCTGCCTGGCTGGTGCTTCTGACCAATGTTCCAAAGATCTGTGGCTCGACTCTGAGGATTTGATCAACAAGGACCTCCAACTCTCGGTGACTGAACTTTGGATTCTTGGTAGTGGGCATGGTGAGGGGTGTGGGTGGGGATGGTGTGGGTGTGGGGGGTGTGTGGATGTTGGGGGGGGTGTGGATGGTTGTGGGTGTGTGTGAATGTGATGAGAGGGTGTTTGTGAGGGTGGTCGTGTGAAGGTGTGCAAGTGTAAGATGTGGTGTGGCTTGTATTCTGGTTCTGTGGTGTCTGGCAGCAGTGAGTCTGTTGCAAAGGCTCATGGTTTGTGTGTGTGGGCCCTTTTCATTGGTCCATGGGTGGGTGTGGCAGTGTTTGAATTTTGGGTGGGTGTGTTATAAGGAGTGGTGGTGTATTGGGCCTCTGTTTGTTTTTGACATTTGCAGGTCAGTGATTGTGTTATTTTAGTGGTTGTTGGCCATGTTTAGTGGCTGTGTGCCTTTCGAATGGTGTATTCTTGTGTTGTTTTGTTTTGTCCTTGTTGTGTACGTGCGTTTTGAGCGTGTGTACGGTGTGTACATGGGCCATTTGGTTGTACGATTATGTCCTTGTGTGTGGCTTTGTACGACTCGTACATGCGGTTGTGATGTTGGGGCATGGGGTGCGCTCCGTACTTAGGAGGTTGTGTTGGGGGTGCGCCAGGAACGTACTGGGGTGTACATGGACGGTGGTACGACACGTACAGGGGTGGGGGGGTGTACATTGACGTTGGTACGACACGTACAGGGGTGGGGGGGGTGTACATTGACGGTGGTACGACACGTACTGGGGTGGGGGTGGGGCTCGAACGTACTGGGGTGTACATGGACGGTGGTACGACACGTACAGGGGTGGGGGGGTGTACATTGACGGTGGTACGACACGTACTGGGGTGGGGGGGTGTACATTGACGGTGGTACGACACGTACTGGGGTGGGGGTACGACTGGAACGTACTGGGGTGTACATGGACGGTGGTACGACACGTACAAGGGTGGGGGGGTGTACATGGACGGTGGTACGACACGTACTGGGGTGGGGGGGTGTACATTGACGGTGGTACGACACGTACTGGGGTGGGGGTACGACTGGAACGTACTGGGGTGTACATGGACGGTGGTACGACACGTACAGGGGTGGGGGGGTGTACATGGACGGTGGTACGACACGTACTGGGGTGGGGGGGTGTACATTGACGGTGGTACGACACGTACTGGGGTGGGGGTACGACTGGAACGTACTGGGGTGTACATGGACGGTGGTACGACACGTACAGGGGTGGGGGGGTGTACATGGACGGTGGTACGACACGTACTGGGGTGGGGGGGTGTACATTGACGGTGGTACGACACGTACTGGGGTGGGGGTACGACTGGAACGTACTGGGGTGTACATGGACGGTGGTACGACACGTACAGGGGTGGGGGGGTGTACATTGACGGTGGTATGACACGTACTGGGGTGGGGGGGTGTACATTGACGGTGGTACGACACGTACTGGGGTGGGGGTACGACTGGAACGTACTGGGGTGTACATGGACGGTGGTACGACACGTACAGGGGTGGGGGGGTGTACATGGACGGTGGTACGACACGTACTGGGGTGGGGGGGTGTACATTGACGGTGGTACGACACGTACTGGGGTGGGGGTACGACTGGAACGTACTGGGGTGTACATGGACGGTGGTACGACACGTACAGGGGTGGGGGGGTGTACATTGACGGTGGTACGACACGTACTGGGGTGGGGGGGTGTACATTGACGGTGGTACGACACGTACTGGGGTGGGGGTGGGGCTCGAACGTACTGGGGTGTACATGGACGGTGGTACGACACGTACAGGGGTGGGGGGGTGTACATTGACGGTGGTACGACACGTACTGGGGTGGGGGGGTGTACATTGATGGTGGTACGACACATACTGGGGTGGGGGTACGACTGGAACGTACTGGGGTGTACATGGACGGTGGTACGACACGTACAGGGGTGGGGGGGTGTACATGGACGGTGGTACGACACGTACTGGGGTGGGGGGGTGTACATTGACGGTGGTACGACACGTACTGGGGTGGGGGTACGACTGGAACGTACTGGGGTGTACATGGACGGTGGTACGACACGTACAGGGGTGGGGGGGTGTACATGGACGGTGGTACGACACGTACTGGGGTGGGGGGGTGTACATTGACGGTGGTACGACACGTACTGAGGTGGGGGTACGACTGGAACCTACTGGGGTGTACATGGACGGTGGTACGACACGTACAGGGGTGGGGGGGTGTACATGGACGGTGGTACGACACGTACTGGGGTGGGGGGGTGTACATTGACGGTGGTACGACACGTACTGGGGTGGGGGTACGACTGGAACGTACTGGGGTGTACATGGACGGTGGTACGACACGTACAGGGGTGGGGGGGTGTACATTGACGGTGGTACGACACGTACTGGGGTGGGGGGGTGTACATTGACGGTGGTACGACACGTACTGGGGTGGGGGTACGACTGGAACGTACTGGGGTGTACATGGACGGTGGTACGACACGTACAGGGGTGGGGGGGTGTACATGGACGGTGGTACGACACGTACTGGGGTGGGGGGGTGTACATTGACGGTGGTACGACACGTACTGGGGTGGGGGTACGACTGGAACGTACTGGGGTGTACATGGACGGTGGTACGACACGTACAGGGGTGGGGGGGTGTACATTGACGGTGGTACGACACGTACTGGGGTGGGGGGGTGTACATTGACGGTGGTACGACACGTACTGGGGTGGGGGTGGGGCTCGAACGTACTGGGGTGTACATGGACGGTGGTACGACACGTACAGGGGTGGGGGGGTGTACATTGACGGTGGTACGACACGTACTGGGGTGGGGGGGTGTACATTGATGGTGGTACGACACATACTGGGGTGGGGGTACGACTGGAACGTACTGGGGTGTACATGGACGGTGGTACGACACGTACAGGGGTGGGGGGGTGTACATGGACGGTGGTACGACACGTACTGGGGTGGGGGGGTGTACATTGACGGTGGTACGACACGTACTGGGGTGGGGGTACGACTGGAACGTACTGGGGTGTACATGGACGGTGGTACGACACGTACAGGGGTGGGGGGGTGTACATGGACGGTGGTACGACACGTACTGGGGTGGGGGGGTGTACATTGACGGTGGTACGACACGTACTGAGGTGGGGGTACGACTGGAACCTACTGGGGTGTACATGGACGGTGGTACGACACGTACAGGGGTGGGGGGGTGTACATGGACGGTGGTACGACACGTACTGGGGTGGGGGGGTGTACATTGACGGTGGTACGACACGTACTGGGGTGGGGGTACGACTGGAACGTACTGGGGTGTACATGGACGGTGGTACGACACGTACAGGGGTGGGGGGGTGTACATGGACGGTGGTACGACACGTACTGGGGTGGGGGGGTGTACATTGACGGTGGTACGACACGTACTGGGGTGGGGGTACGACTGGAACGTACTGGGGTGTGGGTAGACGGGGCTATGACACGTACTGGGGTGGGGGTGTGGCTCGAACGTACTGGGGTGTAGGTACACGGGGGGTACGACACGTACTGGGGTGGGGGTACGACTGGAACGTACTGGGGTGTGGGTAGACGGGGCTATGACACGTACTGGGGTGGGGGTGTGGCTCGAACGTACTGGGGTGTAGGTACACGGGGGGTACGACACGTACTGGGGTGGGGGTACGACTGGAACGTACTGGGGTGTGGGTAGACGGGGCTATGACACGTACTGGGGTGGGGGTGTGGCTCGAACGTACTGGGGTGTAGGTACACGGGGGGTACGACACGTACTGGGGTGGGGGTACGACTGGAACGTACTGGGGTGTGGGTAGACGGGGCTATGACACGTACTGGGGTGGGGGTGTGGCTCGAACGTACTGGGGTGTAGGTGCACGGGGGGTACGACACGTACTGGGGTGGGGGTACGACTGGAACGTACTGGGGTGTAGGTAGACGGGGCTATGACACGTACTGGGGTGGGGGTTCGACTGGAACGTACTGGGGTGTACCTAGACGGGTGGGGGTATACATATACGGGGGGTACGTGTCGGACGTACGGGGGCTGGGGGGAGTGTTGGGCACGTATGCGGGCACATGTCCCCATGGTTGCTGTAGGAGTTAGGTGCGGACGGTGTTTTTTCCATACGGTTGTAACCTCGGACGCACGGGATGGATCGTGATTCCTCGGTCGGACTTGGATTTTCACGTTTGTAAGGTAAATCGTCCGAGGACGTGTCGGACACATTTTCCGACCCGAGGATGTGTGGGGAATGATTCCCAGTGCGGTTCGTATGGACTTTTTACCATGCGAATCGTGATTGCCAGTTCGTACGGCACTTGTACGATTCGTACGGTAAAAAGACCCGATACGAGTCGCACGGGGGAATTTTTTACCGGATCGTGATCGGCACCCTAATCTGCAGATGCTGCCTCTGTTTTTTGTGCATCACATTTCTTTATTGGTGTTGCCTTATATGCTGTGGGGTGATTTAAAACCAAGACAGTCACATTATATAGTAGAATGGTTCGGTTTCGAAATTATTACATGTGAATGCAAATTAAGTGGGATCATTTTTAGGTCAAGACTTCCAGACAGCAGAAACTGTCTGTTTGCAAACAGATCTATTGTGGGCTTACCAAGAACTTACAAGAATGTACAGCCCACCCATTGTTTACCTTTGGTTGACTTTATTGTCACTGTCATTTGCTTGCTTCTTCTCAAGTTGCTCTCCTCGCCCATTTTGAGTTTATCCCTGCCCTGGAGCATAGCCTCTTTACCATCCTCTTGATTGGCTTATTTGTGTCTTTCCACTGCTCACTTTGACAGAACTACTTTTTTCTGTTTGGTTAAAGCTCCAGTTCAAAATGAGTGGGTTCTGCCCTTGGGTGGGGAAGTCAAGGGGTCCAGAGACAGGTCCAGAATGAGTGTGTCAATTGGCTAGGGGCAGACGGGAGAGGGAACAGGCAAGTGTTGTATGTGCAGTGCGTACATTACCCACACACCCTGAAGCTCTGCCATGCTACATAAACACCACAGGGGGTGTTTATGAGAATAGCAGACACGTTTACAAGCTCCTAAAACCGGTCTCCAATCTCCCCAGCCCCCTGCGGAATTGCTTTTTAAATATGACTGGTAGCCCAGCCCTGGAGGATGTCTACGCTTCCCTTGTTTCAGAATCTTCCTTACTAATCTGGAAATTACCTATGACATTACTGCCCATCTGGGATCACTGACAAAATATCGAGAAGAAGAATATCGAATTGCCAAAATATCGAAGGAAAAATATAGAATTTCAAAATATCGAAGCCCTATCTCCAAACAGGTAAGTACAAACATATAGAATCCAAAATATCGTTGCAAAAAATATAGTTAGTCACAATATCGAATTATTGTAAATGTCTTAAAATTAATGTAAAATTAATTAAATAAAACATGTAATTAACTGAAACATACTTAAAAATACTTAAATTACTTTAAAATTAATAAATAATTAATGTAAGTAAAAAAATAATAATAATACATATATATTAATGTAATATTAATGAAAAAAATGCAATATTTTTTGCGTAGGATAGCAGGCGGGTAAAATTTACTATTACCACTCCAGTAAGTGCAATAGTAGGGAAAACGTTGGATAGCGGGAGGGTAAAAATTACTATTCCCACTCCAGAGAGTGCAACAGTAGGGAAAGCGTTGGATAGCGGGAGGGTAAAAATTTGTATTCCCACTCCAGACAGTGCAATAATAGGGAAAGCATTGGATAGCGTAGGGGTAAAAATGAATATTCACACTCCAGAGAGTGCAACAGTAGGGAAAGCATTGGATAGCGGGAGGGTAAAATTTACTATTCCCACTCCAGTGAGTTCAACAGTAGGGAAAGCATTGGATAGCGTAGGGGTAAAAATTACTATTCCCACTCCAAAGAGTGCAACAGTAGGGAATGTGTTGGATAGAGTAGGGCTAAAAATTACTATTCCCACTCCAGTGAGTGCAACAGTAGGGAAAACGTCAGATGGCGTAGGGGTAAAAATTACTATTCCCACTCCAGTGAGTGCAATAGTAGGGAAAATAATAATTTAATATTTTATTAAAAATAAATAAATTATTAATACCAAATAAAAATATTAAAATTAATCACCAACCAAACAATATTTAATAATTACTTTATCATAAATACCAATGTTTTTTTATTAATAACCTATTAATAATTAATTAAGAACCAATTAATTTTCAATACCAAAAATTTATTAAAATAATTAATTAAGAATAAATTAATTAGCAATATACAAACATTCGTATAATAATTAATTATTTACAATTAAATTAATTCCCACCATATTCCCCTATAAACCCACAACCAGCTACAAATAATACATTAATACAATTAACATAATTATCAATTAAACAATTAATACTAATTAATTACCAATTAATACAAAATATTTTCCAATTAATAATTAATCAACAACCAATTAATTTTCAATACCAAATAATAATTACCTAATAACAATTAAATTACTTCCCACCCTATTCCCCTATAAACCCACAACCCGCTACAGAAGTAAAACGCAAAATTAAATTAAAAATAATTAATAATTCCTAAAAATTATTATTTAATGTACTATAATTAAATTACTTCCCACCCTAATCCCCTATAAACCCACAACCCGCTACGGAATTAAATTACACAAAAATTAAATCACATAAAATGAATTACTTTAAAAATATTCAAACATACATTCCAAAATTTATACATTCTTTTAACACATATACTAACACTTAAAACACTATAACAAATTCGATATTTTTAACAACTATATTATGACTGTCGATATTACTTACTTCTATATTATTTAAATCGAAATTTTATTTCTTATCTGATTTTCGATATTCTTCACCACTATATTTTGGCAATTCGATATTCTGTCCATTCTATATTAAAAACTCGATATTCTGTCCTGTCGATATTTTGAATTTGATATTATGTCTGTTTACCCCCATCTGACCTCATATGCTGATGTGCGACAGGCACCTAGTCCTTCTATCTATGTCTATACTCAATCACTTCCTGAAGCCTTGCAGTCTATGGAGTGTTCATAAATCCAGGCACTCCAGCAGAGAGGAATTCTACTCAGAGCAAGACCCAGCAGGTGGCGGTACTATAGGTCCACAAACAAGATCCAAAAGCACGTGCATAAAATACTCGCTGGAACCAATTGGCAGAACCCCAGATTCTTCACAGCCTTGTTTAGGATGGAAAAGCCAGAGATGCAGTGCTCGGGTAAGGGGCATGAATTCCAGCCCCAGGGCTTGACCAAATCTAGAGGCAACTAACTGGTCAAGGAATAAATATAAGGCAGTCCTATACGGCCTTCTCTGTACCCATAAGGAACAACCCTTACATTCTTCGAAGCTAGATTTGACTGTGAAGCGAGTGGAGTGGACATCTACACTGTGTAAGTTAAACATATATGAAGTGAGTGCACAGTCACACTGTGTGAGTTAAACATGCATGAGAAATTAACTTAACAAGAACTCCAAATATGTATCATTAGACTTGCATTCAAAATAACTTTTTATGTTTCTCTCTCCTCCAAAAATACCCCCCTTGGCTCTGTGTTAATTATCTCTCTTTTTCTTATGGCTGCTTACTCTCTCTTCCATGTACTTCAACCTCCCACATTCCAACCCTGTGCTCCATGTTTCATGTCTGTTCCGCGTGCTTCTCTATAGCCCCCTGTTTTGCTTTCTCCCTTGTGTGCTTCTTATCCGCCAAATGTTTTTCTCTTTCCATTGCGCCACACCCACTCCCTGCTGTTTCCCCCCAAGTGCTCCTCAGTTGCCCCTCCACCTCTGCCTTTTTTTTTTAAATACACTTTTTTAAAACATTTTTGGGAAGACCTGACAACAAATAGCTGATGGTCCACTACAAAAGCACATTTATTTATTTATTCTTATTGTCTGATCTAAGTGGCGCCCACCAACTTAAATCGGTCAATGAAAAATACGAGAAAACAGAGTCCACAAAATGACACATACACACCTGCTGAATGACACGACCACCAACAGAAGCTGTGTCATTGCATCTTTTTTTTGCAGATACTAAACAGCACTAGCAATAAGCATTGCTATCACCGCCGCTGTTTAACATCACCAAAAGGCAATTGCAAAGCCAGTAGGTCTCAAAGGAGAGACCTATTGGCTTTGCCAAGACGTTTTCCTAATTACATCTATTGCTTTCGAACTAGAGTTTTGTTGTTTATATTCCAGTTGCTAGAAATTTTCCTCTAAAGAAGGGTCTTATACAAATCATGTGAATATGAAAATGTATTGGAAAAGATTCTCTGCAACGCTTAAGGCGTTCACCTTGGAGTGTGTACAGTACAGCTAATCCACATAATTAATGCTTCAAAACTGAACACATACTGAACAGATTAGAGTTGTGCAACTTTCAAACACAAGCGATGATGCCCTGTTGGACACTCTGGTGCCGATTACGATCCGTTAAAAACTGCGTACGAACCGTCGGTCGGAGCGAATTCCCCGTCCGACTCGTACCCGGTTGTAAAACTTTACAAACATGGAATTACGATTCGCACGGAAACACCATTTCCGTACGAATCGTAAAAAACACCGACCGACGAAAATATACATACGAATGTGATCCGGGAATGCTGCGACGTGACGTCGGGACGCTTTCAGGCAGCGTTTCACGAACCAGGAATTACGATTCGAACCGACAGCAGTCCGGACGGCAATATTTCCACGGCACCCAAAAAGTGCTGCAAAAGCGAAGTACGGCGCGAATCGACCAGAGTAGGTGGCCCGGTACGCGCCGACCCCCGCCCCAGCCCCCGTAGGTACGCGCCGACCCCCCCAGCCCCCGTAGGTACGTGCCGACCCCCCCCAGCCCCCGTAGGTACGCGCCGACCCCCCCCAGCCCCCGTAGGTACGCGCCGACCCCCCCCCCAGCCCCCGTAGGTACGCGCCGACCCCCCCCCAGCCCCCGTAGGTACGCGCCGACCCCCCCCCAGCCCCCGTAGGTATGCGCCGACCCCCCCCCCGCCCCCGTAGGTACGCGCCGACCCCCCCTGTGTGTACACCCGTGTACGGTGCGTACCCCCCGTGTACGCTCGAGTCGAACCCCCACCCGTGTATGTACGGTGCGTACCCCCCCGTGTACGCTCGAGTCGAACCCCCCGTGTACGCTCGAGTCGAACCCCCCCGTGTACGTTCGAGTCGTACCCCCACCCGTGTATGTACGGTGCGTACCCCCCCGTGTACGCTCGAGACGAACCCCCCGTGTACGCTCGAGTCGAACCCCCCGTGTACGCTCGAGTCGAACCCCCACCCGTGTATGTACGGTGCGTACCCCCCTGTGTACGCTCGAGTCGAACCCCCCCGTGTACGCTCGAGTCGAACCCCCCCGTGTACGTTCGAGTCGTACCCCCACCAGTGTATGTACGGTGCGTACCCCCCGTGTACGCTCGAGACGAACCCCCCCGTGTACGCTCGAGTCGAACCCCCCCGTGTACGCTCGAGTCGAACCCCCCCGTGTACGTTCGAGTCGTACCCCCACCCGTGTATGTACGGTGCGTACCCCCCCGTGTACGCTCGAGTCGAACCCCCCCGTGTACGCTCGAGTCGAACCCCCCCGTGTACGTTCGAGTCGTACCCCCACCCGTGTATGTACGGTGCGTACCCCCCCGTGTACGCTCGAGTCGAACCCCCCCGTGTACGCTCGAGTCGGACCCCCCGTGTACGTTCGAGTCGTACCCCCACCCGTGTATGTACGGTGCGTACCCCCCCGTGTATGCTCGAGTCGAACCCCCCCGTGTACGCTCGAGTCGGACCCCCCCGTGTACGTTCGAGTCGTACCCCCACCCGTGTATGTACGGTGCGGGGGGGTCCGACTCGAGCGTACACGGGGGGGTTCGACTCGAGCGTACATGGGGGGGTACGCACCGTACACGGGTGTACACACAGGGGGGGTCGGCACGTACCTACGGGGGCTGGGGGGGGGGTCGGCGCATACCTACGGGGGCTGGGGGGGGGGCGGCGCGTACCTACGGGGGCTGGGGGGGGTCGGCGCGTACCTACGGGGGCTGGGGGGGTCGGCGCATACCTACGGGGGCTGGGGGGGGGTCGGCGCGTACCTACGGGGGCTGGGGGGGGTACGGCACATACCGGGCACCTGTTTGGACGTCTCCATGGTTGTTATGGGAGTTCGGTGCGGACGGTCTTTTCACCATACGGTTGTACATTCGGACGCCCGGGATGGATCGTGATTCCCCGGTCGGAGTTCACCTTTCACGTTTGTACGGTGAATCGTACGAGGACGTGTCGGACACATTTTCTGACCCGAGGACGTGTGGGGAAATATTCCCAGTGCGGTTCGTATGGACTTTTTACCATGCGAATCGTGATTGCCAGTTCGTACGGCACTTGTACGATTCGTACGGTAAAAAGACCCGATACGAGTCGTACGGGGAAATTTTTTACCGGATCGTGATCGGCACCTCTGAGTGACCTCGGATCACAATTGGAGAAGACACTTGTTTTATTTACTAGGAAACATGTGTAGGATGATCCTTTCAACATCTGAATTTCTGTGGGGCTGAGAAAAAACAGCGAGAAGCATGGACACCACAAACACACTAACGGCATAAAAGACAAAGAAGGAAGACAACAGAAACAGATTTCAATCAAGAAAGTACAAGACAAATTCACTTCTTGGCAATACTTGTGTCCAAAAGGAACTTGAATTTATGTCTGTTGTTTTTAAAAATAAAAGACAGAAAAGAGACACTCAGGGCCCGATTACAACTTTGGGGGTGCGACCCCCCCTCCCCCCCGCCCCCCCGCCCGGTCCAACCCACTCCTTGGGTTTCTGACCATGAAGCAATTCAAATTTGGCTAGATGTAGGAGTTCTCCAACCTCCCATGAGTCGCTGGAGACTGAGCATGCCCAATTAGAAACTCCCAGGACAAAAAAACAGAGGTTGAGATCTTTCCTCCAGATATACCTAGAAGACAGCAACTGAACATTAACCTCCCTCGGTACACTCTGGGTGGCCCAGAAAGACTTTATAGGAGGAGAAATCGTGCTATATACTGCACATAGAAAGCATGAAGTGTCACATCAGAAGTTTACCTTAGAATGGAAAATGTAAACCTTGATTGCACTGGACTTCTCCTCCCACTCAGAGACGATGCTTAAAGGATTACTTTAGGGAAAAACATAGACTTAGCAATAACACTTTCTACACATCGATGAGTTTAAACCGTCATTGATGACTTCCCATATAGCAAGTCCCTAGGTTCGGACAGATACCCAGCAGAGTACTTCAAGATACACAAGAAACCTATAGCTTCAATTTCATGCTCGGTATTTAGAGAGCCCCAGGCCCATCCCACCAAGGTGAAAAAACCAAACAGTGCCAAAATCACACACCTTTTAAAGCCTAAGTACCTGGTTATAAACTATCTCAATTAAAACATGTTTACTTTGAGATAGACATGATTTATTATAAACAATGACCAATACTATGATAAGCCAGCAACAAATTTCTTTGCAAAAAATATAGTGAGCTTCAGATATAATCAGATCATACCCGATGGATATTCCATGAAACATATCATTTAGTAAACAAAAAAATATACATCATGTCTGAAAGCTATTAGTTTGATAAATAATATCAGACCATCTTTAGAGACATTTATTGCTAATCAAAAGTCAATAAATTATTAGAGTTGGATCCTTGGAAAGTCTTTTGCAAGGGTGAGACACTTGACAATTAGAGTCCAAATTCACACCTCAGGTAGTCACAAGAATGGGTACGTCTGTCTTTTTGTCCAATATATTTCTACACCATTAGAAGGGGACATCATTCATATTCCCTTTTGTCTTCTTAAACTCCTATTTGCAGACTGTTGACGCATTTCGGCAAAACCTAATTTCTGTGGCGCGACACCCATTCAACTGAGAGAGCTTCAGCCACCCCCCATCAGGTTCCATGAGCTGGGCTGGTGCTGCTGACCTGACCTTCAGCCCATTGAAAACTTCTACTTGTTCTTGGAAGGCTGATTTATAACCCCACCCCGTGTATTTTGTTTCAGTGCTGCCTGCCATTGCCACACGCTCCCTACTCATTTTGATTCCATGCTGAATAGAAGTGACTGGGCTTTGGAAGTGCCCAAGGAGGTGTCAGCATGGATGAATGCTGCCTTAATGACAAATCACCCCAATCCACAAATAAACATCAAGGATACCCAACAACACTCCTCTACGTTGATAGAGAGTAAATGAATACCCATCTCAAGGGCCTTAAAATTGAGACGGTTCTATGCCAGAAACTTTTCCCTACCAGCAAGTAAAAGGGCATCTTTGACTGCTGTTGGGGAAATAAAATGCAGCAATTATTAGGGAACAATGGGCCACTCCGGGCTCTGGTCCCCAGTGAACATCACCTGCTGTACCAACGGTAGCTACGCCTCTGGTTCATCATTATTTATATGTGAACTGAACAAATTGTTGTATTTTGACATTGGATTGAAAACAGCACTATATTTACCATCCTTGGCGCAATGTAGCGCTCCATGAAAACTGATGCACTTCATTGTGTGACGGATTTAAAAAATTCACAATGCCGAAGTTTTAAGGAGCATAGAGCCTTATTTATGAAGGCCTTGCTCAAACGTTGCGTCACTTTTTAGTGACGCTGCGGCAGCTTAATCAATGTGCCACACTGCGCCCTATTTAAAAAGTGACGCATCTAGGCAGATGCATCCCTTTGTAAAGACCTGAGCTATATTATACCTGCATTGGGTATAATGTTTGCAGGGTTGGCGTACCCTGTAAAAAAGCCCTGTAGAAGTGGCGCAGTAAAATTTAAGAGATTTCACTGTGCCACTCCTACGACTTGACTGCGTCACAATCCTTACGCCTGCTTCAAACAGGCATAAGGAGTGACTCAGGGGTTTTCACATGGGACTCGCCCATGTGTAATGACACACTGCTGGAGTTACGCCAGTTATCCGACACACTCCAGCAATGCGTACCTGTTGAAACCTTGTGCCATGGAGCTCCATAGTGCAAATACGGCGCATCTATGGTGTCGCAAGAATGACGCTATGAAAAGTGTTGAATTGCTGTTTTTACCTAGCGATGCGCCACTCTTCATAAATGAGGCCCCAAGTGTTTATGGCATCATCTGTAGCGCATACGCCAAAAAAATCCACCTTTGCATGGTACTTAGCCTTACACTAGAGCGCAAAGTCAAGGCAGTGAGGTCTACCCTAATATTTATAAACAACCGCAATGGACCGCACTCCGCTAGGTCTACCCTAATATTTGCACACAAGTTGAACATTCCAAGTACAAATTCTGAAGAACGTCACCCATGTAACACGTATAATGGTGCATTAAACAGGCGTTACTCAAAGTATATCATGGAATATATCTCTTGCCCCCTTGTTTGTGTCTTGTTTCACTTGCCATAAGGTTCTGACATAAAGCCGTGTCAGGCCATTTAAGTTGGTGCCAGTTCTTATCCAATCCAAGTGGTGTCTTCGCCAGGCCACCACAGAAAAATGATGGTCTTTGTGTGAAATAATGGGAGGGTGCTAGTTTGCAGAGCAAAGCGATTTTACTGCAGTATGAGGGTCAACTTTTGTTGCTAAACCCCTTGAACTCAGGAAAGTAAAACGACCCTGCCATTTACCCCGAGGAACACGGCTTTGCAATGCGCAAGCACCTACACAAACCTTTATTAAACTGTGCCTGAGTATTCATCAAACATTCTGCTCAATGCATATCTGGAGATAGGTGTGTATGTAGGCCAGTACTGTGTCCACTGCAGACCTTTTGCACAACGCACAGTGGTTTTCAATTCCATCGAGGGTGTCTCAAATGTTCACCTTTTCTCAAATCATAAACAAGCTAACACTGAGTTAGCAACATAACATTTATTATTAACAGTGATGCAAAATCTTCTTTAGCCAGAGCTACATAGAACGCGAAATTGTACGGTTTAAATTAAAAACAAAGGTTACAATCCAAGTTAAAGTACTACTGATGTAGAATGCAACACCAAAAAAAGACTAAAAAGAATTTAAATACATCAGTAAAGAGGATTTTATGGTGGTTTGAATTGGTGGTCAGTCAGAATTAGTTAATGACGTTATTTAGTAATATAATGCGCTTTATTTATATGGACATTTACTGATTTAGCTCAATATCTTGACAGAAATTGTTTAATTGTTGTGGTCTACACCCATTTCCCCCTTAAAGATATGTAATACATGAATGGCATTGACAAAGTAGGGTTAATTAGCTAACGTACGGAATTGCCCGTTATGAATATGTACACTTTCCATACTTGCCTAGTAAAGTGTATGGAATCAGTAGCGGTCCGTGGAGGGAGTTCGGTGGGGCGGTGAGGCGGGGCAGGGGAGGGGCAGGGTGGGGAAATGTAAACACCGGAATATGTGTACTTACCTCCGTTCATCCATATTCCGGTGTTTACATTTCCCCACCCTGCCCGCCCCACCTCACTACCCCACCAAACTCCCTCCAGGGACCGCTACTGGTGTTTTGTATGTTAGTATATGTGTTAAAAGTATAGCCTATTTTTGTAATGTATGTTTGAATTTTTATGAGTAATTAATTTTATGTTAATTTTTGCGTATTTTAGTTCTGTTATGGGTTGTGGGTTTATAGGGGAATAGGGTGGGTAGTAATTTAATTCTAATATATTTATTAATAATCTTTTAGAAGTTATTAATATTATAAATATAAATATTGTGTTTTAGTTCCGTAGCGGGTTGTGGAATAGGGGCTAGGGTGGCAAGTAATTTAATTATAATTAATTAATTAATACTTTTATTAATTAATATTTATGGAATTCATATTTTATATTGTTAATTGTGTTAAAATATTATTTATTAGTTATTAATTTATATGAATTATTCATATATAATTGGTAAATATGTCAATTGTGTAATTTTTTTAGGAGTTGGTTGTGGGTTGATAGGGGAGTCGGTGGGAAGTTATTTAATTTTAATTAAACAAAAATTATATACAATATTTAGTTAAAGTTATTTAATAGTGTTAATTGTGTGAACTAATTTTTTTTTTTTTTTAAATGTCTTTATTAGCAAATTGCATCAATTGACATGCACCATAATACACTTATGACCTTAAGGCCAGTCACAACGTCGCTGCACATCAGCGCAGCTCTGCAGCTTATCCCACGTCCCGGGGGCCGGGCATCGCTGCACCCCTATGCAGCCCTGCAGTGAAATCTTCCCAGTACAATAGTAGTATGTCATAGCTTGTATACACTCCCCCATCGGGGGACAACAGTTTTTGTTTTTACTTCTAATCTAATCAAACTCCCCCAACTCTCCCCCCTCCCCCCCAACATCCAGGCGTCCGAACAGAGCTCCACCTATAGTGCAAATCTCAGTTGCCACTCGTTTGCGCGGTCTGCCCGCACTCCACCCTCTGCTACCTGCCAACCCTATGACACCCTCGCCTCTTCCTCTGTAATCTCCCCACCCCTCTCATTCCACTGCCTCCCGTTTGGAAGCATCTTGTCAGGTCCACTGCCCTCAGGCAGTGCTTCTCGCGACCAACTGTCCCTTCCCAGAACGCCTACTGCGCCGCCGCTACCCGGTCCCCCCCAGTCTCCGACTCCTCACCCCTCTCCGACGCTCCTTCCTTCCCCTTGAGGCTTTCTGCATATAGTCCCCAGAAATTTTTTGGTCGACTGCGCGCTGTATATCTCAGTTAGTGTGCAGCAATACAATACATCCCGGGCCCATTGTGCTAGCGTGGGCACTGGCCCCCTCATCCAACACATTGCCACCCTTCTTTTAGCCATTAGTAGACCCATATCTGTCATTTTGCGTACGGCTTTGGGCAGCTTCTTAGAGTAGCCCAGCAGAGCTACTGCCGGGTCCGGATGCAACTCCCAGTCGATCAGGCCCCCTATTTTGCGGAAACTTGCTAACCAAAATCTATAGATCTCTGGGCATTCCCAGGCCAAATGGATGAAGTCCGCCGTGGCGTGACCACATCGCTCGCACGCGGCGTCATCTCTCAGTCCGTACCGGTGCAGTCTGACCGGAGTGTAGTATACTCTATTTACATACTTAAAATGAAGCAGCCTATGCCTCCCATGTAGCGATATCCTGCGCGTGCCATTGCAGCAATACTTCCACATGGCGTCATCAATTGCCACTCCAAGGTCCTGCTGCCAGGCCAGTCTAGCTTTGGGGTACCGATGTATGCGTTGTTCCATAGTCATCTTGTACAATTGAGATATTAACCTGCGAGGGCATTTGTGCTTGATAACATACGTCAATTCCGGCACTTCCGGGGGCTCCGCCATGTCGTCCCCCAGCTGCTGCCGAAGCGCCCCCGCACTCTGTGGAAGTGGAAGTGCTGCAGCTGCGATGGGGTCGTCACCCCTGCAGCCACCTCATCCCACGTCGCGACGATTCCGTCTACAAACAGGTCTCCCATCATATGTAGGCCGAGCTCCTTCAGGGCTCGCACCACGCCTGCGTCTCTGCAGGGAGATAGCCATCTCGCCCACTCCACTGGCATTGCCGGGGAATATAACAATGCCCCATCCTTATCCCTTAGAATACTATCCCATGCATGCCTCGTGGAATTCAGGGAGTCCAGATACCCCGTACGGCGATCCGGCGGTTCAAATAGGGTCGCTGGTAAAGGGAGGGGGTCCGCAAACAGCCTCTCCAGCCGGAGATATGGCACCGATTCCTCCCCGTGTAACCAGCCATGTGCCTGCGCGCCCTGAGCCACCCTATAGTACAGTTCCATATCGGGCGCCCCATATCCCCCCATGTGGTACGGTAATGTGAGTACCTGCCAGCTGACGCGAGCCTGCCCACCCGCCCATGCCAGTTTCAGTAGAGACATACGCAGCCTGTCGAAAAATACTCGCGGCAGCACCATCGGTATATTAGTGAACAAGAAAAGAAAGCGAGGCAACACCACCATTTTCATAATTGCTATCCTACCAATTAAGGAGAGTGGGAGGCCAATCCAAATCCCCACGTCGTCCTCTAGTTTATCTATAGCCCTACCATAATTTTCCCTCATTAGTATTTCGGGATCCGTGTGGAGCCGTATCCCCAAGTACCTGACTGCTTCATCCGACCATAGTAGCGGGTACTCCATCACACAAGGTGTCGTGACGGGGGTGAGCGGGAAAGCTATGGATTTGTTCCAGTTCACCCGTAGGCCCGAGAGGGCCCCGAAGCGCACCACCTCCCGCTACACCGGGGCCAGATTACTCTCCGGTTCACGTACATACAGCAGGGTGTCGTCGGCATACGTGGACACCATTATTTTGTAAGTGGGGAAATTCACCCCCCTCATACTGTGATATTCTCGCAACGCGCAGGCTAATGGTTCCGCCACCAAAGCGTATAGTAACGGCGACAGCGGGCATCCCTGCCGCGTTCCCCTGGAGACCGGGATTGCCTCCGTCACTAACCCACCCAGTCGCACCCGCGCACTTGGCGCCGTGTACTGCACCCCCACCATGCGGAGGAACACCGGGCCCAGGCCCAGTTTTGTCAACACCTGACTCATGAAAGGCCATTCAATGGAGTCGAACGCCTTCTCCATGTCCAGGAATATCGCAAGTGCTCTAGTGTCCCCGCGGACATGTTGCATGGTGCCGAACACCGTTCGCAAGTTATAGGTTAGATTCCTACCCGGCATGAAGCCCGCTTGCTCTGGGGCCACCAGCTCCGGTGTCAGCAGCGCAAGACGTGTGGCCAATATTTTTGCGTAGATTTTAGCGTCCACATTTAGCAACGATAGTGGTCTATAGGAGCCGCACTCCTCCGGGGGCTTCCCAGGCTTGGGGATGGCGACCAACAGCGCCTCACTCATGGATTTCGGCATGCGGCCCGTCTCGCACATATCATCAAACAGTTGCAAAAGATGCGGGAGAAGAATATCCGCAAAGTTTTTATAAAAAGCAGCTGTCAGGCCATCCGCCCCAGGTGCACTGGTCGCACGCATGCCTGCTAGTGCTTCAAGTATTTCGTCCTTCTGTGTGGGAAGAGCCAGAAATTCCCTACGGGCGTTAGAAAGAAAAGCCATCTTGATGTGATCTAGATAGTCTCTAATCTCGTCTTCCATCCCCGTCTGCCGAGAAGCGTATAATGTCGCATAGTACGACCTAAAACGGTCTGCAATCTCCTCCTCCCCCGTCAGTAACTCCCCAGTGTCAGACCGGACTGCTGTGACATTGGCTCTGCTCCTTCTTGCCTTAAGCATATTCGCCAAGACCGAGCTTGGCCTCTTCCCCTATCCATACACCCTTGCAGTAGCATACTTCCCTAAGTGCTTGACCTCCGCGTCTGCGGCCTCGTGGTACTCCTCCAAGAGGATCTTCAATTCCTCCGTGGCCCCACTTCCCTCACCCCTCAGCAGCCTCGTCTCTACCTCACCCAGTCTACTCTCCAGGGTCGCCAATCGTCTTCGGATGTCCCACAGTACCCCTGAATGTTTAGCCATGGCCACCCCTCTAATATAGACCTTGAATGCCTCCCAGACCGTTTGGAAGCTGTCCACTGAACCCGTGTTAGTGTCGAAAAAGGTGGTTATGGCTTCTGCCAATTCCTCCTTAAAGAGAGGGTCTAGTAAGGAGTAGGGGGGGAACCGCCACAAGAACGGCGGGATAGTTTTCCTAGGCGTGGCTATGGTCAGTAGGATGGGGGAATGGTCGGACAGGGTCTGCGGCAGCACCTGACACAGGCCGACTCGCGGAATGAGCGACGAAGACGCAAACCAGTAATCGATACATGTGTGAAGGTTATGGTAGGCTGAATAGTGCGTGAACCCCCCCACCACCGGATTTAATGTTCGCCACACATCCGAGAGCGCCATGCAGATCATTGTCCTGTGTAATACCGTGACAGCTTCCGCTGGTGCCCTGGCCGGCCCCCCGATCTATCCAAGCTCGGGTCCATAACCACATTAAAGTCGCCTCTCCACAGGATCTGCAAATCCCCGCAGCCCTCTACCGCGTCAGCGAGCTTACTGTAAAAGTCAGGACAATCAAAGTTAGGGCCGTAGACATTCACCAACAGCACGTCCAGCCCTCTGCCCTGGCAGCGTGAGATCGCGTACCTACCCCCCGCATCTGTTGTAATCAGCTGCGCAGCAAGGTCGGACTTTGGATTCACCCAGGTGAGGACCCCTCTAGCGTGTGTCGTAAATCCGGCCGCATGTACATTTCCCCGCAGTCCCCCGGCGCGAAGCATGGAGCTATGGTTGGGAAGGTGCGTCTCCTGCAGGAGGGCCACATCTATATCATGTCTACTTAGATATTGCATAACTTTGCGCATTTTACGGTGATCGTTCAGTCCTCTGACATTCCAAGTCACTACCCGTATGGGGTTGGGTGATCCCAGAGTGACAGTAGATCTAACCATGGTCGTCTTTTTCACTAGTTGGTGGCCCAAGCTCCATAGTGTGTGTCGAGTTTCCAGGCCTCCGCCCTCTCACCGCTCCCCTCTGTCGGACTAACCTCTGAACAAACAACCAATCCCCCTTCCCCTCCCCCCACCCACAGCTGACCTCCCCCAACTCAGCCACGCTGGATCTCCTTAAGAGATTACCCCTACCTCCCACATCCCCCCACCACCCCAAAAACCCCAGAATACAAAAAAAAACTGTGTGTGTCTTGCACTCGGAGGCGGAGGTAGCTTCATGCAGAACTTTTTCAGGCAGATTCCGTTCAGGTCCGAGCCTTCCCCTCCACACACAGAGCAAGAATCTGTTCCCTACACCGTGATGAGAGATAGTAATCAGTGTGTCTCTCCCTGCACCCTTGGGTTCCGAGTCTCCGAGTGCCGTAGACCCTCTCAATCCCCATGCCAGTGTCAGAGTTTACCAGGCCCCAGCCCTGTTTATCAATTGGTCCCTTTCGGATCAGTACTACCACGCTTGGGTATCTCCCCTTCCTGTCCTTTGCATTACGAGCAGGCAGCCCCTGCCCTCCCCCAAAAGTTCCAGTCCGAGTTGCAGCTCCCCAATGTCTCCCTTACCGGTACCTCCAGTGCTTCCTCTCCGCCTCAGTCCGATTACCCAATATAAACAGATCCCTGCATTTTTTTTTTCAGTCTTGTTGCTCCAAGGAGCTCTCGGCCTCCTCCTCTCCGGGGACCCGCACAGGGCTATTCCTCTCTCCTCTGCTCCAGTCCTTCAGTGCCCTCTGTAGGGCCTTGGGGTCAAGAAACATATGAGTCTTCCCTTGCCTGTTAATGCGCAATTTCGCAGGGTATAGCATTGCATAGTCCAGGCCCAGCTTGCGCAACTGTTTTTTGATCGGTATGAACTGCCGTCTGGCCTCCTGGACCCTTGCCGTGAAATCCGGGTACAGCGTGATGGAGGACCCCTCGTACTGGAGCGACTGCTTCTCCCTCGCCACCCGGAGAGCCGTGTCTCTGTCCCTGTAATTCAACAATTTAGCGATGATCGGCCGCGGTGGCGCCCCCGGTACTGGTCTGGGGCCCAGGGATCTGTGTGCCCTCTCCACCACGAACAGAGTTGAGAAGATGTCTGGGCCCAGCAGGTCCTTCAGCAATTTTTCCACAAAGACCTCCATTTTGCCCGTAGGCGTAGTCTCCGGCAGGCCCGTAATACGCAGGTTACAGCGTCGCGCTCGGACTTCCAGGTCTTCCGTTTTGTCTTGTAACACCTGCATGACACGCCCTAACTTTCTGTGCTCAGTGTCGATCGAGGTTTGCGCGTCTTCCACCCTCGCCAGTCTCTCCTCTGTTTGATCTAGGCGCTCCGCGTGCTTGTCAAGTCGCTCCCCCATGCGGTCCATGCGATATGAGAGGGCATCAATCTTCGCCCCCAGTGAAGTGATGCCTGACTGAAGACCCTTCTCCATCGAGAGCAATAGACTGCGGATGTCTTGGGCATCGTCAGGGGGGGCAGCCGCGCTGCCCCCTGCCTCCTCCTCTCTTGTCGAGGTCTTATGTCGCTTTTGCTCGAACGAGAGCTTGGTCTGCGTTTTGTCCGACTTGCCCATCTTGTTCGCCTCCCGTTCCGCGCGCCGTCTGTCACCCTGCTTTGTCCCTTTTCGCGGGGTGTGTGCAATAGTGTCCTAGTGTCCCGCTCACAGCCCCCGGGGGCGTCCCCGCTCAACTCGCAGGCCTCCACCCGCTGGCAACAAGCATTAACGTTGGGGGCAGCAGGGTGCGTCCCTCTCCACCCTGTCCAACACCCCTGCAATTATGTGAGGGTCAGGGCAGCCGCCCTTCACAAATCGTTCACCTCGTGGGGCACCCCCTCCTGTTCCAGCCGGCCCCGAAGCACCACGGCAGTGAGCGAACTTCACCAGCTGTCCCAGCAGGTCCCGTAAGCCCTTGTCTCCGCGCACCTGAAGAAAACACTGGCGCTCCACCCAATGCTGTCACCGGGCCGAACGCCTGCCACCACGGCCAATAGGAGACTTATGGTTGCGATCCCCCCCGTCGTCCAGCTGCAGCCGCCACACGAGTCCTGGGACCCGCTCCGTTGTGCTCAAGCGCCTACCGGGTCCTCGAGGCCCCGGAACAGCCAGGAGCCCCTGATGTCGCAGTCAGCAGCGCCGCGAGTTTCTCTCAGGGCCAGCACTCTTCATCCACTGCCCTCCGCCGCTTGTCTCATCCCCAGGGCCGCCTCCACCATCAGTCCCGGGGAGTCTCCGCCGCCGTCACCCTCCGGTCTCCTGCCTCAGTCGCCGCCCAGTCTTTAGCTGCCACCGGTGCCTTCTAGGCCACCGTTGCCTCTCTCCTGCCGAGTTCCGGATTCGTCACGACCCCCCGCTGCTGCCGCGGTCACTAGTCGGGAGCAGTGCGTCCTTCACCCCGGCACCTCCAACCAACTGCGCCGCACGCAGTGTGACTTCACCGGATCCGCTCCTCACTTTTGCCCAGGGATCACAGGCCTCCCCCGCTCAGCGAGGCAGCACCGATCAGCAGTCTCCCAGCGTTCCTCTCCTTCGTGCGGAGTCGCCCGTTCGTGACTTCGCTCTTCTCTTCAGTCTCGGCGGGCCAGTCAGAGTCAAGAAAACCCGGTGTGGGGAAGGATAGATGGAGGATAAGTGCCTCTGTATGCCGGAGCTCTAGGCTCAAGCCGCCATGCTCGTTGCGAGCCAAGCTCTGCCCCCCAACTAATTTATTTTTAATTGTTTTTAATTTGCTTGTTAATTGTTATTAGTTAATTAATTAATTGTTAAATAATTATGTTAATTGTGTAATAATTTACAATATTGGTGGTGACGTTTATAGGGGAATATAGTGGGAGGTAAATTATTTTTGAAAAATTAATTATTTGTTAATTAATGCTAATTATTTTGCAGGAGTGGGAATACTAAATTATTCCCCTCCGCTATCCAACACTTTCCCTACTGTTACACTTGGTGGAATGGGAATACTAAATTATCCCCACCCGCTATCCAACACTTTCCCTACTGTTGCACTTGCTGGAGTGGAAATAGTAATTTTTACCCACCCGCTATCCAACCCTTTCTCTACTGTTGCACTCACTGGAGTGGGAATAGTAATTTTTACCAACTCGCTATCTAACACTTTCCCTACTGTTGCACTCACTGGAGTGGGAATAGTAATTTTTACCCACCCGCTATCCAACGCTTTCCCTACTGTTGCACTCACTGGAGTGGGAATAGTAATTTTTACATAACCCCTATCCAACACTTTCCCTACTGTTATACTTGGTGGAGTGGGTATAGTAAATTATTCGCACCGGCTATCCAACACTTTCCTTACTGTTGCACTGACTGGAGTGGGAATAGTAATTTTTACATACTCGCTATCCAGCACTTTCCCTACTGTTACACTAGGTGGAGTGTGAATAATAAATGATTCTCTACCGCTATACAACACTTTCCCCACTGTTACCCTCTGAGGTTCCGTGCGAATCGGAACGACACTTTTTGGGTGTGTTCGAATATGGATGAGTTTGGTATCTACGAACCGCAAATGATGAGTTTAGTGGGTGTACGCGGTTTCGCTACGCCACCACGTATGGTTCGTCTCATTTTTGGGTTTGTCCATCCGAACCCTCGGGTTCCATTTTAGATGCGGCATCCATTTTGTTTCTTGCCCTCAAGTAGCCAGCGAACGGACCTTGTCCGCTCTGTGACCCTGGGATTCCCAAGCTTACACTAAGGACACGTGTTTCTTTGAGGGTGACTTTTATGATAGGGGAAATGACACGGCAAAGGCAGATGGCCCCGCTCAAGGCTCATCTTACCGTGCTGGTCTATTGTTTCAGTCGTGCATGCATTGGGCACGAGGTCTTTGATCCTGTAATCAAGTTTCCGTTATTACTCCCAACACTCTTCTCCAATCTGTTGTGCATCCTTGTTCTTTCTTTGCATCTGTTTCTGTCCCTTCTCCTAATGTGTTTACAGTCAGAATGGAATGTGTTTAACTGTGGGGATAAAATGCTTTTACAGTTGGGAACCGGCAATGCTGCTGTAATTATGTTCCGGCCTCCTGAAACATGAACGCGACCCTTTTGAAGTTTACTGTGGGAACTGAGTTGTAACCTTTGTTTGCCATGTTGTGCAATGGCAGAAATGTGTATAAAAGGAGCGATCCACTTTTGCAA
The DNA here is from genome assembly GCF_964204655.1 of Triturus cristatus. Taxonomy (NCBI): domain Eukaryota; kingdom Metazoa; phylum Chordata; class Amphibia; order Caudata; family Salamandridae; genus Triturus; species Triturus cristatus. The sequence goes on along the minus strand of NC_140582.1, from coordinate 77,191,825 downwards.
TTCGAAGCAGTCTCCCAGAACCTACACGTTGTGTACTTCTTGCGATTCGTATCCCTGCAGTAAATAAATGCCGATCTTTGACGTCGCTGGAAGTGTCCCGTGTCTCTGTGTTTTGTACGCCAGAACAGGTAACCCACGAAGGTTTCAGGTGTTGTCCCCTGGCACCGCTCGGTCTTAGAATAACCCAGTCCTTCAGTTGGCGCCCAACGTAAGGCGACATCAGCGGTACCGGTCCAAAGCCCGACGATCGTGAGGAACTTTGTGTGAAATCTCCGAGGGAAGGTGCACCCCGCTTCATCGATCCAGTTGTCAAAATAAGTGGCCCGAAGTCTTTTCCCGCGAAGATTCCCGCCTCCTGACGGCTGCGACGGACTGATGCCCTGACTGTCGACCTGTTTTGGCGCCTGGCGTAGTCCTTTGTACGGTGAGACGATAGACGGGCCTTCCTGGTGACGCCATTGCTCTTTCAGTTAAGTATTTGTGGGTCGCTCCCAGAGTTACCTTGTTGTTTGCATGGTTCCATTGCATTTGTGGTTCTTAGTTGTTGGTTCTTAGTTGTTGGGTTTTATTTGACGATTGCAATTGCCAAAACCGAGGGTCTTGCATTTTTTGTGCGAGGACATCACAATTCGATAGCCCTTGAAGTTTGTAAACTCGGTTAGTGTGCACGATGCCTGGCCGTAGTACTTTGTTTGGTTTCCTTAAATGTTGCAGCACGGATTCCCGGCTGGAGGATTCATGTCCGATACCTCCGGTTGGAACTCCAATTTATGAGCTCTATAGTCGCCATGGCGTAGGTCCTATCGTATATAATGAATATTGGGTTCGTTACACTAAAAATGATGGTGTTCTTAGTTGGCCATCACATGGTAGTTTCGAAACTGCCGTCTTAGATAATCTTGAAGCTAAACTGTTTAAAAGGAAGGCTAGACCGGCCATGTTTGATTCCTTTCGGTTATGGCGCAAAGAGGCCAAGCAGAAAGAAATCAAAAAGATTAAGAAAAATAAGAGAGAAGGTGTTATTACGGTGATGCGAAATGCAGAGCAGTATCAGCGAGACAAAGATGAGAAGGAGCAGGAAGTTAGTGCTCGACTTCATCATATGGCGGTGGATAAATGTTATCCGGTGTTACCGTCTAATTCTGATAAGACGGGAGAGGAAGTGATAGAAGATTCATTGTTGTCTTATCTATTGAAATCACCACCTCCCTATGCTCCAGATACCGTGGGTCCTGTGATTCTTCCTATTCTTCAACCTGCTGTTCTGGCGGCTGCTGGTCAGCCCGTCGTTCCTCCTGCTCTCCCGAATCCTCTTGTGCCGCAAATTGTTCATCCTCCTTTACCAGCTCTTCTTCCTACTGCTCCTTTGCCAGTACCTCACCAGCCTATTGTTACTACTACTCCTGTTACTCCGTCCACTACTACTGTCTCTACTCCTACTGTTGTTGCTCCTGTACCGTCTTCTTCTTCTCCTTCTGTTCGTAGCCGTATCTTTAATGCTGTTGCTACTCTCTATTCTCCACTTTTTGGGCCAATACTCGGGTCGACTCTTTCTGATGTTGCTCAGAGGCGCAGTCAAATTCCTGATGGTAGGGAATGTGAGTCGTTGGTAAAAATGGCGCGTAAATGGATTCGCCATCCTGTGAAGTACACTTCGCGTATAGTGTTTGAGACATTTTCTCAGTTTAATGCGCCCACACAAAGATTCGTGTTTGAGGAAATGTGTAAATCTTTGAGAGAAGAGTAGGATAATGATGCGGTTGATAATGTACCGCCCGAGGTCTCTGAGCTCCAGAATCAATTTACGACTGGTGTGATTGTAGGTGATAATGTTCGATGTGCTCTAGAGCGTCTGTTATCTTTTCGATGTACAGTGCAACCTCGAGCATTGTTTAAGGACGAGACTGAAGAGTGGATGGCAAAACCTGGTCAGTATCCTATGCGGGAAGTTCCCCCAGTATGGATGCCAGGTGATCCTAATGCTAATCCTGCTATCCCAGCACGTTTTCAGAGAGTTTGGATACACCTCCCATGGAAGCGATCGGAAGTTTTGCAGGTAAAGCAAACCTTGCCCGACCCCCGTAAAAATCCTGCAGGTTATTATAAGGAGTTGTCCCAACTAGTGGATGCTACCGTTATGAACCTTGCCGATATTGACATGTTGTTTGGTAATGTAGTGCCTCAACCGATTTGGGCAAAAATCCGTCAAGAGAATCACGCGGCTGAATTAGGCGGTGATTGGGCTGCTCTTGCGGCGGCAGACGCCCAGCAAGTTGGTGGGGCTAAACATGAACAGCTTATTGCGAATTTGCCCCAGAGGATAATTACCCTTATGAAGACACTTATGCCAGCAATACGCGTTAATTGGGACAAGTTGTCTGCATGCAAACAAAAGAGGGATGAGAGTGTCTCCGATTTCTTTACGAGATTGGAGGAGGCATTTATTGATCATAGTGGTCAGGACATGAGCTCTGAGGGAGGTCAGCGGTTGTTCGTTGATAAATTTGTATCAAACTTGTTGCCTGAACTAAGCAACAAGTTGAAGAATTCTGAAAGTTCGTGGGCTGTTTCTACCACTGCTCAGATATGAGCCACGGCCCAATACTACGAAAACAGAGAGAAGGAAGAAAGCGAACGCGCAGATAAGAAAACGAAGGATCTTAAAACTAAGGTCTTATTACAGCAAGCGTATCCTCAGCGCTCGAATTACAATGACTCGCAACAGCCAAATCGATCACAATCGCAGTTTTCTAGATCACAGTTGCGTAATGACTCCTCTGTACCTCGCTTTGTGTTGGGGTATAATCAATGCGCATATTGTTGGGGTGAGGGCCATTTGAAGTTTAATTGTCCAGTTTTACGTGACAGGAACAATGGTGTTTCGGCTCGAGGAGGTCGTAGTGGTCCTCAACAAGCTTCACGTGGTAGAGGTCGCGGTGTTACCCAGAATCAGACCGAGCGTCCTGCCACTTCCTCAGACTCGCAAAATTGTTTCGATCGACGCGATCTCTCATCTGGTAGATCTGCACAGTATCATGTGGACGACTATTATGTCGAGCATGATGTTGATGCGGATGGTATTTACTAGGACAGCCGTAGACAGAGGAAGGGAGAAGTATCAGTTCCGGTTGATCAGAGAGGGCCTTATGTCGCAGTTGCCACATTGGGCGTAGTTGAGCCTTTTCTGTTGGACACTGGTGCAGCGAAAAGTTCCATCATGCATTCGAAACTCCCTGGCGCGCCTTTGTCTGGCTTAACGAATGTTTCCGGTGGATTCTCTGGCGCCCCCGTTAGCAATCCAGTTTCTAGCCCTTTGCCCCTTACAATTGGGTCTCATGAGTTAGAAGCTCCGTTGATTTTGACAACTGGTTGTGGTGAGAATCTTTTGGGCTTGGATTTGTTGAAACGGTTACATGCGACTTTGTATTGCTCTCCTGCGGGAGTGGAGCTTACATTGGGTCAGAGAGTGATCTCTCCTATGTATTTGTCGATTGATAAGCTCCCACCGGAATTGAGTTCTCTTCCTGCTTCTTTGTGGGCGACAGGTCCCAATGATGTGGGCCTGCTGGATATACCACCTTATGTCGTTCAATTGAAATTCAACGTGCGACTGCCACGCATTCCCCAGTATCGTATCTCCCTTGATGGTGAACGAGCACTATTAGCGATCATTTACGATTTGATTGATAAAGATGTCATTGAGGAAACACGAGGTAACGTGTGTAATAGTCCCGTGTTGCCTATTTTGAAGCAAACTGATCCCTCCAAGCCTCCTGTGTACCGTCTAGTTATTGATTTACGGGAGGTAAATAAAATTGTTGTTCCACAGTTTCCGGTGGTACCCGACATTACAGCTTTGCTGACTCTGATTCCAGCCTCTGCATCATGGTTCTCGGTAATCGATCTGAAGAATGCGTTCTTTAGCATTCCGATTGCTGAGGAAAGCAGAGATTTATTCGGTTTCTCATTAGGTGGTCGTAGTTTCAGGTTCAAACGTGCACCTCAGGGCTACTGTGAGAGTCCATCGATCTACAGCCAAGCTCTTAAGAGTCAACTTGATGCGTTCGTGCTGCCGACTGGTGCGGCCTTGATTCAGTACGTTGACGATCTGTTGGTAGCTGCAGACACTGAACAGATTTGCAGAACTGCTACAGTATCACTGTTACAGCATCTTTGTGACTTACATCACAAAGTGTCGCCTTCTAAACTGCAATATTGTTGTCAAGAAGTAACCTATCTAGGTCACTTATTGTCAAAGGCGGGAAGAAGGTTGACCCCTGAAAGAATTGCAGAAATTGCTTGAATGACTGTGCCAACAACTCAGAGAGATGTGCGTGCCTTTCTAGGTATCACGTCATACTGCAGACAGTGGATTCCGAACTTTTCACTGTTAGCGAAGCCATTGATAGCTCTCACGTGCAAGGATGTTTCGACTCCTTTGCCATGGACGGAGGAATGTCAGAAAAGTTTTTCTGAACTGCGTGATGCGTTGTGTTCAGCTCCTGTGTTAGGTACTCCTGATTACAGTAAGCCATTTACACTATACGTCCACGAGAGGGAAGGTTGTGCGTTGAGTGTTTTGACGCAACAATTTGGTGGTAAGCAGCGTCCGTGTGCATATTTTTCCTCGACCTTAGACCCGGTAGCTAGAGCGTTGCCGAGTTGCTTGAGGGCGACGGCGGCAGCTGCGGCGTCTATTCGGCAATCCGCAGGTCTGGTCATGGATAATATGCTCATAGTGATGGTTCCGCATGCAGTTGACACTCTCTTGAATCGGACAAAAACTCAACATCTGACGAGTGCAAGGTTGTCTGGGTATGAGCTGACCCTTTTGGCAAGTCATATACAGATCAAACGTTGTAATGTACTGAATCCGGCGACATTGTTGCCGACTAATATGGAATCAGATGATGTACCACCACATGATTGTTATTTACGAACTGAGGAAGAAACAAAGGGTCGTGTGGACCTGAAAAACACTCCATTGACAGATCCCGATGGTACTTTGTATGTCGATGGTTCATGTTTTAAGTTGCCGAATGGCGATGTGACGACTGCGTATGCTGTAGTGACGTTGAGTACGGTTGTGGAAACTGCGAGATTGAATCAGAATTAAGCGCAAGCGGCAGAGTTGATTGCATTGACAAGAGCATGTGTTTTGTCTAAGGGAAAGCGAGTGAATGTGTTTACCGACAGTCAGTATGCATTCGGTGTTGCGCACAGTTTTGGTCGATTGTGGAGAGAAAGAGGATTTATGACATCGCATGGTACGAAGATCCAACACGGGCAGCTTGTGAATGATCTTTTGGATGCACTTACATTGCCTAAACAGGTAGCGATTGTTAAATGTAGTGCGCATCGAAAGGTTACGGATGACGTTGGTCGTGGTAATGCATTTGCGGAAGAGATTGCTAAGGAAACGGCAAAGAATCTTGCAACCCGAATGTATGTGACGAGTTCAGTGAGATGGCCGACGGAAACTGGTATGTGTGAAGACACTGTTGAAAGTGTGAAAGCAATTCAGAATGAGGCCACTGAAATTGAAAAGACCAAGTGGAAAGAAAGCACGGGAAAGTTGGACATGCATGGATTTTGGGTTGATTTATCGGAACGTTAGAGGTGGATGTTACCGGATGCGTATGTATTAGCTGTCGTGACGATGGCTCATGGGTTGTCACACATTAGTGCGAAAGGGATATGCAAGTTCTTGTCCCCTGTATGGAAGAATGATGGTATTGCTAAATGTGCTGAGAGAGTGGTTAAAAATTGTATGGTGTGTTTGATGCATAATCCTGGCAAGGGCACCCCCACTCCACCTGGTCATTTTGCTCCCCCTGTTTGTCCCTTTGAGGTTATCCAACTGGATTTCATCCATATGGAGAGATGCAATAATCTGAAATATGTTTTAGTTGTGGTTTGTGCGTTCTCCAGATGGATTGAGGCCTATCCTCTTAAGGATAACACTGCCCTGTCCACAGCGAAAGTCCCACTGAAGGAATACTTTCCTCGGTATGGAATGCCACGGATTGTGTGGTCAGATCATGGAAGTGAGTTCGTGGGAAGTGTGATGCAGAGTGTGTGTAAGGGCCTTGGAATTCGGCAGAAATTCGATAGCGCTAATCATCCTCAGGCAGCGGGCTTAGTTGAAGGGTACAATGGTACCCTGAAGCTGAAACTTGCAAAGATACAAGCTACGACTGGTTTATCATGGCCTGATGCCTTGCCTCTGGCTCTCCTATCAACCAGAGCGACTGTACACTCTCGAGTAGGGCTCAGCCCATATGAGATTGTGTTCGGCCGCCCTGCGAACATTTGGGGAGTCCCGAGACCTAAGGCCTTTGATAGTCTTGAGTATCCAATGCTAATTGATTATCTTCATGATCTGACTACTAAACTAAGGTTAATTCATCAACAGGTCTTTGAAGCTCTACCGGCACAGACAGAGGGTCCTGGACATCGGCTCCGGCCAGGTGACTGGGTCGTTACCCGAAATTTTGGCCGAAAACGTAACTTGGAGCCGAGATTTGTGGGACCCTTCCAAGTGTTATTGACAACGAGGACTGCGGTTCGATTGGAAGGCAGAAAGAACTGGGTACACGCCGGCCACACTAAAAAAGTACCGATCCCCTCACCAACAGATGGTTGGGTGAGAACTGGGATTGCGTCAACGGAAACTGAGACCCCTTTATGCTTTGTGCCGTTTAGCAATGCTCAACCTGTAGGAGACAATTCATCGCTGCCAGACACACCTGTTGAGTCATCAGTCGTAGAGAACTCAAGGTCTGAATCGTTGTCCAATCCACCGAACACTGTTTCACCAGCTGAACAATTGTTTGTAGAGCAGACTCGACCTGGAAGAAATCGATACTTTCTTCGTCCCCGTAGCAAGGACTAATAAAATTTTGTTTTATATTTTCCTTTACTGGTGCTACGAACATTGCGAACAATTACATCCTTTCTTTTTGAGTTCCTTTTTATGTGCCTTTTTTGCAGCTAAGAGATTTGTATTAAAGCTGAGTGTTTAAGAAAACCTATCATCCGGGTTAACCGTAGGGCCGTGCGGGTACTCCTTTCTGTTTAGCAGGTTTCTGACACTAGGTCGGTTACTTTTGTCGACTCCTGGGAACTCCTGGGAATTGATAATCGCTACTCAGAACGAAGTGCGTCAAGTACGTCACGGACGGTTTTTAGAGGATGGCATTCTCTAAGCTGTTGGAAGTAGAAAGGATGTCGGCGCAAAGATCAAAATTGCATAAGATTGTACGAACAAAATGTTTTCTGTTTCAGGTATTCCTACTGTTTCTGACTGTGTCTATGCTATTGGTGGGCGGAGTGTATTTTGGAATACAGTCGTTATTGCCTTCTGTTTCACCTACTCTTTCTCCTAAACTAAGCTCCATTATCACTGTTTCTCCACATTCTTTTCATCCCCTGCCTCAACATGAACAGGTTAGACGTGCGGAATTCATGAACAACTCCTTCGTTCAACTCCTACATCAGCATCAGTTGGTGATGAATACTACCAACTGTTGGGTGTGTGGGTTAATGCCACATACCATGGATAGGGGTATTCCGTATCTGGTTCTTCCTTATAGCTCCCAAGGGTCAGCTCGAGCATTCCAAACTAAGTTCCGTAGTGCACTAGATTCCTACCCCAGTCGAGAGCCACGCTCTGCAAACTTTGGTCCTGGCCCGTACCACAAGCCTTTGGCGATAGTAATTGCTGATTTAGATAGAGATGTTTTTGATGCATCGCTTATTCCAGATGAAGAGGTGCAAGCCTATAAGGATCTGAGTGAGGCTGAGTATAGTACGTCAGTGGGTGATAGACAGCTCAAGAGTTCGTCCCCAATATGGATCGTACCCCACCTCGGTAATTTCTGCTTGAAAGGTTTGGGTCGAAATCCGAGAGCACAACTTGGGAACAGTGCTTGTACTGATACGTATGTCCTACCGATGCTCTCTTCCCCTGTTTTTCTGACTGCCAAGGGTACTTATTTCGTATGTTATGAACGTGCATATACATGGTTACCCCGTGACTTCTCGGGTACCTGTTATATTGCGAATCTTTTACCACCGACTTTTACGGTTGCCTCAGACTATCACAAGACTAGAATTGTGAGAGGCGTTATTAGCAAAGAGGACACTGCCGGTCAAGAAGCAGGAGACTTCTTTAAGGGTTTCTTGCCGTTTTGGGGACTTATGGTTAATAGTAGGAACCTAAGACAGTTGACCCGTGTAGTCGAGTCGACTGCTAACATAACTGCGAGTGCTCTTGGTAATTTGACAGCCGAACTTCAGGCGGATAGACTCATGACGTTGCAGAACCGGATGGTTCTAGACGTTGTTCTTGCAGATAGAGGTGGTGTGTGCAAAGTTATCCATTCGAGCTGTTGTATTTTTATTCCTGATAACGCTCCAACTGTTTACCAAGCCATCTCGAAGTTGCATAAGATTTCCGAGTCCATACACGTGTACGAAGGTAATTGGACACTTCTAGGATGGTTTTGGGGCCTGATATCCACTTGGGGTTGGAAGATTCTGATGATTGTAGGGGTTGTTGTAACGTTTCTATTCACGTGTTGTCTTTGTGTGCAGTGTGGTCCTGCCTTATGTGGTCTTTGTGCTACAACGTGTATAAGACGGCCATCTGTTACCAAGGAGACATTGATGGATAGAATGATGTTCCAGCAGCAGCTGAACAATTTGATGAATATTGAAATCGATTCAGATCTCGACTAGTGCTTGCCTACATGAGGGCAAAAGGAGCGTCTGAGGTTCCGTGCGAATCGGAACGACACTTTTTGGGTGTGTTCGAATATGGATGAGTTTGGTATCTACGAACCGCAAATGACGAGTTTAGTGGGTGTACGCGGTTTCGCTACGCCACCACGTATGGTTCGTCTCATTTTTGGGTTTGTCCATCCGAACCCTCGGGTTCCATTTTAGATGCGGCATCCATTTTGTTTCTTGCCCTCAAGTAGCCAGCGAACGGACCTTGTCCGCTCTGTGACCCTGGGATTCCCAAGCTTACACTAAGGACACGTGTTTCTTTGAGGGTGACTTTTATGATAGGGGAAATGACACGGCAAAGGCAGATGGCCCCGCTCAAGGCTCATCTTACCGTGCTGGTCTATTGTTTCAGTCGTGCATGCATTGGGCACGAGGTCTTTGATCCTGTAATCAAGTTTCCGTTTTTACTCCCAACACTCTTCTCCAATCTGTTGTGCATCCTTGTTCTTTCTTTGCATCTGTTTCTGTCCCTTCTCCTAATGTGTTTACAGTCAGAATGGAATGTGTTTAACTGTGGGGATAATATGCTTTTACAGTTGGGAACCGGCAATGCTGCTGTAATTATGTTCCGGCCTCCTGAAACATGAACGCGACCCTTTTGAAGTTTATTGTGGGAACTGAGTTGTAACCTTTGTTTGCAATGTTGTGCAATGGCAGAAATGTGTATAAAAGGAGCGATCCACTTTTGCAATTCGAAGCAGTCTCCCAGAACCTACACGTTGTGTACTTCTTGCGATTTCTGTATCCCTGCAGTAAATAAATGCCGATCTTTGACGTCGCTGGAAGTGTCCCGTGTCTCTGTGTTTTGTACGCCAGAACAGGTAACCCACGAAGGTTTCAGGTGTTGTCCCCTGGCACCGCTGGGTCTTAGAATAACCCAGTCCTTCACCTCCCTGGAGTGGGAATAGTAATTTTTACCCACCCGCTATCTAACACTTTCCCTACTGTTGCACTCAATGGAGTGGGAATAGCAATTTTTACATACCCCTTATCCAACACCTTCCCTACTGTTACACTTGGTGGAGTGGGAATAGTAAATTATTCCCACCGGCTATCCAACACTTTCCCTACTGTTGCACTCGCTGGAGTGGGAACAGTAATTTTCACCCACCCGCTATCCAACACTTTCCCTACTGTTGCACTGACTGGAGTGGTAATAGTAATTTTTACATACCCGCTATCCAGCACTTTCCCTACTGTTACACTAGGGTGCCGATTCCGATCCGGGTCGGAAGGGCACCGAATGCGATCTGGCCGGAAAAACTACGAGCCGTACGCGTGTTTTCCGCCCGACTCGTACAGCTGTATGAGCGAGCTACATGAAATTCACCGACCGACTCGTTTCCGGGTCCGAACCGCTCCGTACGTCTCGGTCGAAAGCTCACCGTGGCGTGCAATGAATGCGATTCATCACCGAACCAGTACGATGCACGTGTCGGACAGCCTGTGCGAGCCGGAGTGTCCGGCTCGCAAATCGTCTGGGTGGTTGCCTTTGGGGGTCCGCGTCGGACCCCCTGTCTCCCGCAGCCCTACGACTCGGACACAGGGGGAGACCTATGGGTCTCCCCAACACAGGTATGTACGGTGCGGAAGGCACCGACGCATACCCACTGTAGGGGGCGCACTTATCCGCGACGTACCCATTCAGTCAATAGGAGCCCATGTACGCGTCGAACGACCGGCTCCCACTGACTTCTTTGGGAGTCCGACCGAACCGAGTCCGACAGAATACAGCCGCTTCGTACTCGCTCGGTCGGACTTCAGGACTCCGGCTCGGTCGGAAATCACTCCGGATCCGGCTTGGTCGGAGTGCTTTTCAACCCGGATCGGAATCGGCCCCTAGGTGGAGTGGGAATAGTAAATTATTCCCTTCCGCTACACAACAATTTCCCTACTGTTGCACTTCCTGGAGTGGGAATAGTAATTTTTACCCACCCGCTATCTAACACTTTCCCTACTGTTGCACTCACTGGAGTGGGAGTAGTAATTTTTACCCACCCGCTACCCAACACTTTCCCTACTGTTGCACTCACTGGAGTGGGAATAGTAATTTTTACATAACCCCTATCCAACACTTTCCCTACTGTTACACTTGGTGGAGTGGGAATAGTAAATTATTCCCACCAGCTATCCAACACTTTCCCTACTGTTGCACTCGCTGGAGTGGGAATAGTAATTTTTACCCACCCGCTATCCAACACTTTCCGTACTGTTGCAGTGACTGGAGTGGGAATAGTAATTTTTACATACCCACTATCCAGCACTTTCCCTACTGTTACACTAGGTGGAGTGGGAATAGTCAATTATTCCCTACCGCTATACAACACTTTCCCTACTGTTACACTCCCTGGAATGGGAATAGTAATTTTTACCCACCCGCTATCTAACACTTTCCCTACTGTTGCCATCACTGGAGTGGGAATAGTAATTTTTACATACCCCCTATCCAAAACTTTCTCTACTGTTACACTTGGTGGAGTGGAAATAATAAATTATTCCCACCGGCTATCCAACACTTTGCCTACTGTTGCACTCGCTGGAGTGGGAATAGTAATTTTTACATACCTGCTATCCAGCACTTTCCCTACTGTTACACTAGGGGGCCGATTCCGATCCGGGTCGGAAGGGCACCGAACGCGATCCGGCCGGAAAAACTACAAGCCGTACGCATGTTTTCCGCCCGACTCGTACAGCTGTACGAGCGAGCAAGTACGATGCGAGCTACAAATCAAATTTACTGACCGACTCGATTCCGGGTCCGAACCGCTCCGTACGTCTCGGCCGGAAGCTAACCGTGGCATGCAATGGATGCGATTCATGACTGAGCCAGTACGATGCACGCGTCGGACAGCCTCTGCGAGCCGGAGTGTCCGGTTGGTTGCCTTTGGGGGTCCGCGTCGGACCCCCTGTCACCCGCAGCCCTATGACTCGGACACAGGGGGAGACCTATGGGTCTCCCCAACACAGGCATGTACGGTGCGGATGGCACCGACGCGTACCCACTGTAGGGGGCGCACTTGTCCACGACGTACCCATTCAGTCAATGGGAGCCCATGTACGCGTTGTACGACCGGCTCCCTTTGACTTCTATGGGAGTCCGACCAAACCGAGTCCGACAGCATACGGCCGCATCGTACTTGCTCGGTCGGACTGCAGGACTCCGGCTCGGTCGGAATACACTCCGGATCCGGCTCGGTCAGAGTATTTTCCAACCTGGATCGGAATCGGCCCCTAGGTGGAGTGGGAATAATAAATTATTCCCTACCGCTATACAACACTTTCCCTACTGTTACACTCCCTGGAGTGGGAATAGTAATTTTTACCCACCCGCTATCCAACACTTTGCCTACTGTTGCACTCACTGGAGTGGGAATAATAATTTCACAAACCCGCTATCCAACACTTTCCCTGCTGTTGCACTCACTGGAGTGGGAATAGTAATTTTTACAAACCCGCTATCCAACACTTTCCCTACTGTTACACTCACTGGAGTGGGAATAGTAAATTTAACCCCCTGCTATCCAACACTTTCCCTACTGTTACACTCGTTGGAGTGGGACTAGTAATTTTTACCCATCCGCTATCCAACACTTTCCCTACTGTTGCACTCACTGGAGTGGTCATTTTAAATTATTCCCCTCCGCTATCCAACCCTTTTCCTACTGTTGCATTTGCTGTAGTGGGTATAGTAAATTATTCCCCTCCGCTATCCAACACTTTCCCTACTGTTGCACTTTCTGTAGTGGGAATAGTAATTATATCCCCTACGCTATCCAACATTTCCCTACTTTTATAGTTAATGTAGTGTAAAAGATATATTTTTTTTAATTAATTTTAATATTTTAATTTATGATATATATTTTATTTTTATATTTATATTTCAGGTTTATGTATATAGATATGTATTTATAACTTTTCTTATGTTTCTAATATTTTATAATTAAATAACAGAATTATTTATTAATATTATTAAGTTAATATATATATAAAAAAAAAATTATATTACATTAATCATTTATCAGTTTTTAACATTTTTAATTAATTCTAACTATGTTTTTATTAATTATATTTATAATTTAATTATTTTTATATTATTTTTAAGAAATTTAAAAATAAACGATATTTTAAACAACGAAATTTTAAACAACAATATTTTGGTTTCGATATTTTTGTACTTACCGTTGTAGAGATAGGCTGTCGATATTCTGTCCATCGATATTGTAGACTCGATATTCCTGTACCTCGATATTCTATCCTTCGATATTCTGTCAGTGATCCTCTCCATACAGCTCTTGGGGTGACAGTGAGAACAATAGGGAGTGACAGTGAGAACAATAGGGAGTGACAGATCATTTTCATTGGACAGTATTCAAAAGATACTAAGGCGCGTCAGAAAGTGCCCCATAGAGGCAGGAGACTAAGCAATTGATCCTCAATCCATAAAGTCCTTCTAATACTTATATTTTGCTTTGAGCCAACTGCTGAAGATGGAGTGCTGAAGGGAGATCATGCTTCCCGGAAGACAGAGGCAGACATGAATAGAGGTATCCGGTCTTAAGGATTAAAGGGAGTGGGGCGGGCTAGGTTACCCGGAAAAGGAAGTGCTTAAAATCGAAAGTATTAAGTGAATCTAGTTATTGTCCCGGAGAAACTGATGCTTGCTCTAAAGAGAGACTATTCTGCAACTCTTTCTTTTCCTCCTGCTATGATTACTCTTGTAAATCAGAAACCCCTTTTCAGCTGTTCTGATTGATCCCCATTACTCCTTTCAAGATGCACTCTACCATTTTTTGTGTAAGCGTTTTCTTACGCTGCTACTGAAGATTTCCCCAAGACGTTTTATTTTATGATCCTTTGACCATAAACAAATATTTCCGCCTAAACATACTTACCACTCCATCCGATAAAATATAAAAAATTAACTGACTTCTGAAGAATTAAGTTGTAGGTTTTATTTTTCATGCACCATTGGCAAATATTTTCACATAGCATTACCATTTAACGTTCCTCTGCTTCTAATGTTCGTGTATAATGTGCATTTTTGATGTTGGTATTGCGCTGTCATGGATGTCAAATCAATAAAGTGCGACCAGAGGTAGCAGAAATGACGTCACAAATGTTTCGTCTACAAATATCCACAAACAGCTGACTCCATAAACCTAGAGGATAAGAGTGTGAACTAAAGAAAGAAAGTCAGACTTTACCCCTAGATTTAAGTTCTGATCCTGTTGTGATGAACCCCAATACCAGAAATAGCAAGCAAGCGTTGTGCTAGTTAGTACCACACTGCACAAAGTGCATTCCAAACCACACTGGGCCTGATTCACAAAGGAAACTTACACTTTTGTGTAAGCTTAATCTTTTTCGATATTCACAAACTACGATTTAATAGTAACTTTACAACTGTGGAGACTCCGCCATGGGGCGGACAACTCTGCACATAAGAAGATAGGACTATTCCATCTTTCCATTTTTTTTGGATCTTTTTGTTGGCTTTTTATGGTTTATACATGAACATTTGCTTCCACTAATTTGAACATTGTTACAATACAGGGATGCGTAAATCGCGTACAGTAAGGGCATTTGTTGATGCAAGCATCATCTGATCAGTTACATACATTTACAGAGTGGCATATTTCATGAATTTCAGATGTAAACGTACTACTCAAAAAGGCCCCTGCATAGAAATCAAACAGCAACAAACAGCATAAAAGACCTAGGGGCATATCAGCAAGGGCTTTATCTCCGCTTTTTTGGCTTTAAAAGCCAGAAAAGCAGAGATAAAACCATCGCCCTATCAGCAAGAGGGTGCTAACATGCATATTCGCATGTTAGCACCCTTTTTCACTACGCCTACCTTTGCATCTCTAATGAGATGCAAAGTGGGCATTTCTGACATTCACTACATGCTACATGCTTCGCGCTATCAGCAAGGATGCCCTAGCATTTTAGCAGACGTTTGTTTTTGGAGAAAACTGCTGTTTTCTCCAAAAACTAACATCTGCTAAAATCCTGACTTAGCCACCCCTAACATAGGGGGTGGATTCTGCTGATACGACCACAGGGTCCTATCATCAAGTTATCGCCGTTTTGCAGGGAGCATCGCTGGAAAACCAGCGATGTTCCCTGCAAAACGGCGATTTCCCCGCTATCGCAGGAATTTTTATCGCCTTGGAGATATGCGTTGCTAATAACGCGATATCTCCGCGATAAAAACCTGCGATAGCGGGCGTTAGGAAAAGGAGCGCTAAGCACGCTTTGCGATAGTTAGCGCAAAGCGTTGCTTATATGCCCCATATACATCATACAGCCATGAATCAAACAGGAAAACTCAAGATTAATAACAAAGAGGGAGATTAACTAACAGAAAGGGTTCGATATCACCCCGTGCGGTACCCCGCTTCCATAGAGTAAATACTAATATTGCCTTGGACCACTTATTTGCCTTGCTTCTCGTATCACAGTGTGTGTGTATAGGATCCGTGTGACTATAGGTGCCATGGTTTGTGTGTACGTGCTAGCTCATTTGGAAGCTACATTTCGCTAAGGGGGTCAGGGTCCTCCTCTGAAGTTTATACTAATTAAAGAGCCGCCAATGTTGCATCCCAGCTGGATGAGATAATTTTCGCAGGCCCTAAGTGTCCTCTCTATGGAGGGATATTCCCTCCGCCCTAGCCCAATTGAGTATTGAATGGGACCAGGCCTGTAAGGACGGGTGGTCGCTGGATTTCCAGCGTCTTGTGATGAGTCGTTTAGCCTCCACCAGGCCAAGGTTTAGAAATGTGGTAGTGGCTCCGTGTTTCTTACCTCTTGTAAAAAACCCCAGTATGCAGACCTCCCATGCATTTGAGAGTGTTGTATCAGTACATGAGGACAAGTGTCCTATCACTCCCTCCCAATAGTCGCAGAATTGGTTACGACAAGCATGGGTAAGATGTCGGCATCATAAAAATGGCATCGAGGGCAGCAAGCATTCTGTCTATGAAAATATCACTTTATTTTGTCTGGGGACAGGTATGCCCTGTGTAATAATACTGAATCAGTCAGAATCTTGCCTTTCGGGGGACTGCAGTGGGGCTCGCTAATATCATGTCCCATTCCTTGGGTGTACATGGACGGGCCAGGCCTGCCTCCCAGTGATTCCACAGGGGTACCAAGTCTACTGCAGACTGCGTGCATAGCACATCTGCAAACCATCTATTAAGATGACTCCCTGTACCCATAAGATGTACATACTGTATCATGAGATGTGTTCATAACTCTTGTGTGATGTCACCCCAGTGTTGTTGCAGCATGCCAATCCAGAATGCAGGATTAAGGAAATGAACCGGCAGCATTCCCTCCTCCTGTGTTAAGCACTTATACGTCACAGTATAAGTCACCTACGGTGTGGAGGCCTGCCTTGTGTCAGGTCACAAGTTTCGTCTGGCTTCTTCCTCCTGTTGCCTGTGGGCATTCCCATTAATGGAAGAGCTGGCACATATGGTGTAATCTGTTTGGTGAGGTACAGGCCACGACGGAAACAGCAGTGGGCAACCTGCATTAGGAAAGGGAGAGACCTGGGTGGTCTGGTGCATGGGTGGAAAAGATGAAGTATTGCATCCAAAGTTTATGGGGGGCCATTCTCCACTGTGTCAGCCAGGCACAGCTCTGCCGCTCACTGGACCACCCACTGTACCTGGGAAGCTAAATACAAATGTTCTAGATTCAGCACGTCCAACCCTCCCTGAGCCAAGGGCAAATATAATTTTGCAAGTGCCACTCTACATTGCGATGAGTTCCATATGAGGTCACAGAGATTGCGTTCTAGTGGCGAAGGAAGGATGGAGGTATATAAATTGGTAGATTGGTGAAATGATATAAAAGACGTGGGAGCACCACTATTTTCATAAGTGCCACTCTCCCTTCTACCGAAAGAGTGTGTTTTCCAGAATGCTATTTGTGATGTCAAAGAGGTGTTAGATTAGGCTCGCAAAACCTTACATAATGTTATGTTTTAGTTAGCATTCGCTGCGCCATTTTCCTTGCAGGCACCATTTTAGGCTGTTCGAAACTGATCTTGTCCATTTCTGAGAAATGACCTCTGCTAAGGTTCGTTTCTGAAATGTTAAGTTCTGTTTCAGTAATGAGTAAACTGTTCATGTTAGCACATAGCTTTCTCAGTAGATAGAGGCCCTCTCTCACTTGTCTGGAGGTGGGCCCAGGGTGGAACGACCTTGGATTGTGCTAGGTTGTGTGAGATATGAGAACTGAAACCTATTTTTTTTTGTCCTTCACTGTCCAGCTGCATCTGTCTGGAAAATTCCACTATGGGAGTGTCTTTGCCTGGGTATGAAACGTATATAATGTATCTCTATGCTTGCTGTAGTTAGTTTCCTCTGTAGCACCCTCATGGACTGTACAGATGGGGCTCCACTCTGAGGGTATATGAATAAACAGTTATTAGTTCATATTCCCCACTGTCTGACCAACTCTTCATTTAGCACGGAAGTCTGAGAGGTGGTCATCAGTGACCCAGGTGGCCCCAATCGGGTCACTTCCTTCAGAGGTGACCAGTCTGGTGAAGTTGCCGTCTATTAAGTCCTGGTTTATGTGATAGATCAATACTCTTAAATATTTTAACATGGTTGGTTGCCAAGTGACCGGAGCATCACAAACAATGAGGAAAAGGACTGTAAAGTAGGAGGCAAAGGGAAACAAACATGATTTCTCCCAGTTAACATGCAGCCCCACCATTCTGGCAAAGAGAGTGTGAATATTGGGCATGTCTGTCGGGACAGACCGGACATCTCTAATATACAGTAGAATATTGTCTGCATATAACGATATTGCATGCATGTCCATTCCCGACTAGATACCCCACTGGCCTGCAGAAGCACGTATGGCCATTGCTAATGGCTTAATGGCCAATGAAAAGATAAGGAGGTAGAGGGGGCATCCCTGTCTGGTGCTTCTGCGTACCCTTATGGGTTTCGAAATTAAATTTCCCATCTGGATTCGCACGGTCAGTTCCTCATATAAAAGTCTGACCAGGTGTAGAAAGTACAGGCCAATCCCATATCTCAGCAGTACACAAAAAATGTACGCCCATTCGATGGTGTCAAAAGCTTTTTTCAAATCGAGTACTAAACACCACTATCCGGGCCAGACGTATGAGGTGCAGCTCATTACACAGAATAACCTGCGCAAATTGAGAGATGTGTTGCATGCCGGGATGATCCCGTTCTGGTCCCCATATATTAGTTGTGGTGTCAATAACGCCAACCTCCTCACTAGTACTCCTGCCAATGTCTTATAATCTACATTAAGTAATGCTAACGTGCAATATGATCCTAGTTGTGTGGGATCTCTATCAGGTTTCGGTAGAGTGACTAATGTGGCTTCATTGAGGGAAGCGGGCAAATGCGTAGATTGTAATGCCTCTCCGTACACCTGATGCAGCTGCGGAGCTAAGAGGTCCGCATATGCTTTGTAAAAATCTGGATGGAAATTCATCTGGGACAGGCACCTTCCCAGAAGCTAAAGAGTGCATTGCGCCTACCAGTTTCATACGCTGATCCGGGGTCAGACTGGGGAAAGCAAGGCCATCCAAGAAAGAGCTTGTATCCAAATCTGACGCTTCTAGCGTTGGTTGGTATAATTTCATGAAGTTGAAGACCATCTCGTCATTTATTTTGAATTGTGGATATCTCATTACACCTTCAAGAGATGTCAATGCAGTGATGGGTCCTGTCGGATGGTACTGTCTAATCAGCCAGGCAAGAAGGGACCCTGAACGGTCAGCTGGCGTGTGTTTTCTCGTTGAGTGTGGTGTATAGTTCAGGCATCTCCGTTGTTCAGTCAGTGTTGCATGCATCTGTTAATTTCAAGGTGTGGGAGGGTGCAGCGACAGCATGCGTCTCAAGTGTTATTAGGGTGTGCACCACATTTAGTAACTCTGCTTCCACTTCACGCTTCATGCCACTTCCCATCCCCAGGCAGTGCCCCCGTAGTGTGACCACACTCGTCATGCATTTCGAGTTGTCTATATCTCATCGCACTTTCAGGAGATGTCAGTGCAGTGATGGGTCCTGTCAGCTGGTCCTTTCTAAACAGCCATGCAAGAGGGGACCATAGACAGACAGCTGTCACGTGTGTTCTCACTGAGTGTGGTGTATAGTTCAGGCATCTAAGTCGTTCGGTCAGTGTCACGTGCGTTTTACGCATGTCAGTTAATTTTGAGGTGCTGGGGGTGCAGTGCTAGCATGCGTCGCGAGTGTTATTAGGGTGAACTCCACATCTAGTAAGTCTTCCTCTCTTCATGCCACTTCCCATCCCCAGGCATTGCCCCCCTTAGTGTGACCTTTAATGTATCCCATTTCACCAGGGCCGATGTGGCTGTATTGTGTGGGAAATAATCTGCAATAGCAACATTAAAGGACTCCCGGTAAATGGCGTCTTCCTCATGGCAGGTTGTAGACGCCATGTGGGGACCGGGGGGCGCGTCTGCTTTCTCAAGCGTTATGAATTGTGGTTTGTGGTCTGAGTGGGTGCAACCAAGATAATCTGTGTCTGTGACGGAGGGGAGCAGTTTGAGCGCCCAAGATTCTATCCAGCTGAACATGTAGTGCGTGTGGTAGGGAGTAAAAGGAATACACTTGTGTTGCGGGGTTGCGGTGTCTCCAAATGTCCACCAATCCCCATTGCCGCGTCCAATCCCTCAATGAAGAGGCATTAGTGGATACTGTTGTACAGGGAAGACGGGGGATGGACCAATCCAGACCTACGTCCATGACGCTCTTGAAATCTCAGCCTATTAGCCATGGCAGACCGCACCATTTAGCAAGCACCAGTGAGAGTGATCTCATGAATAGCCCTTGTTCTACGTTGGAGGCAGAAATGTTACCCAGTAGGAGGTGCCGACCATCCAGTCTCCCCTTTTTGAAAACATATCTGCCCTCCGTGTCTGACACCACTTCTTCCACCAAGAAGGGGGTGCTTGGGCAGATCCAAATCAGTGCACCCCATGGTATATGAAGAGAAGTTTGTGGCGAACAATTAGCCCCTCCACCTGCACTGCAGTCTAGATGCCTCAGTGTGTGTTAAGTGCGTTTCTTATAATAAAGCAATTCAGACGTTGATTCTTTTGAGGAAGAAATATACTGCGTAGCGGAGGAAAGGTGTGTCTAGGCCTCCCACATTCCAAGTGAGAACTCTCTGATCTCTCATGTCACAACTACGTGATGAATTGTGAAATCGCTGAGACCAAGGTATGTGTGCAGCTGTGGAGAATGGTGACAGGGAAACACCACAAGAAGGCACCTGTAGCAAAACCCATCCAACCTGGTTTGAAACCTAAATACCAACATGATAGTGTATTAATACCAAATGGGCGATCTCTATAAACAGAAGGGGCTGCCCAAACTTATACCTAAACTCTGTAAACCTAATCGAACCCCCACTATGGGTGAGAAGGCATGAAACCTCACAAGGCACTTAAGGGTTTTGTCCACCAGCCTTAGTAAATAGAAAGTCTACAGAGACATGTAGTCGCATGGCAAAACTATAGAAAGACAGTTCCCCTTAACTCGCCCTCATTCATGGAGCCAAGAAGACACCTACTCGTTTCTGACCCGGCCCATCCCACCTGATGTATTAACAGCATATGAGATTTGACTTACATGCAATTGGAAAGGCAGAGTGACAGGGGAGAGCAGGGAGCAGACAGAGGCAGAGTGCACTTCAAATAATGGAATCAGACATCTGTGGTGTGATGTCCGGTAAAATTAGCAAGTTAGTGTCTGACGGGCAAATATTCGAGGACTCCTCATCTCCGGTTGAGCGGACGGATGCTGAATCTTTCTCAGAGCCATTGGGGGTGTCTGCTATGCGTTCTGCCTCAAGGACAGCCCGTTGCCGTTCTCTCATGATTTGTTCCAGGTTTGGCACTGCCACTAGACTATGCGGGCGTTGTTTGCCTCACCACCTATGTGGTCTGGGCACATCTTTCGAGTTGTTCCGTTCTCCCGCCTTACTACTTGGTCGGGAACCTGACAACTGTCCGGTAGATTCCAACCATTCCCATGCGTCCTGAGGTGTGTCAAAAAAGGGTGTCTTTCCACCAGCCACCACACGAAGCCTCACTGGGAATAACAAGGAGTATTGAATGTCCAGTTGTCGGAGCTTCTGCTTTATTTGTTGGAATGAGCCACGTTGGCGCTGGACCCTTAATCGGTAATCCGGGAAAAACATCACGCGAGCATTCTCCAGCCTGATTTCCTGCAATTTCTTCATTTAACGTTGTATTGTGTCTCTATCTCTGAAGTGTAAGACTTTGAAGATGAACGGGCGAGGCCCTGCTCCTGGGGCCGGTTTCCTGGAAGGGATGCTGTGCGCACACTCAATCGTGAAAAAAGACGTCAGCGGAGAAGTAGGTAGCATCTCTCTGATCCACCGTTCAAAAATGACAACGCATCCTGGCCTTCCGCCCACTCTGGCAGGCCAATTAGGTGGACGATATTCTGCCTTGAGCGACCCTCGGCATTTTCCTCCCTGTCCTCCAGATGTCGTATTCTGGCCTTGCATTCGCACAGTTGTTTTTCCACTAAGTCGGATACAGGTTTTAGCACTGATAGGGTGTGTTCCACAGTCGCCACCTAATCGGATAGCTTTCTGTGGTCTGCATGGATCAGTGTGAGGTCCTCTGCTACGCTGTCTATTCTGGATTCCAGAGAGACACAGGATTCAATATGGCATCAAGTCTGTCTTCAGGGGGCGGGTGCAGATCCTGCGTGCCCAATTGTTCTGTGTCCAATATGGATGAGGAGTGTGAGGAGGCTCTAGATCCAGCTCCTCGTGTGCGACCCATTCCCATGGTCTCTGCTATGTGCTGAAGGTAGTATGATATATTACTTCTGCGCCAATAAGTTGGTTAGATTGATCAGTGAGTAGCCCTGTAGTGAGTGGAATGCTTGCTCATGCCAGCTTATTGTGTGTCCCCGTAGAGCCAGTTTGTGTGTGTGCACCCTGTGGGTAGCCGATTTGCCATATGTCCCCAGGAGTGTATACTCCGCTTTACCACAGGCACTCTGCACTACAAGGGACAATTAGGTTGGTAGTGCTTGATAACATGTAGTCCTTTCCAGTACTGTCCCAGAGGTGCGTCGCAGGGCCCCAGTTAGGAGAAGAAGATTGGTGTGCGGTAGTTGTAGGTTGTCTTACCTCAGTGTTTTTCTTGCGGGGGAGGGGGGGGGTCAGAGGCACTGAAGCACCAACAACAAGCGGTACCGCTGACAGATATATCACCCAGGCCTGCACATGTGCTGGTATGTTGCTACAGGCCCACAGTCTCTTGTTCAGGGGCCTCAAAGTGATATGGGGCTCTCTTTGTTTTTTCAGGCTGCATGCTCCCTACGAACCTTTCTCGGACGGTGTATACAGATCTCCACAGCACGCATGGCCGATCTCTTCTCCGTCAGTCCATGCGGCGCCCGGCCCCATAGTTTTGATTTCGCTTTCCGACATTGTTTTCGGCGAGGTTCCTGCATGTAGATCGGGAGGGCTTTCTACAGTAAAGCGATTTCCATGTCGTGCAACGAGCAGAAGAGGGGCAGGCATGCGACCCCTCCTCCTGGCCCCCCAACACTAGATCTCCGATCAGCTCCAGGGAGTGCCAGCCTCCGCTCCTCCCGAGCACCTCTGGTCTACCCACTGGTGCTAGGATTCAGGTAATTTTTCAGTATTTGTTGCCCCTAGTGTCTGAACTCTTCTCCGCAACCATTCACCGCAGCGTAGTTCACAGGCCACCGCTAGGCTTCTGCTCTGGCCCACTTCGGCAGGTGTTAGTCTCCGCTCCTCCCGAGTTTCTCCGGTCCGCCCTCCACCATCATGTATTTCCACAGCATTTACGGGCCCCTGTGTCTCCCCTCCATCCTTAACCCTCTGCAGCAGCGTGAATCACCGTTCAATGCTTCTCACTCACATTCGCTGCCCCGTGCCTCGCCTCCACGCCGACCTCGGGTCTACTGTCAACATCCGTGAGGGACCGGGCACCGATTTTCGGTTATACTTTCAGCAAAGCAACCCGCTGAGGTCTGGGGAGCCGCTGCTGTGTCGTGTGTCACAGGATGCCTCTTCGTAGTCCGGTAATTAAATGAATAAGGGGTATATGCAGCAGAGCGACACTAAAGCACCTCCACCATCTTGCCTCTTCAGGCCACGCCCTGACTTTTCTATTTTTTCATGTGAGGAGTTTGCCCGACTGTGGAGTCTCCGCAGTCGTAAAGTTACTGTTAAATCGTAGTTTGTGAATACTGAAAAAGAGTAAACTTACACAAAAGTTTAAGTAAGTATAGCTTTGTGAATGTAGTGTGCGTTCTAGTCTCGCACGCTGCGTGATGACGCGGCGCGCGAGGGGAGAACGCGGGAGGTAGAAATGCGCATGCGCGAGCCGCGAGGCGCGGAGAAAGAGCAGAGCCGCGGCGCGTAACGGTTGTGTGGCCCGGCGCTCTTGTGTGTATAAAGATTTAAATAAATAATACAGTGTTCCACATTCCTGCATCCTGTGCTGCTTTGGGTAGAGAACCTACATTCTACAGTGGCGACGAGACTGGGATAGCTGCATCCACTGACAGCAGAAGGACCCTGAACCACCGGCTGGGAGCACAGGCCAGAGCAGCAGTGACCGGCCAAGGGGGAGGACAAGAAGCAGAGCAGTCCCCAAGGAATACACACGAAGAGCGTGGCAGAGGCAGTCAACACAAGGTACAGACCACGTGCAGAGGCCTATAGAAGGCGCGCAACCGCGAGAAGCACACACGAAGCCTAGTCGCAGAGACCCTGGTGGAAGCGGCAGCAAGCAGCGACGGGGGGTCAAAAGAGAAGCGACAGCAGGAACAGGCACGACCAGAGCGGGGAGAAACACCGGGAAGTCCAAGAGGCCCAGGCGCAGCGCCAGGAAGGAGGGGAGAGATGAGCACCCAAGGTTCTTCTCTGACGGCGCTCATACCGTTTCTGCCAAGACCGGGAGAACCCCAAATGAAGTGGGAGGATTGGCGGGAATATTTTAAGAACTACCTAGCGGCCCTCGAAGATGAGAACGGAGAAGAGTTCCCCAGCGCGAGGAAGAAAAGAATACTCCTGCACAATTTAGGCCCGGAAGGCATAAGGGTCTACCAGAATCTAGTGCCGCAACTCAGGCAAAACGCGGACGATGACGTATTTAAGCACGCCATGGAGGACCTTGATGCCCACTACCGCCCGGCGGTGAGTGTCTCAATAGACAGGTACAACTTCCAACAGAGGAGACATGAGCCGGGAGAAACCATCGATGAATACGTGGCGGCCTTGAAGAAACTGGCAGTGACATGCAAATACGGAGCGCTGCACGATGAGTTCATCAAGGACCAAATCGTCATGCATACCACGAACAAAAGCGTGCAAGATAAACTGTGGGCGAACAGTGAGGCGCCTCTAAAAGAAGTGATAGCGATGGTGAAGAAAGCGGAGTTGACCAAACGGTGTGCGGAGGCAGCAAAACGAGAGGTGGTCCCCAAAGTCATGGTGAACAAAGTGGATGAAGCAGAAGCACAGGGAAGAAGCAAGCAACCAGCTCAGGAGAGCAGAGGACCCCCGAAGTGGAAAGGGAAGACGGGACAAATGTGGAAGCAGACAAGAGACAACAACGGAGCCTGCTACAGATGCGGCAGTCCTGCACACGCGATGCCCAGCGTTCCGGGCGAAGTGTATGTTCTGCGGCATAATGGGTCACTATGAGAAAGTCTGCCGAAGGAAGACGAAGAGACCCGTGGTGAAGTATGTGGAACAGGAGCAACGGGAAGAGGAAGAAGAGCAGGAGGAAGACGTGGAGGTCCTGTGTATCGAGGATCAGGTGCTGGGGATAGACGGGAAGAGAACCCGCAAACCCCAATGCGACATGAAGATTGGAGGGGTGAACATCGAAATAGTAATAGACTCGGGATCTCCGTACACCATCATCCAGAAAGTGGTATGGAAGGAGCAGTTTGAACCTACGCTGGGAACAAGGCTGGAACCCCCAGACATTCGGCCGGTATCGTATACAGGGGAACCGATACCCATGGTAGGGTACCGGAAACTGACCTTTGAATTCCGGGGAAGACAAGCAGAGTGCAAACTGTACATAGCGGAGAAAGGCCCCTCCGTACTGGGATGGATGGACCAAGGGGATCTAGGGATCAAACTAGACCCGGGAGGCGATACACAAGTCCTCATGACAGCGCCAGGGAGCTGGCCGGTACTGGAAGCGATGAAGCATAAATTCCCGAAAGTGTTTGGAGGAAAGGTGGGGAAACTGGAGAAATTTACACACAGGATAGTACTTAAAGAAAACTCCAGTCCGGTGTCCCACAAAGTCAGGAACATACCCTTAGCGGTTAAAGATGCGGTGCAGACGGAGCTACACAGATTGGAAAAGGAGGGAATAATAGAGCCGCTCGACAGTGCGGAATGGCTCGCCCCCCTGGTAGTGGCGATGAAACCCAATGGGAAAGTCCGTCTCTGTGTGGACCTTCGGGAACTAAACAAGTGTCTCATAGTAGAGAAATTCCCATTACCTCGCATCGAGGAAATGCTAGCCAAGACCAAAGGGGTAAAGTGGTTCTCCACCATTGACCTAACGTCCGCCTATCACCAGATAGACCTGCACCCGTCAAGCCGGAAGTTGACATCGTTTATCACACCCTTCGGGTGCTACCAGTTCCGGAGAATGCCATTTGGCCTCGCCCCTGCAGCGGCGGTGTTCCAAAAGCTGATGCACCGGCTGTTTCAGGACATTGAAGGCGTCCAGTATTTTCAGGATGATATACTCGTGATGGGGACAGATAGAAGAGACCACGATGAGAGATTGGAGAAGGTACTCAGAGTGCTAGAGGACAAGGGCCTGACAGCGGAATGGGAAAAGTGCAGGCTGGGGATGACATCAGTCACCTACCTTGGGCACGAAATAGGGGGACATGGCATCACCCCCAAAAGAGCGAATGTGGAGGCGATATGCAAGGCGACTGCACCCAACAACAAAGAGGAAGTAAGGTCCTTCTTAGGGATGGCCGAGTATTACAGCAAATTCGTACCACACTTCGCCACCAAGACCCATCACCTCCGACGACTAACGAGGGACAAAACGACCTACCAATGGACAGAAGACACACAAAAGGAATTTGAGACCCTGAAGAAAGACATCAGTCAAGCGGTGCCCTTGCAAGGGTATGATCCATTCGGCCGGTCGATTCTGACGACAGATGCCAGCGAAAAAGGACTAGGGGCCGTACTCATGCAGGAAAGGAGTGATGGACAGGTGGAAACACTCAGCTTCGCGTCCAGGACACTATCACCCACGGAGCAGAAATATAGTGTGATTGAGAAAGAGATGCTAGCTGTGGTGTGGGCGATGGGAAAATATCGCCAATTCTTATGGGGCACAAGATTCTTGCTGAAGACGGACCACAAGCCATTGGTCAAAGTGCTCACCTCAAGCGGGCATGCAGGCGCCACACCCCGCATAGCGAAAATGACTCTTAAACTGCTGGAATACAGATACGACGTGGAGTATATTCCGGGGACGAGGAATAAGGTGGCAGATTATCTCAGCCGAGCAGCAGCCATGGAAGGTGCCC
Organism: Triturus cristatus; assembly: GCF_964204655.1. Taxonomy (NCBI): domain Eukaryota; kingdom Metazoa; phylum Chordata; class Amphibia; order Caudata; family Salamandridae; genus Triturus; species Triturus cristatus. The sequence goes on along the minus strand of NC_140582.1, from coordinate 77,165,402 downwards.
CGGACACGACGCCCGAAGAAGACGAGATGGTGGCAATAATGGATGATCCCAAAAGGGTGATAAGCAAACAAGGATACAAGCGTATGGAGAAGATGAGGAAATTTGCAAGGTCAAGGAACACATAATAAAGGGATGGCCAGAGAAGAGACGGCTAGGAGAGGCTCTCCGAAAATATTTCGAAGTGCGAGAAGAGTTATCGGTGGGGAACGAAGGAATATTCCTGTACAGGAGAGACAAAGTGGTTCCTCCAGCGGCAGTGGTCCCCCGATTACTCACAATGCTACACGAAGGGCACTTAGGAATAGTAAAATCGAAGGCGAGGGCGAAACACATGTACTGGTCGCCAGGAATGGACGCTCAGGTGGAAAGGCAAGTGAGAGAGTGCAGCCAGTGCCAAGGAACAGACAAGACGCTAGTTCCCCTACGGCCGGTGCTGGGGAAATTCCCCTTACCAAGTGGGCCATGGGAAGACGTGGCAGTGGACATCCTGGGACCGGTGCTGGACATCCACGGAACGCCCCAATACCTCTGTGTCCTGGTCGACAAGTATTCCAAATGGCCGGAGATACACATACAGGAAGAAATGGAAGCAGAAACTGTGATAAAATTCCTCACTTCAGTTTTTCTAAGGGAAGGCATCCCCAGAACGCTATTGAGTGACAATGGACCCCAATTTAGGTCGGAAAAATGGAACAAATACGCAGAGCGTAATGGGATAAAATTGCTGCACACAGCGGTGTACCACCCGGCGAGCAATGGGCAGGTGGAGCGCTTCAATAGAGTACTGATGGGATCCATCCAAGCAGCCATCATGATGGGGAAAGATTGGGTGAATGAGATTCAGAAAACAGTGTGGGCCTACCGCATCACCCCCACGGGGACGGGGTACAGCCCCTTCCAAATCCTAAGAGGGAGACACCCCTTCACCAAGGACAACGTCATGTGGAGGGAAAAGACAATCACAAGTAAATGGTCTCCGGCAGTAGTACAACACAACCTGGAGAAGGCCCAGAAGGTGTACACGGAGCATTACAACAAGAGACGGAAGGTCAAGAACGCCACTCTGGAGAAAGGGGAGTGGGTGAGAGTCAAGCTAGCGGTACGAAGGAAGAAGGGAGACAGCAAGTACAGTCCACCTCTACAAGTGGAGGAGGTATACGAGAGAGCCGCCTTACACAGTGATGGGAACGTGTGGTCCCATGACCGCATGGCGAAATGCAACAAGATCCTGAAATGGCCAGAGGAAGAGAATGAGAAGTCATCCCAGGAGACATACACAAAAGACAACGAAGGAAGCCAACTCCCTGAAGGTAGAGGCGTACCAGAGAGAGAGGATAGTGAGGAGCAGGTACACCAGGGGTCGATGGAAACGGAAGAGCTAGCGACGGAGGAAGGCCACAGCCCAGACAGAGCGGGGCGAAGCGAACAACGAGGCCACAGCCCAGCTGTAAGCAATGATTCTGGTAATCCTGGCACCCCGGTAAGGCGCACCCGAGCGGGCAGAGTGATTGTGAGGCCTAGCCGCTTCAAGGACTTTGAACTCGATGGAGGGTGTATACCCTAGAGACTGTGAGGACTGCATGTTATCAGAGCCATGGAAAAGGAGGGAGATATGTAGTGTGCGTTCTAGTCTCGCACGCTGCGTGATGACGCGGCGCGCGAGGGGAGAACGCGGGAGGTAGAAATGCGCATGCGCGAGCCGCGAGGCGCGGAGAAAGAGCGGAGCCGCGGCGCGTAACGGTTGTGTGGCCCGGCGCTCTTGTGTGTATAAAGATTTAAATAAATAATACAGTGTTCCACATTCCTGCATCCTGTGCTGCTTTGGGTAGAGAACCTACATTCTACAGTGAATCAGGCCTACTAAGTCTATTTGACACTATTGCCCAAAAAACGAGAATCCGAAATTCTGCATCTTAGTAAGTCTAATGGTTCAATTTGCCATTCATTTTTCTAAACTTCATTGAGGAAGAACCCTTAACCTCCGGAAAAGTATATCAAGTGGAGAACAATGAACTGCCCCAGTGCATCTTAAAACGAACCTCTGGCTAAATATCGTCCAGAAAAAAATGTCTCCTCATGTTATTCAGGGGGAACAGCCATTACAACGCGGTTTTTACCACGCAGTGCAGTTACATCGCATGCGTTACAACGCATGCGATGTTACAACGCTATGCCATTACAACGCAAGTCTGTACATCGACTTGCGCTAGATGGCGTGCTAACATTACAAATAGTGTAGTTTACTATCCCAACACCTTCCCTACTGTTAAGTGGACTGGAGTTGGAATAGTAAATTACACTTTTTTAATGTTAGCACGCCATCTAGCGCAAGTCGATGTAAAGACTTGCGTTGGAATGGCATAGCGTTGTAACATCGCATGCGTTGTAACGCATGCGATGTAACTGCACGCGTGGTAAAAACCCGCGTTGTAATGTCATACATCCGTTATTCAGTGTACCCCAGCAACGAAGGAGGGGTCGACCACAAGCAATTATTTTTTATGTACGTTTTGAGGATGGTTCATCCTCCATAGTTCGACATGTTAGCCCCCATCGACCATCGAATATTTATTGCCTCATTACAAAATAATACTATGTTTGGAGCTTGGGCCCTGTACAAGCGCACTGTGCTATCTTGCATCTTCACTCAACCTGCAGATATCCAAGGTTATTTTCCCTGTTTTTTGCCACATTCTCTTACATCTTACATCAATCCCCTTTGCGCATTTTTTAAAGGACACTTTTCTCTACAAATGTTCAGTGACTCGACTAAAAGCATGATTGTATAGATGTATTCCAAATGCCTATATGTTTGGATAGATATTGTACAATTGTTATACGCATGACTTCAGGCAACACCCACCCTCTGTGACAGCTACAAATGTTGGCATACAACCACCCACACAAAGAAAAAAAACACAAGCACAGCAATCAGCTACTGGAACAATGCAGCCAACCTTTCTGAATTCAGACTAAAATAAAGCAGCTCAGAGAGCAAAAAGGGTCATTCATACTGTGTAGGATAATGGACTGTCTGTATCAGCACAGAGAGAATGGAGGAGGGAAGCTCGGCTGGGTCACGGGAAATGAAGGGGCCAATAATTCCTGCCAACACAGAACATTTCTTTGCAAGCAGTAAGTGGCTGCAGTCTGACATGTGGTGCTTAGTGGGGACGACACAGGATAGTATATGCAGAAGCGAAAACAGAGGGTAAATATCAATCATGCAGCAGGTGCAGTGGCACCAGGGCCCAGAAGGGCACAAGAGGTATTTGCCTTGCCTGCTTTAGGGCCCATGGCACCCTTGCTACACCAGAGCAAGAAGATAAGTTGGTAAAACACGCCCTGGTGTTCAGTGCACTCATAATAGATGGATTGTGAAATGTATCAGAAGTAGAGGGTTGTTTGATACAGTGCTGTCAGCGAACAGAAAAAAACCTGAAGGTTTCGGTATCCACTCCCCCACAATGCCACGGACAGCATCTCGAAGGTTCAGGAACTAATCGTAAATAGGGGTGGGCGGAATTCGAGGAAAATATTGGCATCCGCGGTGATTTTCAAGTTGCAAGATAATTTGGAGTCAAACTCTTAATTTCTGGTTGTGTTTTATGCCTCTAGATCACAAAGAACAAATGATAGATGGAATGCTGAACATATCAAACAATCACCCCCAGTTACAGATCTGGGTTTTGTGTTTGCGCACCACGTCCTCCCAGTTTAGACCTAGCCATATGCAAATCCAGTGGCGGCCGGCACAGGTATGCATGGTGAGGCAGGGCGTGGCGGGGGAGGGGGGGCAAGCCGACAGACGACGGAATAGGTATTATTTATTTATTTAATTGTACCTATTCTGTCATCTGGCAGCTTCCCTGATGGCCATAAAAAAGTTGAATACCCTATTGCTATTTGTGTCTGAATATAAATAACTCTGATATCTTGCGACTCAAACTTCAATCAGCTCAAGGACCTGCTCTGGATTGGCCTCCCACACTAGCTCCAATACAAAGCCAGTTACCCCGGTGGGGCCTCGGGTGCCCTTTTTGATGCAGATTTCGCTTTTGCCAAGCAGGCTCTGGCTATCACCAAGGTGGGCCATTTTCACCTCTGTAATCTTTCCAAAATATGTTCACTTCTTAGTGTAAAGTGTGGAACAATTTTGGTTCAAGCTGACATACTGTCATGACTGCTGTATTTCTCTGCTCTTTATTTGAATAGGAAACAGAATATTTTCTGCAACTCGCAGGCAAAACAGACCAGATGAGAATGGATAATGTTCTGCCTCTACAAATGTAACCACTTATGAAAGATGCTGAAAAATCTAGGATTCTGAGAATAGAGATTCAGGTCAAGCATAGCGTGCTATACTAAATACAGCGATCCATAGACTGGCTCCAGATTACTAGTAAAGGTTTTTCCCCTACACATCTTTGGGGGCCTGGCTCTCTGCCTTGGACTCTAAAATATGTGTCCATAAGTTGCACTGTAAGAAGTTAGGAGATAAACGAGGTGGCAGGAGTCACCTGTCCCTGTGGAATCAACTATGTGTCTTTTGTTTGTCTTATAGTAACCAAGATCATTGATTTTACTGTTATGCTGAATTTGGTTTATTTCTTTTCTTTTTCAATTATTAGTATTATAATGGGATGCATGGTGCCTTGAAGCTTGGTCGGCTCAACATTGAATCACCAACAATAAGCAAACATAAGTACCAAATGAACATTGAGAAGTGACTTTATAAAGAGCATGCTGGAGAATTCAGGCAGAGGTCCCCTGACACTGTAAGCCTGAGAGTCCACACAACGAGCAACCTCCAGCTCTGCCCTGCACTTGCTTCATTTTCCTCCCATCAAATTCCTTGTTGGATATTTTAACCTGCTGGCTCCTATTCCGAGAGTGCACCAGGGGTTCAACTCTGATTTCTGCCACCTGACAAAAGAGCCCACCACCCGCTCACAGGTGAATAACCATCCTCTTTGTAGGGGATAGGTTGGGTGGTGGCATCTAGAAATGTTTTTGGAAACAGTCTGATGAAGGTGTCCCATCTTGAGGCCTTCCCCAGTTGTAAATCCCTGCAAAGCCCGATAACGTTACTATGAATCTATACTATGGAAATTAGAAGGAATTCAGTTCCTTTTCTAGGGATGTATGGGATGTTATTCAGCTCTTTATCTTTGGAGACATGGATCTTTACAAATGAACTTCTTGCTAAAGCAACTCCTGGTCCCATAATGTCCAGATGAGGAGCTGCTTTCCTCTGCCAGGATCTTGTTGGGTTTCATACAAAGAAGTTCATCTCGCCCGCCAGTTTGCCTGGGGTGAAATCTGTGATAATGAACTCTTCCCTGATGGGCTGGAATTTGAAAAGCGTTCCTTCCTGATTGTAAACCCTATTGTTCAGTAATCTGGGGGCATCAATAAAACATGACTGCAATATATTTTAGCTATTTAGCAAAAATAAAAATAATATCAAAAAATCAAATCTTTCAAAAATACAAAGCTAACTTCAAAACCACTAGGTTGCACCATCAAGAAAAGGTTGGGTGGCTGAAAGAAATTAGACCGAGAGGAATTTGACCTCGACAGGCACACAGTAACCTATATTTTAATGCACACTGTGTCCTCCCCATGACTTTGATTGTATAAAAAGAAAATTCAAGACCAATGACCGTTCCAGAGATGTCTGTGGTGCTACAAGGCTTTTAGATGAACAATGAACAATGATCAATTCCTTTCCTCGTAGGTGACTTAAGTGAAGAAAATGTAAATTCTAACCTTATCATTGAAACTCAATCCTCTTATGAAGCAGTAGCTGCCGCCTTTGTATAAAAAAATTATTTGGAGTCATATATCTTGACACAGATGATAAGAGTTCTTCTTCGCTTTATTTGTTAATTGTTATTGTCATTTTTCTGTGAGTTTGATGTATATTAAAGGAGACTTTTGTTTCTGAGATATAATAGTTTTGACTAGGCATTGGCATTTATTGGCAGTGACAAATTTGTTTTATAATTATTCCCCACATATATACCACCTCTCCTGAAATAGGATGTGACGGATAGCCTGGATGGTCGAAGAAACTACATGCTCCAATCCAACCAATTCAATGCCAGTATCCTGCTTGGGGGTCATTAGCGAGAAAAAGGTGTGTGACCACCTAAGCTGTAATAAAAAATCTCCCTACAACCAACAGTCACTCTCACAACAAACCACTGAGTGTCCCTGGTGGAATACCTATTTCTTATACCAAAAGGGAGTCACTGTTCCTAAGTAGAGAGAGAAAAAGAAGGGAAGTAAGAGGTACTCTGGTTGTGTGCTACTCTAATTGTGGGGGGCAATGTGTCCTCATCTTGATGCCCTCATACACCCTGAAGGATGTCATGCTTCATCATTGGGCTTTTGCTCGTCGTCCGTCCGGCACTGCAATTCCCTACGGGTCCCCCGAAGGGTCTCTTTTTCGGAGATCTTTTGATGAAGCACTATGGGTGCGTGGTGGTAAGTGGCAGTGAAGTCCTAGAAGATGTATTAAAAAATGGCTGGAGGAAGAGTGATTCATTTTTATTAAGGTGATCCCTCTGTCATTATTAAAACAAAGTGTATGGTGCTGCTTTAAGGGGTATTATGTCCCTTGGTAGCTGGGTAACTATATGTCCCTAGTGGGCATATGTTCTAGGCAACATGTTTCGCGCTTTTATGGTCTCAGGGGGAGATCCAGGGCGCTTCGTCAGGACCGAGTGAGAAAGTTGTATCTACAGTGGCCCGAATATTTCGGTGCCACCGGATAAATGAAGGTAGTAGAACTTCTGAAATGACAAGTGTCAAGAAACAAAGATACAGTTTACCATTAGGATATCTATACCAATGGAAGTTTTGCTAAGGTCTGGGTTCACCATTGGAGGGCCAGGTGCTTGTAGTTTGTAGTGTGATCATTACTGCTTGATAAAACCAGGGCATTTTTACGAATAAAAATACTGATACAGAGAACAACCCCGACACCATTTTTTCAGCACTAATCATTGATCTTATGTGTCTGTCTGTCACTCAGCTATAACTTCCCTTTTAATAATTTCTAGAATGATCACAGCACCTATAGCTCACGTATATATAACGCGACCGTTAGCAGTAATGATCACGCTACAAACTACAAGCACCTGGCCCTCCAATGGAGAACCCAGACCTTAGCAAAACTTCCATTGGTATAGATACCCTAATGGTAAACTGTATCTTTGTTTCTTGACTCTTGTTGTTTCAGAAGTTATACTCCCTACATTTTTCCGGGGGCACCGAAATTTTCGGGCCACTGTAGATACAACTTTCTCACCCGGTCCTGACGAAGTGCCCTGGATCTCCCCCTGAGACCATTAAAGTGTGAAACTTGTTGACCAGAACATATGCCCACTAGGGACATATAGTTACCCAGCTGCCAAGGGACATAATAACCCTTAAAGCAGCACCATACACTTTGTTTCAATAATGACAGAGGGGTCACCCTAATAAAAATGAATCACTCTTTCTCCACCCATTTTTTAATACACCTTCTAGGACTTCACTGCCACTTACACCCACGCACCCATAGGGCTTTATCAAAAGATCTCTGAAAAAAAGACCCTTCGGGGGACCCGTAGGGCATTGCAGTGCCGGCCCGACGAGGAGCAAAAGCCCAGTGACGAAGCATGACATCCTTCGGGGTGTGTGAGGGCATCAAGATGAGGACACACTGTTCCCCACAATTAGAGTAGCACACGACAAGAGTACCTCTTACTTCCCTTCTTTTTCTCTCTCTACTTAGGAATGGTGACTCCCTTCTGGTATAAGTTTAACTTCGGGAGCACGGGTCAGCGGACCTTTTGAATAGCTCATAGAGTCCCCCTCTTTTGATACATAGGATTATTTAGCACAGCGGATCAGCCGAGAGACTTACTCTTTACTCTTTCCTACACTATCTAACTCTACAATTACAGACCAGATAGGCCTCAGCTTTGATGATGACATAGTGTCTGAAATCTTGAGGACACCAAGCCTATTAGGAATGAAAGGCTCAGCCTCAACAAGTACCAGGCAAGGTGACTGGAACAACATAACCGTCCTCAAAAAGCAACAGGTAAAAATAGCGATGCATGGAGCAATCAGGAAGGAATATCTGCGGGCCAATATAGCTCCAAATGGCCTCATCGTGACGGTAGCACCACGGATATTCCTAGAGGACATAATATTCAGGAAGAATTGGAGCCAAATAGCTTGGCGAACCACACGCGACTGACTTGAACTTATAATTAGCACAGCCATACGCCTATCAGAAGCCCCATTAATAAAAATAACCAATGCGGACAATGCACCTAAAACAACAATTACATTCTCCACCTGGAAGACACGCTTGGCTGAGATAAATACAAAAATGAATGACTATAAAAACTACTTCCTGCAGAGGAAAATCACCAAACGGCAAAAAGATATCAAACATTTTCTCACTCGGTCCTGACAAAGCGCCCTGTGTCTCCCCTTTGAGACCGTTAAAGCGCAAAACATGTTGACCAGAACATATGCCCACTAGGGACATATATTTACCCAGCTACCAAGGGACACAATATCCCTTAAAGCAGCACCATACACTTTGTTTTAATAATGACAGAGGGATCAACTTAATAAAAATTAATCAGACAGGAAACAAAAGGGGGGGAACATAGTCATAATGAGCAGAGAGAACTATGCAAAGGAGAGGCTCATACAAGTGAGAAACAGCACATGCTACACAAGAACTGATAGGGAATATATTCAAAATGTGAACACACGCTATCGTGAAAGATTGCTTGAGTGGCATGAGCAACATCTTTTGAGTTGGGATGAATTACAATTTCTAAAATATGAGACACCAACTATTCCTGCACTGTACCTTCTGCCCAAGGTGCACAAAAATGCACAAAAGCCCCCAGGTCCTCCCATTGTCTCTGCAAAAAATAGCATGTTTGAGAATTCATCAACCTTTGTAGATAATTTTCTGGCACCATATCTACTAAATCTAGATTCTCACGTCAGAGATACACAAGATTTTATTCAGAATATGAATAATCTGTGTTGGGACAAGGAATGTTGGCTAGTATGCTTAGACGTGGAAAGTCTGTACACTAGCATTAGACACAAAGATGGAATGCATGCTTGCAGACACTTCCTGAGGATGAGGGGAGAAAAGTTTCTGCAACGCACACAAATGATCATGGAGATGATTGAGACCTGTCTCAAGAAAAACATTTTCTTATTTGAAAATGCGCTATATAGACAGATACAAGGAACTGCCATGGGGACCTGCTTCGCTCCCAGCTATGCCAACCTTTTGGTAGGCTGGTGGGAGGAGCAGGTCCTCTAGAATCAGGAAGTGAATATATATATTGATCAGATCAGTGTATGGCTAAGATATATCTATGACGTCTTCCTCGTTTGGGAAGGTAACAAGGAAGACCTCAAGACGTTTCTGTCATCAAGAACAACAATGTGAATCTTAAATTTACCATGAACCATAGTCAGGAGAGAGTGGAATTCATAGACGTAAAAGTATCAATGAGAAATGGCATCCTCCAAACAGATCTTTATAGGAAGAGCACTGCTGGCAATTCGATCCTCCATGCAGATAGCTGCCATCCACCAAGCTTCCACTGGAGTATACCCTACAGTGAGCTATTGAGAGCCAAGAGGAACAGCAGCACCAACGAGAGTTTTGAGAAAACCAAACAAGAAATGCTAGATCGGTTCAAAGCTAGGAAATATCCCAGAAACAGCCTCAAAAAAGCCAGTATGAAGATTGACCAGAAATCCAGAGAAGAATTACTCATAGGTAAAACACACACAGTGAGGGACCATGTTAATGAACCAATACGGTTCATTACAAAATTCACTAGCCAAGCTAATAATCTACGCAAGATCCTCAAGAACAGGTGGACAATCCTCTCACAAGATGCTAACCTAAGAAATAAGTTGGGGAATGGCCCCGACATCACTTTTAAGAGGAACTTAGCATTAAAGGATATGCTGGTACGAAGTCATCTGACGAGTAACAAACACACATGGCTAAATCAGAGTAGAGATCACGTTGGAGAGAGTCAGAAGAAAACATTGTATCACTAAAGCAATCACATGTAAGACAGACTATGTAGTCTATGCAATTGTTTCTCCATGTGATAAGTGGTATATTGGGTCTACCACTTTCCCAGTACAGAAACGAATACTCAAACACTGGCGTGCTATAACAAATGCAGACTTAAGCTACAGCACAGCAAGGCATTTTAAGGAACACCATGAGGGGGACTGGACAAAAGGTAGATTCTTTGGAATCGATACAATAGTGAAACACCCGAGAGGTGGTAACAGAATAACTGCACTGCGCAGGTTGGAATCAAGATATATCCTTTAAGCAGGCAGTCTTACCCCACATGGTATGAATCAGGATGAAGAGCTTTACATACATTTATAATTTACAGGCTCCTATGGATAACTTTGAATTCTCAGCTAACATTTTTATTAGTTAATACTGAGTGATTTTATATGTATGTGAATAATATGCTTTTTCTAATTAATCCTAAGGGGATTTTGAATCCATGAAGAATATTTGTTTCTCTTGTCTTTTCCTATTTTCGATAAGATAACCATCATGCAAACAATACTCAATGAATAGGTTGCAACCTGAATGGATATCTTCTATTAAAACACTTTATTTTTCCTTTCTCAGATGATCTGGAATTTTCCAAATACATCGATGGGTTAAGTGGAGGAAAGAGCAGAAGGCAATCCCCATTGGGCAACACCTTTTTGGTATAATTACTTACGAAGATAATACTCTAAGTGTAAAAATGCAAACAAGACTTATTGAGTAAGTAAATCTTAGGGCACAAGGGGCCAGATGTAGATAATCCATAAATACCGAATTCTTAATACCGAAATTTACCGATTCGGTATTAAGAAATCGGCATTTCTTATGTAGCTAATGAATCGTTAAAAAATACTGATTCCTTAATATTCCTTATTACCGAATCCGTAATACCGATTCGGTAATATGGAATAGCTACCCCTTCATTCCGATGGACTTGGAGGCCCATAGGAATGAATGTAAAGCCATTCTGTATTAGCGATTCGGTATTACCGAATCGGTAATACTGGGAGGTATTTCAAGGGTGCCAGGGTGTCCAAAGGACACCCTGTTGCACCCCTGAAATGTGCCTCTGTGCACATGTGCTGCATATACATGCCCTAAGGGCATGGATGTGTACCATATGGCACTTAAAAAAAAATTCAAAAGTGAACTTTGAAAGGAATTCGTTAATTACCACCAACTTGAAGTTGGTGGTAATTATCAAATTCTTAAAGCACATAAGCACTCTTTTATGTGCTTTCTACATTGCATTTACCGATTCAGTAACTACCGAATCGGTAAATACCGATTCGGTATTTACCGATTCATCACCTACATTAGGAATGGCTAAATACCGGTTGGTAACCCTGAAATTTACTGAATTTCAGGGTTACCGACCGGTATTTAGCCACCTACATCGGGCCCTAGATCCCTTAACTATTTACAGAAACGGTAAATTTTGCAAAGAACATTTAAAGTACCTATACATTTAGAGAGGGTACTAGACCCTCTATTCTTATGTTTGCACCCTCTATCTAAGGATTTCTAAATACCACACAGCATAATGATGAACATGTCGATAAAGTTTTATTGACAAGGGAGAAATCACAAGATGTGAAGTATTTTGTTTATGTCTATTGTTAAACACATTTTTTTCACGTCGATTGCACGTTATATATAAAGAAAAAACATGGCAGAATTTGGGTTATGTGATAAAGATCGAAATGCGTCAGTTGTGTTTGCTTAAATAAACAAATACCCGAAAAAACCTGCCGCGTTGGTGTGGCTGTTTTCTCCAGCAGTAGCAGGCGGGAGGATTTCATATGGAATATATATATATATATTTTTTTTTTTTCTCTGCCCCCGCTTACCGAATCACCCCCACAACTTTCAGGATAGGAGCTGACCGGAGCGTCCCACGAGTTTTGAAAATTTCACGAAGATTCGTCATCCAGCGCCAAAGTTATTGGGAAAACAAAAAACGCTTTTCCTATGGAAACTAGGTCCTAACTATAACTACCTACTGGCGGTCTCCAGTAGGTAGTTATAGTTAGGACCAGGTTTCCATAGGAAGAGCATTTTTTGTTTTTCTTCTAACTTTGGCGTCATTTGATGAATCTTCATGAAATTTTCCAAACAAATTCTTTTTTCATATCAGTTCCTATGTGGGAGGTTTGGGGGTGATTCGTCAAGAGGGGGCTGAGAAAAAAGGTACGATCCAAAAACGAGTTTTCTCCATGTTAATTTCCATAGGAAACTTTAGACAAGGCTACAGGTCGAATGGGTAAACGGAATTGCCCCAGATTTGGCAGGGAGAAGGGTCTTGGTCTAGAAAGCACGCTTTTGTTTATTTGGTGTAAATCCGTTCAGTAGTTTTAGAGAAATATCGAACTTTACAGATATCGATATTTGGAAATTCTGCCATCTGATTGGCTGAGGTGTTACGAGCACGAGCTTGCTGCTTATTGGTTTTGAGCGCTGCGAGCGGTTGCAACTAGGAAGTATTGGCCGTGATTTTGTGATTCCATTGAAGCGAATAAGGGGGGAAAAGGGCGACAAGAGTAGGAACAGGAGGATAGGAGCACTGTAACCTCTGTGGGGGAGTGCGAAGCGAAGTAGTCACACCTACCGGTCTGAAAGTGCGGTGTTGCTCAGAGTGACATGGTACTGAGATGAGATGCTGCTACAGTCGTGTATGAAACCTAGAGCCTAAACCGGAAGGTCATTGCTGTAAAGTGATGTGCTCTGGTGTTTGTAGGATACCTGTGAAAGTAGTGTTAGTAGGCGTTTATACCATACAGGGACTGGGAAGCGAACTACTCAGCTCTACCGTGTGTTTAAACTATACCGGAAGTGGGAAGCGAAGTGCTACGCCTACCGGTGTGAAGACTCGGGGATCAAACCGAGCTGATTGTTGTAAAGTGATGGGCTGTGGACGCTGTAGCATACTGGCCGCTGTAGTATAACTGTAAGTAGTGTTAGTATGCGTTTATACTATACAGGGAGTGGGAAGCGAACTACTCACACCTACTGGTCTGAAGACTCTGGGATTAAACTGTGAGCTCATTGCTGTAAAGTGATGTGCTCTGTGTACTATTTCAATGTAAGTCATAGTACAATGTTAGTATGTAATGATACTATAATGTAAGTATGTAATGTTAGAATGTAGTGCTATCATGAGGGGAATCTTGGGGAGTTTGTACACAGTGCTGGAGAAGACGGATGCCTTGGTGTCTGGTCCTGTTGGTGGCTGTTTAAGCTGTCTTCTTTTCCTGCAATAAATCTACTTATCGGATCCACTGCTGTCTTCCTGTTCACTACATAAATTTGGCGACAAGCGGAAAAAGGTGAAAAGAAGGCAGCACTCACCAAGATTTTGCGCTTGCTTGCGTTGTGCTGAAGACTCGTTTTCTTGGTGAATCTGTTTCTACTCATCCCAGGGTCGTGTGCTGAAGACCCGTTTTCTTGGTGAATCTGTTTCTACTCATCCCAGGGTCGTCGGCTGATCGAACTATGTGATCCTACCTCTGGTAGGATTGATATTTTTTGATTTTGGGCTTCCTCTACCTCTTCACTACACACTGGTTGCTGTACCACACATGTGCAACTAGTGTTAGTATGTGTTTATACTAATTCTGTAGTTATGCATTAAACAAAGCATCATGGTCCCATGGAGCGCCACCTCCCAGGCGCAGGTCATACAATGTCCCGGGGTGTGCAAGCGCGGGACATGTATGTTTGCTACTACAGGGCGGGAGCATTGCTTGCACCCTGTGATAGTAAATTATTGTTTGCCTCGTTGAAGCGGAAGGAGGAAAACCTTGTATCGTTTCAATAAAGGGGAACCGGATGGTAAAAATTGAGAAAAAAAAAATTAAGTGGGGTCTCTTTAGGCCTGGGCTAAAATTCCGTGCCGCTTGCGGAAATTGCGATAATTTGACATTTTCGCGTTCCGCGTAGAGCGCTAAAATGTAAAAATTTCCGCAATCTGCATCTTACCGGAAATTTTTTTCTTGCTCGCGCTGTAAAAAAATACATTCTCGCGTGCGCGTGATCGCCTTCCCTGAATCCCCGCGTTCGCCGACAAGTTTTCCTGATCCGGTTGCCTTCTCCACGAGATGTTGGATTGTTGGTAGCCATTTGCGCTGTCTCGCGACAGTTTGTGCCCGCATTAACGTCATTTGTCACGCGATCACGTCATTCATCGCACGATCACGTCTTTCTTCTCTCTTTCATGCACCACGAGAGTATGAGATGATTGAGATCTCGCACCCGTGAGCAACCGCATGGGTAAGTTGGCGAGCCGCGATCACGCAGAAAATACCGAGAACGGGCGGGAAAAAAACTTCTGCGTCTTCGTGATATTTCCGCGTGTTTGCGGAGATTTTTAAAATTTTTGCGATAGTTTGCAAAAGTGAATTTTGCAAATTCCGCACACCCCTGGGTCTCACCCGTTCATTTAAATGAGCCCACTGGTGGGTAATGTTCCGGGGCCAATCCTATTATTATATTGCGGGGTCTCTGCAGCACTGGGGATCTTAAACATGTAAATTAGGCGCGGGAGGGCACAGAGACATTTCGCAGACTAGGGGATCGACACCTCCCCGGGTATTGTTTACGAATTGTTTGGGGGGCTTCGAGGCCAACTCAAGATCGGGGATCAGCAACCTCCGGGGCTTTATTTAAATATGCAGGGTGGGCCTCGCCAGTCCTTGAAGCCTCGGTGGCCCTAGGCAGTGCCTTATTGGTTCTGAAATCACACGGGCAGTACTCATGTTGTTATAAAGTGATACAATCATAGAACTCTTGCCATTGTACAATTACCCAGGCTTCATTTATGTAATAGTCTGTTGGTTTATATTTTGTAGGTGTACCCGAAAATTAAACAAAGTTCCCTTATAACCTACTATCAACTGCCGATTTTCACAATAAACTACAGACAAGTTTTGTCAGAAAAAGAAGACCCATACAATCAGTTATTTATTGGTAAAAAAAAAACTTTTATTAACACAACACAAATAAAAGGAAATGTAACTTTATTCGAACAACAGTAAAACATGAAAGAAGTGGGTGGGACTCCTCCGGAAGCAGCGTACAAAACCTGCAAGACAAAAAAGAAACATAAGTATGTGTGCCATGTCTAAGAAACAAAGAAAGGTAGTGAGAATGAACGGAGGAAAGTGTGAATGGGACAGAGAGCGAGTGGGTGGAAGGGAGAAGGGGAGGGAGAGTGAAAAGAACAGAGGGAGGAGGAGACAGAGTGCCGGCCTACTGCACCCAGCCCTCACTGTTCACCTCCCGTCACCCGTGTGTCTGGGACGCTGGGGTCCGCCAGAAAGAGTGCAGTCCAGCAAGTCTTTAAAATGAAACAGCGATATGAATGAGGCCAGAGATTACATTATTATCTATGGCAACATCGCTTGCCTGCACCTGTGCACCCAGGTTGCTGCACCCCAGCCCCTTTCTCCGCTCTGTGCTCAATTGCAGCTCCTGCGTGCCGAGGCTTGACTGCTCACCTGCCACAACTGGTGTGTCCAAAGACGTGCTGGTGCGAGCTCCAACTCCGGGATGCCGCTATCAGGGTGGCCCAGCAGGTCTCCAGTCGGGGACGGTGTCTTGATACCACGGTGAAAGGCGTCAGAATTCCCAGGGCATCATCACGGGGTGAGCACCCGCTCCGCCCATTTTGGCTCCACTAACCCAGTGTCTGAAAAGGGAGAAAAAATATAATGTTGGAAACGCCTTGAGGTAAATGAAGGTTTATTTCAAGCCTAATAGAGAACACCAGTTGAGTGCATCCTTCCTTCTTGAAGTACGATCTTCGAATTGTTAGTGGTAATCGTGGTTCAAAGAGGAGTTGGAGTGCATGAGAATAAACAAGGTTAAATAATAATAAGTTATGCCAAAGTTCACATACAAAGGAACAGAGCGCATGGCAGAAGCATAATGTGCGCGTGTAATGCAGTGACGCAAGCCTGTGTGCATGTACACTTAGTAATCAGCTCACTACAGTGCCCCAAAAGCCAACACCACTTGTCTGTAGGCTCAGGCCTACTGTACGGTCCAGCAGGTCCTTAAAATGAGACAGAGATGTGACTGAATGAGGTCAGAGATCACATCGGTACGCAGGGTAACATCAGTTGTTCGCACCTTTGCAAACAGGCTGATGCACCCCACCCCTCCCGCAGCATCACGCTCAATTGCAGCCCCTGTGCACCCAGGCCCCACTGCTCACCTGCTGTCATTGTTGTGTGTCCAAACACGACGGGTTCACTGCACAATTCAGGTGCAGTGTTGATTGCGACGATGGTGTACGCGTTATGGATCCCTTTTTTTATTGCGCATTGTGACATGCGAGGTGGATGCGGCCACATCACCTGAGGCAGTGTAGAAGAACTGGGACATGCGTCGTCGTCGTTATCCTATTTATATGTACGCAAAGTGGGCTGGGTTTGCGTACGCCAGGCGAGCGTATGGGTGTGAATAATAGTTCCGGGGACCTGGGCGTTGTTAAGTTCCTGCCTTGACATCGCAAAATGCGCAATTTACATTAATGTAGCATGTACCGGGAGAGCGGCAACTATCGCTAATGAGATGCTGTTCGAAAATATTGAATGGCCAACATCACGTGTTGTTGTCAAGGTTGTGGATATGCGCAGACACTCATGTCAATGGTGTGAATTAATGAAAGTGTTGCTATCGCGAAGCGCACACATGTGAATGTGCTCGGATGGAGGGAGAATCAGCAGTGAGGCTACATCATAAATAGTGATAACGTTCATTATAGTCAAGCAATGCATGCCAAAAGTGAATCTGAAAGTCTCACATATGACACACTACTATACTGGTAAAGCCTGACAACAGAGAATACAGCAATACAAATGTACACATTACTGTTTACTGTTTGTCACATGTGATCAAGGATGTGCACTCTGCCCGTGGCTGATGATACCCCTTCGGCCCAGCAATACCCAGGCCAAAAGGCAGCACAATAATGTGCACACACACACACACCAGGGGCATCGTGTAACACACATTTGATTTTTAACGTAACGTTTGAGATGCATGGCCATCACAGGTGGAAGGCTAATGTACAGACCATGAATATTGATCAAGATGATCGTTGCATGTTGTGTGTAGTAGAAGATATGTGTACACAGCAAAAAAACTTTTCAAAAAAGCTCTCTAAGCAGAAGGGGTGTGTCTCATCAAACGCTGTAGAGAGAAAGACTAAAATGAGTGGGGTCCTCCAATTGTTACAATGGGAAATGTTATGTACTAATCAAATGCTTTTTTTTAAGGTCACATGGCAATCGCACATCGAGGGCGCAAGGCGGCCGCACCCAAGTTTATTAAAGTTAGAAATATATAAATGTTTATAATATTTTAGATTATCGCTTGCTCTCATAAACAGTGTAAAGTTATTTAGATATAGTTTTGAGACATAAAAAAAAAACCGAGGGAATGGCGTACCCGGCGCGACACCATACGTCTATGATGTAACACAGGGCCTGGCAGCGTGCACTCGTTGCATACACAACGCGCAGCGGGCGCGACCCCATACGTACATGACGCAACACGTGGCTTGGTATTGCGTACCCATCGGATACCTATGTAGCAGCTGGCGCGAACTCATACGTATATGATGTTACGCGGGACACGTGCCACGAATCCGTCGGATACGAAATGTGCATCCTTTACGAGTTTAGCAATTTGGCGGATAGGATTCGCGTGGTGATGGAGCTTGGTACACTACCGGTATGGGAGTGCAGTTTTCTCAACAAAAAAAAAAGCAACTCATCCATAAAGCCCTTCCCAGATGCGCTTTTGAATTCAAACAACCAGTGAACCACCCACTCAGACATCTATGCACAGAGTCATACACCCTCCACCCACCCATACAGACACTCAGGGACGCATACAGATACTCAGACAACAAATCAATGACCCATATAGATACTCATGTAGTTATTCAGCAACCCATGCAGTTGCTTACACACCAACTGAGAGACTAATACAGACTTTCACACAGTGTAGTCACTAACCCATGCATTCAGTAAGACACGTTCAATCACTCACTTATACAGTCAGTCATGCACCTACTAAATAATCCCTTCAGGCGCTTGTAAATGCATTCATTCTTTAATACACCTTGGCATAGATATATATGAAAAATATTTAAACTTTACAGAAACACACATTCACTGGATGATGTCATCAGTGATGTCATCAGTGATGTCATTTGAGATGTCATGAGTGATGTCACTGATCAGGTCATGAGTGATGTAATGTGTGACATCATCAGCAGTGCATTACAGGCGCGCGAGTTATAGTTAGCTCAACTAACTATAACAGGCGAATTTCTCTGGTTTTATATGGGTTAAATGCCCAACTAACTATAATGTCCCTGAAACCTATGTTTTTTTAGTGAATATATATATATATACTCTGATTTACCCCGCTAACTTTGAAGGAGTGTACTCTCTGTAAGAAGCTTGGATTAACAAGCATGCACTGCAGTGATGGTCTCTTGACTTGCCTTTTCTGTAGCACAAAAGGGTCTCAATGGAGCCCAGGGCTGATAGCTCTTGGATGTTTTTTTCTTTTCCCTGTGCTGGATTGGCAGGTTATCCCTTCCAAGCTATTCTTTCTGTGACAGATTATCCTCTGTATCAAAGGTCAGTGGTAGCAAAGGTAGCAAGCAGGTCAAGAGTCCAGATTGCACACATAGGTCAAAATTTGCTAACAGGCACACAACACAGTACTGCCTAAAACTCTGCAGCGCTGCATAGCACGAACAATAGAAAGTATCATAATGCTAGACTATAAGCCATGCATCTGTGACGTCATCAGCTGCACTTGAACCAAAAACCATGTTTAGTTTGATGTTAAGGCCCTCATTACGATGGCGGTCGGACAAGTGTCCAACTGCCATTGCATCGGGCAGGTGTCTGTCCGACTATCTGTTGGAGGTCCCACCTGCCCGATTACAATGCGATCGCCATGCAGACGATCGGAAAACTTTTCTTTTCCATTGCGGCTTGTGCTGCGGCCCTACAAAAGAGCCTCAGCACAAGCCGCAGTGGAAAAGAGCAGTGCTCAAACATCCATGCACCGGGTGCCATGCAAAGAGGTGCATGGATGTTTAGGGGCACACCACATATGACTCCCAGGCCACATTCCAGTGGCCCTCGTGGGACGGGCCCTGCTTGGGGCCCCCAAAGTCCCTTTTCGTCTTCCTTTACAATGCGGTTGGACTGCCATGTAAAGGCTGAGGAAAAGGGCCGTCCTAATCCCTATGGAGGTGCCTCCACAGGCACCTCCCTCAATGTAGGGATTAGGTTCAGACCACCAACCTCACTGGCTCCTTGAACCTGTCAGTGGCAGCGGTCACCCCCCAAGCCAAATCGCTCCGACCGCTGGAATTGTAATCCAGCAGTCTGACCGATACACTAGATGTCGGGCGGACCGCTACCAACGGCCTGTCGTTGGCGGTTCGCCCGACATCAGAATGAGGCCCTAAGTGTTGCACCTTCAAGTAGCATGGGTGTGGCAGCTGTGTCGAGTGTAAAATTTGCACTGGCAACATATTATTTGCTACAAATTTCCATGGAATGATAACTGTATGCCTTGTAAATTGTGTTATTTTTTTGCTGTCATTCTGCTTAAACATAGAATGTTACACTGCCCCCTTATTTCTTCCTGGTTTAATTTGGCACAAGGATTTTAATTTTAACCAAAAAGTTAGAAATAGTTACCATGCCTGTGCGCGATTTTGCAAAAATAGGGTAACAGGATAATTGGAAATTAAACTTCATCCTGCAGTTCAAGAAGCTATGCAAGACAATGAGACGAAACTTCAAAATTTCTTACAAGTGAATTATAGGTCGGTGGTATTTACAAAAACACAGCTACTGAAGTCAATGACAGAGGAGGAAAAATGGTGTAACTTACGCCATGAAATTGAAAAAGACAAAAACTGGTAAAAACGTGCCTATGAGCCCAAGAGTGATGCTGAATGTATTTGCATTACTGACTGAAACCTCAAACCCCACTCGCTTGTGAATACTGTGCATGATTCCACATGGTAAGCAGCTGGGTGTGTGCTAAGAGTCTGCTTCTGCACCAAAAAATGGCTCCCCCTTTCCATCTAATGCAACTGTGAAATCACCAGAGCAATACGCAATAAATCTCTGTCTATAATTCCTCTTTGCACACAGAGTCATGTTTTCACATTAGTCACAAAACGAAATTTCTTTGCCAATTTGAAAGCACACTTACTACTCTTTTTTTTGGCAAGTGATAATCACTTTTACAGACTGACACATTATGAATCCACTTTTCAGATTTTTTAAAAAGCACATGTCCAAACTGCTTTTTCAGACCAGCACCATTTGTAACCTGGGTGACTGCCTACACTCCAGCAAGGGCAACCAGCCTTAGTGATGCTGAATGTATTTGCATTACTGACTGAAACCTCAAACCCCACTCGCTTGTGAATACTGTGCATGATTCCACATGGTAAGCAGCTGGGTGTGTGCTAAGAGTCTGCTTCTGCACCAAAAAATGGCTCCCCCTTTCCATCTAATGCAACTGTGAAATCACCAGAGCAATACGCAATAAATCTCTGTCTATAATTCCTCTTTGCACACAGAGTCATGTTTTCACATTAGTCACAAAACGAAATTTCTTTGCCAATTTGAAGGCACACTTACTACTCTTTTTTTTGGCAAGTGATAATCACTTTTACAGACTGACACATTATGAATCCACTTTTCAGATTTTTTAAAAAGCACATGTCCAAACTGCTTTTTCAGACCAGCACCATTTGTAACCTGGGTGACTGCCTACACTCCAGCAAGGGCAACCAGCCTTAGTGATGCTGAATGTATTTGCATTACTGACTGAAACCTCAAACCCCACTCGCTTGTGAATACTGTGCATGATTCCACATGGTAAGCAGCTGGGTGTGTGCTAAGAGTCTGCTTCTGCACCAAAAAATGGCTCCCCCTTTCCATCTAATGCAACTGTGAAATCACCAGAGCAATACGCAATAAATCTCTGTCTATAATTCCTCTTTGCACACAGAGTCATGTTTTCACATTAGTCACAAAACGAAATTTCTTTGCCAATTTGAAAGCACACTTACTACTCTTTTTTTTGGCAAGTGATAATCACTTTTACAGACTGACACATTATGAATCCACTTTTCAGATTTTTTAAAAAGCACATGTCCAAACTGCTTTTTCAGACCAGCACCATTTGTAACCTGGGTGACTGCCTACACTCCAGCAAGGGCAACCAGCCTTAGTGATGCTGAATGTATTTGCATTACTGACTGAAACCTCAAACCCCACTCGCTTGTGAATACTGTGCATGATTCCACATGGTAAGCAGCTGGGTGTGTGCTAAGAGTCTGCTTCTGCACCAAAAAATGGCTCCCCCTTTCCATCTAATGCAACTGTGAAATCACCAGAGCAATACGCAATAAATCTCTGTCTATAATTCCTCTTTGCACACAGAGTCATGTTTTCACATTAGTCACAAAACAAAATTTCTTTGCCAATTTGAAAGCACACTTACTACTCTTTTTTTTGGCAAGTGATAATCACTTTTACAGACTGACACATTATGAATCCACTTTTCAGATTTTTTAAAAAGCACATGTCCAAACTGCTTTTTCAGACCAGCACCATTTGTAACCTGGGTGACTGCCTACACTCCAGCAAGGGCAACCAGCCTTAGTGATGCTGAATGTATTTACATTACTGAGTCCAACCTCAAACCCTTAAACTATTCTTTTTTTCTACCAGTACACCTTAATTTATCGTGAAAACATAGTCCATATTATTTTACATGTTCCTCACATTTAAATTTCTCCCAAAACAGAAAATAATAAACACAACTTCAACAAAAAGAATTGCATTTCTATTATTCATTTCTTAATTTACCATATACATCCCCTCTCAAACTCTAAACTCACCTTTAAAATTAGTTAGTTGTGAAAGAAATGTGGCACTCAAACAGCAGATTATCAGAGCCAGGATCTCTGTTCTTTACACCTCTCTCCTCTCAGCAGAACCAGATAATGGCAAACTTTCCCTCTCTTTTTCCACATATATACATGTTAATTTCAAATCTCAGTGCTTCCCCCTTTTTTTCAAATGTAATCACACATTTCTATTGGTTGAAAACCAACCCTTTTCCAAAAGTACCCTTCCCCCAACTTGACTTCTGCCTAGTACCCTTCCCCCAACTTGACTTCTGCCTGCTACCATAGCAACAGCTCATGTCACACTGCTGTGTGGAGTTAGGTCAGAAGTTCGCCAAACAATGTTTCAATTCCACAGAGCAAGAGTGCTTGACTTTTCTAACCTAACAGCAAATCCATAGTACTGTTCTTTGGTAACACATTTTTCTGTACCAATACAAAACATGCTTCTATAAATTTACACATACAGCCTAGTTTTTAGTGTAGAATGGTATGAAACAGCCAATCAGTTCTTTTTTTAAAAAAAAAAATATGTATGCCTCCATTTCCAAACTGTCTTTCATTTCTTTTTACCATTCTACTGAAATACACCTCCTGAGTGCATCCAGATCTCCTTTGAAGATGTTCACAGTGTGGATTGTAGGAGACAGCTATGTCTTCTGGAGTGAAAAGTTTGCAGAGAAAACAGGTATGGTGAGAGACCTTGCTTTGCCAAATGTAGACCTTAAATGGATTGGTCAGAGAGGGTTAAAGTGGCACCAATTGATGCCATTGGTGAAATCCTTCATGCAAAACCAACACCCTGACCTCATAATAGTGCACTGTGGTGGCAATGACCTAGGCACTTTGACTGGGGTAGGTCTGGAAATGCTTATGAAGGACACCTTTGCACAACTGTTTTCACTTTTCCCTAAAAGTTCCTTTGTGTTTTCTAACATATGCCAAAGGCAAAAATGGAACTGGTCCAATCATTTCTGTCCACAGATTGACAAAGCAAGAAAGCACGTCAACAAATCTGTTTCTGCTTTCCTCCGTGACTATGGTATGGGTTCCATTTACCACAACAACTTGTGTTACGACATGCAAGACATTTATAGAGGAGATGGTGTGCACTTCAATGATGAAGGGAACAGAGTCTTCCTCTTGAACCTTAGACTCTGCATCGGTACTTACTTGTAGGTACCACTTAAAAATCACTTCATAAACACAACGGCTCTTTTTAGAGCCCCCTAATATCTAAACACTTAAATCGGCATTTCATTTCTTTTTTTTTTTTTTTTTACCGTACGCTTACCGTACGCGTACCCCGCGATTTTTTTTAAAATCAATAAATGTTTTCTTTGTACTTTTCTGTCCTTCTTTGACCCCCTTACAAATGTTAGGGGGTCTGTAACTCTCCTCCTTGCCCCCTTTTCTTGTTATCACTCTTTTTTTTCTGAGTGAAACACACGAAATGGCGGCCGCCGCTTCCTGGTTTCGGCCGATTCGAATGTTTACTAAGATCTAAGAGCCAATCAGAATCGCGCTCGCGCACGCCACCGTACGCGTACGGTAAGCGTACCGTAAGCGCACCGTAAGCTGGCTCAGATATATATATTGATTTAAAGGCTATTTTCTCAGAATCTACTGAACAGATTTACACCAAACCTACAAAAGGCACTTCCTTGACCCGAGGACTACCTCTCTGCCAAATTTCTAGTAATTCTGTTCAGCCGTTCGGGCTGTAGCCCTGTCTAAAGGTCCTATGGAAAAATGCATGGGAAAAACGCGTTTTGGGACCCCCCTTTTATCTCAGCCCCCGCTTGACGAATCCCCCCGAGACTTTCAGGGAAGGCGCGGAGCGTAGCGCCCCACCTATTTTGAAAACTTCGCGAGGATTCGTCGACTGGCGCCAAAGTTATTCAAAATAGAATGTTGCGGATTTCCTATGGAAACGTGGTCCTAACTATAACTACCTACTGGCGACCGCCGTCCTTAGTACCTGAGCGCCACGCCCAGCCCCGCCCCCCTCGCATTGCGGCGGAATTTGTCACGCGTTGAAGGGATTAAAAAACCATAGGTTCAGGGACGTTATAGTTAGTTGGATATTTGACTCATATAAAACCAGAGAAATTCGCCTGTTATAGTTAGTTGAGCTAACTATAACTCGCGCACCCGCAATGTACTGCTGATAATGTCACATATTACATCACTTTACGTTCGTATAAATTGGATAACGACGAGGCCACATGTCCCAATTCTTCTACACTGCCTCAGGTGATATGGCCGTATCCACCTTGCATATCACAATGCACAATAAAAAAAGGGATCCATAAGGCGTACACCATCGTCGCAATCACACTACACCTGAATTGTGAACACTGCTGCTCGTCGTGTTTGGACACACAACAATGACAGCTGGTGAGCAGTGGGGCCTGGATGCACAGGGGCTGCAATTGAGCGTGATTCTGCGGGAGGGGTGGGGTGCATCAACCTGGGTGCGCAGGTACAAACAAGTGATATTGCCCTGCTTAATAATGTGTTCTCTGACCTCATTCAGTCACATTTCTGTCTCATTTTAAGGACCTGCTGGACCGCACTGTAGGACTGAGCCAGCGGGCAGTCTACCCTACAGACACGTGTTGAGCGCAGTGCTGCGGGAGGGGTGGGGTGCATCAGCCTGTGTGCAAAGGTGCGAACAACTCATGTTACTCTGCGTACCGATGTCATCTCTGACCTCATTCAGTTACATCTCTGTCTCATTTTAAGGACCTTCTGGACCGCACTGTAGGCCTGAGCCAGCGGGCAGCGCTACCCTACAGACACGTGGCGTTGGCTTTTGGGGCACTGTAGTAAGCTGATTACTAAGTGTACATGCACACAGGCTTGCACCACTGCATTAAACACGCACATTATACTTCTAGCATGAGCTCTGTTCCTTTGTATGTGAACTATTAATATTTAACCTTGTGTATTCTCGTGCACTCCAACTCCTCTTTGAACCACGATTACCACTAACAGTTTGAAGATCGTACTTCAAGCCGGAAGGATGTACTCAACTGGTGTTCTCTATTAAGCTTGAAATAAACCTTCAATTACCTCAAGACGTTCCCAACATTATATTTTTTCTCCCTTTTCAGACACTGGGTTAGTGGAGCCAAAATGGGTGGAGCGGGTGCTCACCCCGTGATGATGCCCTGGGCATTCTGACGCCTTCCAGCGTGGTATCAAGACACCGTCCCCGACCGGAGATCTGCTGGGCCACCCTGATAGCGGCACCCCGGAGTTGGAGCTTGCACCGGCACGTCCTTGGACACACCGGTTGTGGCAGGTGAGCAGTCAAGCCTCGGCGCGCAGGAACTGCAATTGAGCACAGAGCGGAGAAAGGGTCTGGGGTGCAGCAGCCTGGGCGCACAGGTGCGGGCAAGCGATGTTGCCATAGATAATAATGTAATCTCTGGCCTCATTCATATATCTGTTTCATTTTAAGGACATGGTGGACCGCACTCTTTCTCGCGGACCCCAGCGTTCCAGACACACGGGTGACGGGAGGTGAACAGTGAGGGCTGGGTGCAGTAGGCCGGTGCTCTGTCTCCTCCTCCCTCTTTTCTTTTCACTCTCCCTCCCCTTCTCCCTTCCACCCACTCGCTCTCTGTCTCATTCTCACTTTCCTCCGTTCATTCCCACTACCTTTCTTTTTCTCTTAGACATAGCACACATACTTATGTTTCTTTTTTGTCTTGCAGGTTTTGTACGCTGCTTCTGGAGGAGTCCCACCCACTTCTTTCTTTTTTTACTGTTGTTCTAATAAAGTTACATTTCCATTTATTTGTGTTGTGTTAATAAAAGTTATTAGTTTTTACCAATAAATAACTGAGTGTATGGGTCTTCTTTTTCTGACAACACTTGTCTGCAGTTTATTGTGAAAATCGGCAGTTGATAGTAGGTTATAAGGAAAATTTTGTTTAATTTTCCAGTGTACCTACCAAATATAAACCAACAGACTATTACATAAATGAAGCCTGGGTAATTGTACAACGGCAAGAGTTCTATGAGTGTATCACCTTATAACACCATGAGTACTGCCTGTTTGATTTCAGAACCAATAAGGCACTGCCTAGGGCCACCGAGGCTTCAAGGACTGGCGAGGCCCACCCTGCATATTTAAAAAAGCCCCGGAGGTTGCCGATCCCCGGTCTTGAGTTGGCCTCGAAGCCCCCCGAATAATTAGTAAACAATACCCGGGGAGGTGTCGATCCCCTACTCTGCAAAACGTCTCTGTGCCCTCCCGCGCCTAATTTACATGTGAGATCCCCAGTGCTGCAGAGACCCCGCCATATAATAATAGGATTGGCCCCAGAACATTACCCACCAGTGTGCTCATTTAAATGAACGGGTGAGACCCTGCTTCATTTCTTTTTTCCCCATTTTTACCATCCGGTTCCGCTTTATTGAAACGGTACAAGGTTTTCCTCCTTCCGCTTCAACGAGGCAAACAAGAATTTACTATCATAGGGTGCAAGCAATGCTACCGCCCTATAATAGCAAACATAAATGACCCGCACTTGCACACCCCGGGAAATTGTATGACCTGCGCCTGGGAGGTGGCGCTCCATGGCACCATGATGCTTTGTTTAATGCATAACTACAGAATTTGTATAAACGCATACTAACACTACTTGCACACATGTGGTACAGCAACCAGAGTGCAGTGAAGAAGCAGAGGAAGACCAACATCGAAAAATATCAATCCTACCAGAGGTAGGATCACATAGTTCGATCAGCCGACGACCCTGGGATGAGCAGAAACAGATTCACCAAGAAAACGGGTCTTCAGCACACGACCCTGGGATGAGTAGAAACAGATTCACCAAGAAAACGGGTCTTCAGCACAACGCAAGCAAGCGCAAAATCTTGGTGAGTGCTGCCTTCTTTTCACCTTCTCCCGCTCGTCGCCAAATTTATGCAGTGAACAGGAAGACAGCAATGGATCCGAATAGTAGATTTATTGCAGGAAAAGAAGACAGCTTAAACAGCCACCAACAGGACCAGACACCAAGGCATCCGTCTTCTCCAGCACTGTGTACAAACTCCCCAAGATTCCCCTCATGATAGCACTACATTCTAACATTACATACTTACATTATAGTATCATTACATACTAACATTGTACTATGACTTACATTGAAATAGTACACAGAGCACATCACTTTACAGCAATGAGCTCACAGTTTAATCCCAGAGTCTTCAGACCAGTAGGTGTGAGTAGTTCGCTTCCCACTCCCTGTATAGTATAAACGCATACTAACACTACTTACAGTTATACTACAGCGGCCAGTATGCTACAGCGTCCACAGCCCATCACTTTACAACAATCAGCTCGGTTTGATCCCCGAGTCTTCACACCGGTAGGCGTAGCACTTCGCTTCCCACTTCCGGTATAGTTTAAACACACGGTAGAGCTGAGTAGTTCGCTTCCCAGTCCCTGTATGGTATAAACGCCTACTAACACTACTTTCACAGGTATCCTACAAACACCAGAGCACATCACTTTACAGCAATGACCTTCCGGTTTAGGCTCTAGGTTTCATACACGACTGTAGCAGCATCTCATCTCAGCACCATGTCACTCTGAGCAACACCGCACTTTCAGACCGGTAGGTGTGACTACTTCGCTTCGCACTCCCTCACAGAGGTTACAGTGCTCCTATCCTCCTGTTCCTACTCTTGTCGCCCTTTTCCCCCCCTTACTCGCTTCAATGGAATCACAAAATGGCGGCCAACACTTCCTAGTTGCAACCGCTCGCAGCACTCACAACCAATAAGCAGCAAGCTCGTGCTCATAACGCCTCAGCCAATCAGATGGCAGAATTCCCAAATATCGATATCTGTAAATTTCAATATGTCTCCAAAACTACTGAACGGATTTACACCAAATAAACAAAAGCGTGCTTTCTAGACCAAGACCCTACTCCCTGCAAAATTTGGGGCAATTCCCTTCACCCGATCGACCTGTAGCCTTGTCTCAAGTTTCCTATGGAAATTAACAAGGAGAAAACACGTTTTGGGACCCCCGTTTTTTCTTGGCCCCCCCTTGACGAATCACCCCCAAACTTCCCACATAGGAGCTGATATGAACAAAGAATTAGTTTGGAAAATTTCATGAAGATTCATCAACCGACGCCAAATTTATAAGCAAAACAACAAATGCTCTTCCTAGGGAAACTTGGTGCTAACTATAACTAACTACTGGTGACTGCCAGTAGGTTATATAACCAGGATCCTTCTGAAAGACCACGCCGGGTCAAACACAGGAACAGACACCAGGCAAAGATGCAATGAGGGGTTTATTGCATTAACATGTCACGATGACGCGTTTCGACCGCAAGCCTGCGGTCTTGATCACACAGCGCGCTTTGTGAACTAGCATGGTTTAAATTCTATAGTAGTGACTCTACTATGTTTATCTTGACTATACATATTGACAGAGCAATTACGACATGTAGTAAAACATCCCAGTCATCGGCCGATAATAATGATGACAGATAAAGGCAACAGACTTATTGAGTGAGAAATATCAATGCAACCCCGTGATGTGTACATTATGCAGTCAATTCAATCTGGAATGAAGAAGGAATGTAGGGGTGGCGCTGCTGAATGGGCCTGTATTTCCAACCAACAGCAATTGAAGGAAAATCCTTGTGTGTCAGATTGAGGAAATTTGTGCAGTGATTAGCCAGAAATAGAACTCTGGAAATGCGTGTCTGGGTGGCTAACTAAATGCCGAGTGGCGCGCGCAACATCCTTGGAGTCGGGTACGAGTGCTTTCAACCTGAGCGGTGCGGGAACAGGCTAGAATCATGTCTGGTATGCTGCTTCCAATAGGGGCCCTATGTTAACTGCCCAGGGTTGCTGCGCATGGTATGCTGCCTCAAATGCCTGTTGCAACACTCATCATCTGAAGTGCGTCTAATTGGGTTAAATCAACTAACTTGTGTCTGTGTTTAGGAGCACATTGTCAATTGGGGCTGTGAGCTGTGCTGAGTGTGCGCAAAGGTATAGTCAGTCACTAGTGAGTGGGTGTAGCTAGTGGGAGGGGGACTAGGAAGCAGGGAATGTGCAGTTGTGTGGTTACGTGTGTGTATTAGGTATGTACAGGGTGGTTACAGATGGTGCAAGTGGTTTAAAATCACATATGCTATATGCATGTGTGTGAATATTAAGACCAAAGAGACAACCCTACAGGAGTCGACCGACTCCTCATCTAGACCAGAAACAGTAACGCGGTCTGGTAGGACATCTGTGTTGTAGGGTGTGCAGATGGGAGCTTCGAAATGCCGTTGTGCGTGGAGTGAGTCAAAGGAAGTTGTAAAGATCCTCACTGAGGTTAAGTCCTGCAGGGGCCTTGGTGTTCAGTTCTATTATATATCTTGACTATCTAGTTGTGGTAACAGTTTCTTCCTGTTGCCACCCCGCCTTAGTGGAGGAATGCAGACAATTACGCAGTATTTGAAGTGGCCCAGGTTGTTGTGGTGGATTTCCTTGAAATGCCGTGCGACAGGGTATGAAGGGTCACTGTTCACTATTGCCCTGGTGTGTTGTAAGATGCGTAAGTGTACCTGAAGCTTGGTGCTCCCAATGTACCTGAGACCACAGCTACAAGTGAGCATGTTAACTGCAAATTCAGTTCTGCAAGTCAGCTTCTGTTTAATGGTCAGCGGTGTGCTCCTGAATTGGGCTGTGACTTGGTGGGTGTTAATCCCAAATCTGCACGCCCTGCAGCTACTACACTTGAAAAATCCTTTGACCCCAGATAACCAATTGGTGGTGGTGATTATTTCCGGGCTATTCCTGACTAATGCATCATGCATGGAGCTAGCTCTCCTGTACATGATATCTGTTCTCTGAGCTACAGTGCGTCCCAGTGTGAGGTTAGTTTTGATGATGCCCCAGTATTTATTAATAATGGATCCCAACGCTCGGACTTCGGTGTTGTGCGTGATGATGAGGCGTGTGGTGACACAGCCCTCAATGGATGGCTCTGGCTGTGTGTCAGTGCTTTCCATGGTGTCTGCCTGTCTCCCGTGTAGTAGCACCTCTCTAGGTATGGTGCTGGCCTTGTTGATTGCTGCGGTAATGATGTTCTCCGTGTAGCCTCTGGCCTTGAATCTGATGTGTGCATCATTTTAACACCTGATTAAGTCAGTGGAGTTACTGCAGATTCGATGTAAGCGCAGCTTTTCCCATATGGAATGCTGGCTATGAGGTGTTTTGGGTGGAAATTGGTGACGTGGAGGGTAGAATTCCCAGCTGTGTCTTTCCTGTGGAGGGTGGAGTGCAATGTGTTTACGGAGACATATACCTTTACATCTAGGAAATCTACTGTCTCAGTGCTCATGGTGGAATTAAACTCTAGGTTGTAGTCATTGCAATTAATCTCATATACAAATGCAGCCGCATTTTCAATGGAGCCCTCCCAAACCACAAAAACGTCATCAATGTAGAGTAGCCAACATTGGATATGATTGGACCAAGCTTCAGAGTGCGTCACCATGAGGACCCGCTCCTCCCCCCAGCCCACATGTAAGCATGCGTAGCTGGGGGAGAAGCAAGCCCCCATAGCAACACCCCTGAGATGCTGGTAAATCTTGTTATTAAACATGAAAAAGTTATGTTTTAAGCACCATTCGATAAGGAACATGATGAGTTCATTATGCTTGTAGCAGGTGATGAGTCTTTTCGCCAGGAATCATTGACATGCGTGTAATCCATCATGGTGGCGAATGCTGGTATACAGCGGAGTTATATCTAAGGACATCATGAGATGGTTAGGCGACCATGGAATGTTCTTGATTTTCAAAAGAAAGTCACTGGTGTCTCTTAAGTAGTTTGGCAAATTGATGACATGTTCTTGGAGGAAGTAATCAACATATTTAGATATGTTTTCGCAGATGCTCTTACATGCCAAGATGATTAGGTGACCTGTCACTGGTGAAGTTCCTTTATGGACCTTGGGAAGGAAGTAAAGTATAGGGAGCACCGGGAATTCGTTGTTGAGAAAATTTAACTCATCCTTGCTCAATAAGCCTTGTGTTCTGTAAGTGTTAGGACTTTTCTTTAGTTCTTTCCCACTCGCAATCACTTCCTTCATATTCACTGTCCTGTAGCACGTGGCGTCATTCAAGTGTCGGTAAGCTTCCTCCATGTACATGCTTCTTGGCCATAAGACGATGTTGCCGCCCTTGTCCGATTTATTGATAATGATGTCAGTTCTATTTTTTAGTTTTTTCATCAAGCCCATATATTGTTTGTGTTTGAAATAGTTTTTGCGGTAGGCACGAGTTTTGCGCTGGTGCAGCTTTTTGAGTTCATCTATGATTACATCATTGTAGATATCTATGGCATCTCTGGGCATGGTGGGTCGATGGCAGTCGGAATGGGCTGGCCATCATGGTTGTGATGTTAATCTCAGCGTTATGTAACAGCTGTTGTTTTGAGGCATTGTCATTTGGAGACTCAAGTTCCGTCATAGTGTGAATGGTTGAAATGTCTGATACCACCAGGTTACCCTCTGATCGGTCCCTGGTGTTGGTGCTGGTTGCTGGAGGATTGTTGGCAAGTTTCTGCTTAAAGAATTTAATGAGTTTAAGTTTCTGAATGAAATTGAAAATATCAATTCTGGTAGTCATGTAGTCAAAACTGCTTTCCGGGCAGTAGGTCAAACCTAAGGAGAGGAGTTGTGTCTCTGCATTGGTTAGTTCTAGATCCGAGAGGTTGATGACAGTTCTTGAGTTCTCCATTATTTGCGTCTCCAGTTGCCTCCTTTTTTGTTGTAGCTTCCTCTTTGATTTCCATCATATATATATATATATATATATATATATATATATATTACCTTCTGGCAGTCGCCAGTAGGTAGTTATAGTTAGGACCTATTTTCCATAGGAAATCCGCAACATTCTATTTGGAATAACGTTGGCGTCGATTGATGAATCTTCGCGAAATTTTCCAAACTTTTGGCCAGCTCCGGTCCGCTCCTATCCTGAAACTTTCACGGTGATTCGTCAAGCGGGGGCTGAGAAAAAAGGGGGGGTCCCAAAACGCGTTTTCCCCATGCATTTTCCCATAGGACCTGTTGACGCAGCTACAGCCCGAAGTGCTGAACGGAATTACACCAAATTTGGCAAAGAGGTAGTCCTCAGTTCAGACTCGTGCCTTTTGCTTAAATGGTGTAAATCCGTTCAGTAGTTCCTGAGAAAATCAAAAGTAAAATCACATATATATCTGGGCGGAGCCTAACCACACATCTCATCGTGAGATCTAATTGGCTGTCAGCACTTCATCCAAGAAGTGTTGGCAGCCATCTTGGGACCAATATACATGATAGCACCTCATTAAAAAGCATTGCGGTTAATAGAAGGTTTTAAGACTTTAGTTACATTATAAATCATTTGTTGATGGTACCATACTCATTTTAGGAATTGTGGTGTGTTCTAAGGTGATTTTACCATGTGAAAAAGCCTTCTGCTGTGATATCATGAATCATGTTTGAGAGAAAAGTATTTTCTCATGCTTTTCCCACAGAGGTTTGGAAGGTGATCTATAAGCTAAACTGAGAGCATATTTTCTGTAAATTCACATTATCTTTCTCAGTCCTGTGAGAATGAAGTCTGACATTCTCAGTAAAACATGTACATCCAACAAGGGCAGAGACTGTCAGTTGATTCCATTGTGTTCTACTGCAGCTTCCCAGAGTGTTCTAAAGAACAACTAGAGCGCTAACAGTCCTACTTATGACAAACGTATGGCACACCTGAAGCCATCTTGGTTGGAATAAAGTGGTAACTCTTAAAACATTTAGTTTAAAAAGGAACACAATGAGGGGGTTTATTTTGCCACAGAAAGTATGATTAGTGCTGCAGAAAGAAAAATTAGGGCACATTTTGAGTGACTTCTCAAATCCTCTTCTATTTCATTAAAGAATTCTGACATGCAGACTGAAACATGCACTTTCAATACCAGCAGCAGACTTCCCTGGTGAGCAGTAGCTTTACTACAGTGATCTAATAAGCAACTAGAGTGCTAACATTCTGAATTTACGGCAAATGTGTGACACGTCTGAATGCCTTCTTGATGGAAACAAAGTAAAAAACTGAAAGTATTTCCTACTGAGGAGACTGCAGTAAATGAGGAAATTAGGAAACTTCATAACAAATAAATCTCCCAAGATGGCCAACAGAGACAAAAGAGCCCAAATGTAGCCCAAATATCACCCAGATGTAGCCCAAGTATAGCCCAATGAGAGAATGTCCCAGAGTGTTCTAACGAACAACTAGAGCGCTAACAGTCTTACTTATGACAAAAGTATGGCACACCTGAAGACATCTTGATTGGAATAAAGTGGTAACACTTAAAACATTTAATTTACAAAGGAACAAAATGAGGGGGTTCATTTGCTATAGAAATTATGATTAGTTCTGCAGAAAGAAAAATTAGAACACATTTTGACTTCTCAAATCCTCTTCTATTTCATAAACAAATTCTGACATGCAGACTGAAACATGCACTTTGAATACCAGCAGCAGACTTCCCTGGTGAGCAGTAGTTTTACTACAGTGATCTAATGAGCAATTAGAGTGCTAACATTCAGAATTTATGGCAAATGTGTGACACATCTGAATGCCTTCTTGATGGAACCAAAATAAAAAAACTGAAAGTATTCCCACTGAGGAGACTGCAGTAAATGAGGAAATTAGGAAACTTCATAACAAAGAAATCTCCCAAGATGGCCACCAGAGACAAAAGAGCCCAAATGTAGCCCAAATATCACCCAGATGTAGCCCAAGTATAGCCCAATGACAGAATGTCCCAGAGTGTTCTTAAGAACAACTAGAGCGCTTACTGTCTTACTTATGACAAAAGTATGGCACAACTGAAGCCATCTTGATTGGAATAAACTGGTAACACTTAAAACATTTAATTTAAAAAGGAACACAATGAGGGGGTTCATTTTGCCACAGAAATTATGATTAGTGCTGAAGAAAGAAAAATTAGGGCACATTTTGAGTGACTTCTCAAATCCTCTTCTATTTCATTAAAAAATTCTGATATGCAGACTGAAACATGCACTTTTAATACCAGCAGCAGACTTCTGTGGTGAGCAGTAGCTTTACTACAGTGATCTAATGAACAACTAGAGTGCTAACATTCAGAATTTATGGCATATGTGTGACATATCTGAATACCTTCTCAATGGAATCAAAGTAAAAAAACTGAAAGCATTTCCTACTGAGGAGACTGCAGTAAATGAGGAAATTAGGAAACTTCATAACAAATAAATCTCCCAAGATGGCCACCAGAGACAAAAGAGCCCAAATGCAGCACAAATATCACCCAGATGTAGCCCACATGTAGCCCAATGACAGCAGTGTGCAAAACACTTATTTTTTGTGTATTTGCAGTTTTATATAGTGCAGACTTGTCAGGTATTGGAGTGCTTTACATGAGCATTGGTTACATCACACAAGATCAAATTCATTTTGGTTGTAGACATGGGGAGATTAAGTGATTTGACCAGAATCACAGAATGTTGAGCTGAAGCAGAAACTCCAACCTGGTTCCCCAGTTGCAAAGTCTGCAGCTCTGGAAGTAACACCACATCCTCTCCCCTAGGTGCAACATTTAATCAAGTGGTGAACTGGATAAAAAAAACATAAAGATTACAAATAATTTAAAAGTTCTTTGTTGCTATTTGAAAACTCAGAAAATATGTCCTCATTTTAGTTTTTTAGAGCACTAACCATAATTTTGCTGCAAATAAGACCCTCTCATATATGTAATTTCTAAAGGAAATACTCTAGGTATTACAGTTTTGATTACATCAAGATGACGTCAGGCGTTCCACACTTTTGTAATAAATATAGAATATTAGCAATCTAGTTGTTCATTGGGATACTGTTGAGAGGGAGAGGCCAGGGGCACGGACTCTGAAAATTGACGGCAGGTAGGAGAGTGCAGAGGCAACAATTTGACCACACTGGGGAGGCAGGAAGGGCAGTGGCAGCACAACAGACTATGGAGGGCAGTGGAAAGGGGGGCAGGGGCAACAAACCAACAATACAGGACTGGCAAGAGAGGCTGTGGCAGTATAATAGACCATTGTGGGCAGAAGGAAGAGGCAGTGGTAGTACAACCATACATGCCAACAGACCCGTTTCAGCCAGGAAACGTCCAATGTTTTTAAACTCAAATGGGCTTTATTTGATCTGTCTCCTGTCTACAATCTCCTCTTTTTCAATGTAAATCAAATGGGAAAATCAATACCCCAGTTTTTTTAAAAATCTCCCTCTTACCAAGTTCAAAATGTTCGCAAGTAGGGTACATTGGATCATGGTAGGCAGGAGGAATTGGGGTAGGGACATGGACTCGGATAACAGAGGACAGGAGGGACATGGAGAGGTGCACCAAACTGACCCTACAGGGCAGGCATCAGGGTTTGCAGCAGCACAATACACCACACAGGGCATGCGGGATGGGAGTGCAGCACAACAATCCATAGAAAGCAATAGGGAGGGGACAGGACCATGCCAATGGACAACAGAGAACAGAGGGGAAAGAGGCAATGGTAGCTAGCTGACCATAATGGACAGACAGGAGAGAAAGCTGCAGCATAAAAGACCATAAAGGGCAGGAGGGACGGATCAGGGGCATTACAATGGAACAGACAAGCCAGGAGGGAGGGAATAGGGGTCTGCACATGGAAACAGAGGGCTGGGGGCAAGGGGGCAGGGCAGGAGCAGCAAGATGACCATGGAGGTCAGGCAGGATGGGCACTAGAAACAAGACACACCATGGAGAGCAACAATGAGACTATGATGGCATACACACAGACCATGGAGGGAAGGTGGGAGGGGGTCTGGGGCAGCTAGCTGACCACACAGGGAGGTGGGAGGGGCCATGGCAGCACAGAAGACCATGCATGGCAAGCGGGAGGGTTAGTGGCAGCACAATGGCTATGATGGGCAAGAAGGAGGGTGCAGGGACCATGGAGGATAGAAGGGAGGGTCAGGACCTGGGCACAGGCAAGAGAGTTCAGGGGAAGGGGCCTCACAACAGACCGCGCGGGGCAGGCAGGAGGAGCAGTTGCAGCACAACAGACCAGGGAGGGCAGAAGGGTGTCGCAGTAAAATGGACCATGGAGGACAGGAGGAAGGGGATAGGGGCATGGCATGTGGACAGGCAGGGTGGAGGTGGCAGGGACAGGTTACAGTCATCTGACCATGCTAGGCAGGTGGGAGGGGAGTGGCAGCTTAACAGAACACTCAGAGAAGATAGGAGTGGCAGGTCCATGGAACATGGTGGGCAAAAAGGATGGAGCAGGGGCATGCACAAAGACATCAGAGGGCAGGGGGAAGGGGGAAGGAGAATAGGGGCAGCAAGCTAAGCACAGAGGCTAAGCAGGAGGTCAATGATGGGCCATAGAAGTGGGCAATGGAGGGCAGGAGGAGTGGACTGGTACATCATGCTAAATGGAGGGCAGTGGCAGCACATCAGACCATGCATGGCAGGAGGGAGGAGGCTAGTCCATGGATTCAGACAACAGAGGATAGGGAGGAGGTGGATGGAGCAGCAAGCTAACTGTTCAGAGAAGGTGGGTATTAGGAACTTTATTGTTTTTAAAATGTGTGTCTGTGCGAACTACTTAAAATATGAACAAGTATGCAGCATAATCTCACTTTTATTCAGGAAGAAGAGGACGTTTGTGAATGTGACTCCGGGCTCACTTGGCAGAAACACCCCCTGACCCTCCACCCCCCATCGCAAAATGTAATGCCCGTGAAAAGGGTAGGTGGACACAGTGTTATATAGAACATAGTCCTGAGAGCTCGATTGAAAATGAAAACTAGATATAGTATATGGTATAAACTATGCACCAAAAAGTGTGATATAAGATGAACCGGGGCGTGAAATATAATATGCAATACATTGTGCGCAATGACAGATTCATTGGAGAGCGCGAGATAGCACAGGCACTAGCGCGTGCTATGCGATATGCGCCTTGGAGTGTAATATGCACAGGGCAGGGTTGTGTAACCTAACTAGTCTCTAAAGTTGTAATATAAAATATGTGCTGGGGAGTGTAACGTTGCATATACACTGTGCCAAAGATATGGATCCCAGATTGTAATATGTATGGCATAGCGCTGTCCGTTATAACATAGGCATCGAGGAAGGCACGTAAGATGGGGCAATATAACCAGTGCGAAGGCAAGTGTGGCATGACATATTCATGGGGTGGTGTTACAGTGCACATGGGCTAGAGAGTGTCATAGCATACGCACTAGCTGGTGGAATACAACACAGAGGTGTGAGGCACTCAGCGGGCACTGGTGGGTGTAACACAGCATTGGGCTCAGCCAGGAGAATGCTGTGACTCTCAAGTGAGGTTCGTCTCCTTTCCAGAGAGTAAAATAAAAAGTATTACAAATCCGGCGGTGGATGTGAGTTTTATTAACCGTGAGGGGGGTTTCTTGCATAGTTTGGTCGAATTTTTGTCGAATCCCCTTTGAATGGCTTGGTGTGCGTGTATATTAAATGTGCCCGTCAATAGCTACCCATGTTTGTATAAATAAACGACAAGGGTGTCTACTTGGAGAGTACCCACCGGCGGGGGCGCCGGGATTAGGCACGGTAGGGCGTCAGACACGTCAGAGCTTCACTAGCGGTGTAAATACATTCCATGTGGATTAATTCTATGCATAGTCGCCTTTTAATGAATATCACACAAATCGTCATGGTGATAGGTACATACGGTTTGTCCAGCATGTCCTATGTGTTTCTATAAATATATATTTTTTTTAAATAATAAAAAACAAAGGCCGGTCCCAGGGGATGGGGTCCCCGGGGCCATAAGTGGCCTTAGGAGGGGGGCAACGCAGCCCCCTCCTAAAGAATTTTAAAAAAAAAGGCCATGACCCGGGGGTTGGGGTCCCCGGGGCCGATTAAGGCCTTGGGAGGGCCAAATTAATTTTTTTCAACAAAAAAATTAGGGTGCAGGCCCTGGGGGATGGGGTCCCCAGGGCCAGTAAATTAGAAAAAGAAGGGGGGCCACACAGCCCTCCTTCTTAAAAAAATAAAATAAATAAAAGACCGGCATCGCGCTGGAGGCCACGCCCCCTCCTTGCAGCACTCTGCAAACACGCCCCCTGGCCAGTTGTAAGTTGGGGAATTAATTTCCCTTCAATACTGAGGGTCCCTGAGGGCCAACTAGCCAAGCAGGTATCTCCAGTATGCGCCAGGGAGCTGCGTTGCAGACAGGTGTTCTGAGGCCACGCCCCTTTTTACACCTCTATGCAACGCAGTTCTGTGGCGCTTACTGGAGGTACCTAGTGGGCTAGTTTGACCCTAGGGACACTTAGGATTCAAGGGGACTTAATCTCTCAACTTAGAACGGCCACAGGGCGCGTTTACACAGTGGTGAAGGGAGGGGACGGGGCCTGAGGTGACGTGTACAAACACGCCCTGTGGCGCGTTTTAAGTTGGGGAAATAATTCCCTTTCAATCCTGAGGGACCCTGGGGGCCAACTAGCCCACCAGGTGCTTCCAGTAAGCGCCACTGCTCTGCGTTGCAGAGAGGTGGTGCAGGCCATGCCCCTTTTTACACCTCTCTGCAATGGTGCTTACTGGACGTACCTAGTGGGCTATTTTGCCCCTAGGGATCCTCAGGATTCAAGGGGACTTAATCTCCCAACTTAAAAAACAGCCATAGGGCGTGTTTACACAGTGGGGAAGGGAGGGGATGGGGCCTGAGGTGACGTGTGCAAACACGCCCTATGGCGCGTTTTAAGTTGGGGAAATAATTCCCCTTCAATCCTGAGGGCCCCTGGGGGCTAACTAGCCCACCAGGTGCTTCCAGTAAGCGTCACTGAGCTGCGTTGCAGAGAGGTGGTCCAGGCCATGCCACTTTTTACACCTCTCTGCAACACAGCTCTGTGACGCTTACTGGAGGTACCTAGTGGGCTAGTTGGACCCTAGGGACCCTCAGGATTCAAATGAACTTAATCTCCCAACTAAAAACGGCGACAGGGCGTGTTTACAGAGTGGTGAAGGGAGGGGACGGGGCCTGAATTAACGTGTGCAAACAAGCCCTGTGGCGCGTTTTAAGTTGGGGAAATAATTCCCCTTCAATCCTGAGGGACCCTGGGGGCCAACTAGCCCACCAGGTGCTTCCAGTAAGCGCCACTGCGCTGCGTTGCAGAGAGGTGGTCTAGGCCGTGCCCCTTTTTACATCTCTCTGCAACGCAGCTCTGTGGCGCTTACTGGAGGTACCTAGTGGTCTAGTTGGACCCTAGGGACCCTCAGGATTCAAGGGGACTTAATCTCCCAACTTAAAACGCCACAGGGCGTGTTTACACAGTGGGGAAGTGAGGGGACGGGGCCTGAGGTGACGTGTGCAAACACGCCCTGGGGCTCTTTTTAAGAGGTAGTTTTAATCCCCTGCCCTATTATATACTAGGGGCTTACAGAGGAGGTCATGCTGATCACAGGGGGACCCCAACGCATAGTGTTCCCTAGTGTATGTAGGTGTTTTCACTGTATTCTGAGTGTCTTTTAACATAGCACTGGCTCTAGGACTGGTTAGTCAGACTCAGTTACCACCAGTATCTGTCTGAAAAAGTTGAGGGTACAGGATGATTTTGCAACAAGGCTTCTTTCTGCTCTTCTGTTTGTTCTTTCTGCACGTTATCCTTCTTCCTGCACTTTTTTTCGTCTTTGAGGACTTCTGTTGCTTCTTTCTGAATTTATTTTTTTTCATAGTTAGGAATTAGCATTTAAAAAACCTTAGAAATTCACTGAAAAAACCATAGGTTTCAGTGGCGTTATAGTTAGCTGGCTTTTCACTCGTACAAAACCATTGAAATTCCCCCGTTATAGTTAGTTCAGCTAACTATAACTCGCGCGCCCGCAATGCACTGCTGATGACGTCACATATTACATCACTCATGACATGGTCAGTGACATCACTCATGACATCACTGATGACATCTCAAATGACATCATTCATGACATCATCCTTGTGATAGAGTGGCAGACCTCCTCTCCCCCTAATATAACCTTTGATACACACATTCAAAAATAGAAACTAAAATTTTCAAAACAATAGACATACCAATATCAGTTACAACAACCTATTCAGTAATTCTAAGATCCACATACACATCCACTCATTCACCAACAGTCCTATACAGTCACTCATACATGTACTCACTCATCATATGTACTCATACACCTATACATCCTGTTACACAACGCCACTCATTCATTAGAGTTACTCACACACAGTCACTCATGCTAATAAAGAATCAAACATCCATTTACTTGCATATACAGTTATACCCACACCACCATACTTACTTCTACAGAAACTTACACATACTTAGTCTTTTAAACAATCACTTATAGAAACACATACTTATTCATACAGGAACTCTTTCAATCTCTCACTCTCACATATACTCACTTATATACACCAATAGTCACATATACTAGTTTAAAACATATGTAGTTACTCATAAAGACACTATTGAGACAGTCATTCACTCACTAACACACCCATGCACACACTCATCCACCCATACAGTCCTGCACACATGCTGTCTTCAACACATACAAACAGTGAGTCACTCATTCATGCACCTATGCACTAGGTAATACCCCCCACAGAACCCTACAGACACTCAGACACTCATACTGATACTCAAAAAACCAACTAATAACCTATATAGACACTCATGTAGCTACTCACCAACCCATGCAGCCACTTATACACAAAGTGAGAGACTGATACAGATATTTACATATTTAAACATTACTCACTAAGCCATGTATTCACTAAGATACACTTAATCAGTCAGTTATACAATACATTTTTCAAAAACAAATCATCCATTTAGACACTTATATACTCATTTATTCTTCCATCGACCTTGAGATATACATATATAAAACATATGTAATTTTCAGAAAAACACACATTCACTGGATGATGTCAACAGTGATGTCATCAGTGAGGTCATTTGAGATGTCATCAGTGATGTCATGAGTGATGTCACTGACCATGTCATGAGTGATGT
Source organism: Triturus cristatus (assembly GCF_964204655.1). Taxonomy (NCBI): domain Eukaryota; kingdom Metazoa; phylum Chordata; class Amphibia; order Caudata; family Salamandridae; genus Triturus; species Triturus cristatus. Next base: position 77,124,184 of record NC_140582.1, on the reverse strand, counting down.
AATATGTGACGTCATCAGCAGTGCATTGCGGGCGCGCGAGTTATAGTTAGCTGAACTAACTATAACAGGGGAATTTCAATGGTTTTGTATGAGTGAAAAGTCCAGCTAACTATAACACCCCTGAAACCTATGGTTTTTTCAGTGAATTTCTAAGGTTTTTTAAATGCTAATTCCTAACTATAACGTGCCTGAAACCTATGGTTTTGTCAGTGAATATATATATATATATATATATATATATATATATATATATATATATATATATATATATATATATATCTATATCTATATATATATATATATATATTCCAAACCAGCAGGTTCCTTGGTCAGCAGGAACCTGCTGGTTTCGAAACGCGTCGTGAGTTGTTTGCCACAAACTTGATGGAATAAAGCACGCTGATACAAGCAAATTGGGGCTCGGCGCAATCTTTTTGAAAGAAGGATTGAGTGTTGGAATACGAAGGGTCGCGTCCTTGCCGGCAGCCTGCCACCACTTAGAGGCAGAGGTTATCGCGAAACAAGGTTTGAATATATATATATAAATATATTTCTTCCAAAGTTTGTCCCCAAAGCAAAGGCGCACACAAAGGCAAGCGGACCCAACCGAAATTGAAGAGTCCTTTATTCAGCAAACAAGAAGCGCACTGAATAATTTCCTTTTTAAAATCCCTACGCGTTTCCTGAATCCCTTGGCCGTTCCCAACCAGGTGGAAGGGCTGGGTGATTGCTGATAACTATGGACCAAATGGTCCCGAAGTGACTTGGATTTCCTGTAAGTTATCGCTGGGGCTTTTCCCATCTCCTGACCGATAATGGGATCCATCTCTATAAGTCCCCAATGTTTTTTCATCACTCTTTTTAACTGATTAGATCTATCATTAAAAGTAGTGATTAGTCTAGGGGGCCTGTGGTTGTCGGTGGTCATATTTTTGACTGAAAAGAGTGCTTCATTGCGAGTAAGGGCTTTAACTTTTTTATTGGCAGCTTCAATAACCTTATATTGATAGCCCCTTTGCTTGAATCTGTTTACCATAATCTGTTGTTCTTTTTCAAAATTACTGTTGGTACTGCAATTCCTTCGAGCCCGAAGGAACTCCCCATATGGGATACTGTTTTTTAAGGGGGCAGGGTGATTGCTTCCAGCATGTAATAGAGTATTCCCAGCCGTTTTCTTGCGAAAAAGGCTCGTAGTCATTTTGCCTCCTTCGATAGTAACAGCAACATCAAGAAATTCACAATAGGACTGACTGATGGAATGAGTGAATTTGAGGTTGAGATCATTTTTACCCAGTTCTTGTATAAATTCCAAAGCCAGATCGATCAGGCCATCCCAAATCAGGAACAGGTAGTCAATATACCTGATCCAGATAGGGATGTGTTCGGTATACTTGTCATTTGCCTCTACCCAGACTACATGCTCCTCCCACCAACCAAGAAAGAGATTTGCTAGGCTGGGGGCAAAGCATGTGCCCATCGCAGTGCCTGCTTTCTGGCGATAGAGAATCTTGTCAAACAGAAAGATGTTCTCATTCAAGCAGTAAAGCATCATTGTTTTTAACATTTGTGTGTGGTCCCATAGGGAAATATGTCTATCCCTTAGGAAATACAAACATGCTTCTACTCCTTTAGTTTGTTCGATGCAGGTGTATAATGAGCATACATCAAGTGCTATCATATGATAGCTATCCTCCCATGTGATGTCGTGAATCCGGCGTAGGAAATCTGTGCTATCACCTCCTGTTATTGAAATTCGTTTTGTTGCCTTTAGAACTCTTTGCACTTTACTACTGCAAACCAGTGCTAGCTAACATGCCTGTGCTCACTCCTTAAAACATGTTAGAAATTGGCCTACACTTGGTTGGCACATTTACTTTACATGTAAGTCCCTAGTAAAGTGATACAACATGCACCTAGGGCCTGTAGATTAAATGCTACTATTGGGCCTACAGCATTCATTTTGCCTCCCACTTGAGTAGCCCTTTAAAACTTGTCTCAGGCCTGTCATAGCAGCCAATGTGTGCAGCTTTAGTTTAAACTGCCAATTCGACCAGGCAAAATAAACTTTTTGCAGGTCTAAAGCTCCTCTTTCTAATATATATAAGTCACCCTTAAGTTACGCTCTAAACAGTCCAAAGGGTAGGGTGCAGTGTATTTAAAAAGTTGTACACATACTTTTACCTTTTGCATGTGCTGGTACTGAAAAACTCCGAAATTTATTTTTCACTTTAGGATAACATTGGGATACCTTATTACATATACTAAGTGCTACCTTTTGATTGAGAACAGGTAGAAATGTCATGCTTGGTTTCAAAAGAATTGTAATTTAAAATTATCTTTAATGGTGAAGTTGGATTGTCACCCTAGATCTCTTGAATCCTGGACTAGGGAGGAGGGAAAATTCCAGAAGCAGATGTGGGGGAATGTCTAGAGGTTTCTCCCACTTCAAAGGCTGGCGCAAGGGATAAATATTGGCCCCTCAGACTAGATCTTCAGTTCACTCTAGTCCTGCGGAGGACCCCCAGAAGGACTGTCTTGTATTTCAGAGGACTGCTTTGCTGCTTTAGGTCTGCTTTGTACCTCAAAGGACTTCCCTGCTGCTTGAGGCCTGCCTTGCAGCTTGATCACAGGACTACCAGAGTGACTTCAAGGGCTAGCTGGCTGGCGTGCTGTTCTGAGCTACACGGACACAGAAAGCTCTAACAACTTGAACCCTGCAGCTGGACCCTACCTGAGGTGAGTTCGACCTTCCAAGGGGTGTTCACCAGTCCTGGACCTTGGAAAGTGGTGTTAAAGGTGCCCATACAGCCAACAAACAAAATTTAGAACTAAAAATAGTTTCCACTAAACACTAGACCAGGACCTACCTTCTCACCAATCTGCTCAAGGTGCATTGCCGGTCCGCCTGACTTCACTGTACTTCCCGCTACGTTCTTCTCCACAACAGCAAATCCTCTTCAGCAGCTCCTCTTTGGAAGGGTATTCGCACTTGTGGAGCCCTCATTGGCTACAGCCTGTAGCTTTGTCCACTTGAGATTTTCGACTTCCAAAAAAGTAACTAAGACTGAACATAGAAATCTTCACCACGAGTTCCTCCAGCGGCTCCTCGATGACGGCTCCTCCTCCTCAGACACCACTGTATCGTCTTTCCAGCATGGGCACTCGCCAATGACTACGCAACACACTGAGCTTGGTATCACACATCTTTAGTTGTCTGCGTGTAACTGCAAATGTAACATTCGAAAGCAGCTTGACTGCAATACACTCTATTCATTATGTCATAGATTTACAGAGTTCATCAGGAGCCAAAAATGTTCTGTCATTGCTAACTCGCAAGACACCACAACCGCCAGCTGCCTTCCTCTGCTGATTTTTACATCTCAGACATTTTTCAAACTGAGACCGGGTCAAATCCACTTTGTGTATTCAAACTGTGCTCCAACACGGATTGGCCCTAACTTTTGACTTTGTCCCGGTCTCATGTGAGTAGATGTCTGCGGTTGCCGCTTTGATCTTTTAGGCGCTATTTTTCACACAAAAAAATTACATTCTTAAATCTAGTTTTACTGGTTGGATTTATTTTGTTACGGCGTCATATTATTTATTGACCTATACCAATGGTGTTGTCCCCGCAGATTGTTCAAGTACAAGGATCAGAGACTTTAGGAGTGGCCCATTCCCTATCTCATTTGCAAATGGTGCCAGTGCTTTACCGCAAATCACTGCCTTGAATGCCTCCCACAGACATGCAGGGGTGGCCACTGCATGTTGGTTTAAGTCAAAATATTCTATAATGGCAGCTCTCATGAGGTGTACTAGGGAGTCCTCCTTAAGTCTCAAGGTGTTAAGTATCCAAACTCCCTTCGCCCCTGTGTCCCCAGTCCCCAACTGCATCTCAACCTTAGCATGGTTGGACAGTCCCCTGGGAAGGCTATGGGTGTGTTGGACGAGTGGTAAGGAGTCTGTGGGCAAAAAGAAATAGTCAAGGTGGTAATGTGTCTTATGTGAGGCAGAGCAATGTATGAATGTGATGTCTCAGTGGTGCCATCTACATCATATGTCCACCAAACCTAGGGAGTGTGCCCATCTATAGAGTGCTAGTGTCCTAGAGGAACACTAGACATGTCCTGTCCATAATGGTTTGAAGTCTCCACCCAGTATGAGGGTACTGGTTATGTATGCAGTAGTATTCTGGAGAGGTCTGCTAGCGTAGAAGTCACTAACGCTGGAGGCACATATATATATATATATATATATATATATATATATATATATATATATATATATATATATATATATATATATATATATATATATAGTCTAACCAGTAGCTTTACATTTCGGAATAATTTTAGCCATGAAAGAGTAGCCTTGTAATGGGTTTGTGGTCTTCAAGGCTGTCATGATCCTCGTTAGATTTTGTCAATACATGGCTAACATTCCCTGCTTTTAGCACATCCGTAAAAGACCATTGCACATGAGTCAAATCTATCATTTGTATCCACATGGGCAGGAGGGAATCAGTGTGTTCCTTGGCAAGGGAAGGTGGTAGTGAGCACAGGACTTAGGAAGGCTTATTCCTTGCAGTCGCTTTTTTCAAGTCAAGTTCTGAAATTGGAGTCAAGGAGGACCATGACACTGATGAGACTTTTGTGGTGAAGAGAATCAACTCAGATTGTTATTGAATTGTTAAACGGTTAATATAATCACTGATCTGATTTTTTGTGTGTAAAGTGTTTGGCTAGATCAGAAAATTAGGTTGGGGATTCATGGCTACATAGATCTCAGAGCCTGCTTTTAGCATTTTGAAGTTAGTATGTGGTGGGATGGCCTTTACCTTGCTGTTTAACTGCAATTGTCCTGGTAGGATGGATGTCCTTGCTGCTAGATTATAGTTTTCTTGGTAGGATGTGGTGGCAGCAGCTGTATGTTCTGATGGTATTCTTCTTCAGGATGTGGTGCCATGGCCTTTCCTTTCTACTTGATTGTTGCATTCTCGACTGGATGGGCTTTCTGGGTCTTGTTTAAGCTATTCTTGGTAGGATGAGGTGGCATGGGCTGTGCTTGCTTGTGGTATGTTTTGTAGGATGTGGTAGCACTGCCTTTCCTTACTGCTTGCTTATAGTATTCTTAGTAGAATGTGGTGGCATGTTCTGCCTTGGCTTACTGTGTACTTAGTTGGCTGTGGGGGCCTGGTTGTCCTTACTACTGGATTATGGTGTTCTTGATAGGAGGTGGTGGCATAGACTGTTGTTGTTGCTTGCTTATGGTATTTTCCCTGTGATGTGTTGGCATGGGCTGTCTCTGTTGCTTGCTTACAGTATTCCTGGTAGGAAGTGAAGGTATGGGCAGCCCTGGTGGTTTGCTTACGGTATCCCCATTAGGATTTGGTGGCTTGTGCTGTCTTTGCTGCCTACTTATGGTATGCCTGATAGGTTGTGGTAGCATGAGCTGTCTTCGCTGCTAGCTTATGGTATTCATGATAAGGTTGTGGTGCCATGGGATGTCTTCACTGTTTGCTAATGGTATTCCTGGTAGTATGTGGTGCCTGGCCTGTCTTCGTTACTTGCTCATTGTTTTCCCGATATGCTGTGGTGCCACAGGTTGTGTTCGTCACTTGCTTATAGTGTTCCTAGTAGATTGTTGTGGCATGGACTCCCACAGCTACTTCTTAGAATCTTGTTTTAGTTGGAATTAATCCTCTTTTTAAATGAGGACAATAATAAAAATAAGTGCAACAAAATTGAAACCGCTGTGTTGGCATAACAAGTCAGTCAGGTATTGCCAAGGTAAACACACAGAGTATAAAATACTCACGTGAACAGCGATGAACTGCTAGAATGTAAGCATGTTCACAGTAGAATAAATAAAGGAATGGGAAGAGATGGAAACACACATAATAGAAAATCAAAAATCAACCCTAGCTTACATTTTTCAAGAGAATTGTATTTTTTCTTTATTTTATTGTTCTACTGTATACCGCTAACCCTATTGCAGAGATCTTCAAACTGTGAGGCGTGCCCCCCTCGGGGTGGGGGAGTGGAAGGGTTCCCAGGGGGGTGCAAATGCCTCTGCAAGCACATGTAAATAAAGATGGGCTGGATGTGGGGCAATGTTTATTTGCTGCATTTACAGGCTGTCTTCATGTGCTCCAAGCCCTTGAAGTGAAAGTGAGAACTGTTATCGGGGGGGGGGGGGGTACAATGGGGCGGGGGTCAATGAGTGTCCTGGCAAGGTCAAAGAGGTTGCTAAAAAAATTAAAAGCCTAAGTGTTTTGTGTTTTCACAGTCATTTAAGTGTGTATAAAAAATGCAATAACAGCTTAATCGAAAAATAAATGCAAGTTAAACTAACCGGTGATTAATGCACTCTTTTAGGTTAAGAAACCTCAGTTAGCAACTACCATCACTGCAGATGTGTGTGTGTGTGTGTGTTGAAGCTGAGCGCCACACAATTGAAACCTTGTTGGTGCAAAGGAATAGTGAGCTTTGTATTTATAGTCAGGGCCACTAGAATCATGCAATTGTGCGGTTTTGGCATTTTTCGCATATTTATGGATTTCCCATGTTTGCCACATAATCCATCGTCTGCTGCATTATTTGCAGATTTTAACAAAAGAAATGAGTTCCTAGCACAAATGGTTCAAAAGTTACTAAAAATGCAGCAAAGCTCTACCTTGCAGCAGAAGGCCCTTTCTAAAGGTTGACTGGTCACCTTTCTGTTGCTTATTGCTATATGTGGGTGTGAAAGTGGTACTTATGAGGGAAAATATATGCCAGGACAGTGTTAACAAGTGTAAAAATGTCAAAATAATGCAGTAATGCTATCAAAAAATATGCAGCATAATTCGCCTTTGCTTGCTGCATAATTTAGTCAACCCTGCTGCATAATTTGGCCTTCTCCTGCTGCATAATTCCAAGGCCCCTGTTTATAGTGCTATGAGGTCTTTGCCTCTGGCAGAGAGCATTGTGAATATGTAAGTCATTATTTAAAAATAGTATTTACATAGTCTGAGATAGGCTGTTGCTGCAAAATGATGCAGTGATTGAGATAAAAGATCTTACAAAATATATTTTTTAGTAATAACTAATCAAACTGTATCTAATGCAGACATGTTTGTAACTGTCTCCACTATTCCAGATCCCAGCTGATAACACCCCTACATTACATCTCAAAAAGAATACATCTTTGCCACCATGAGGCTTTAAGCAGAGCTGCTGGAATAATTCAGCAGGAGAGGACCACATTATGCCACAGGGTTGACTAAATTATGCAGCAATAAAAGGTAATTTATGCTGCACAACGCAGCACATATTGTGGTTAACATTACTTCATTATTTTTAACCCCGGACGTAGTACTTCACTTCGCCCACAGAGTGTATGTAGCGCTGCCTGCTTCGCAGTTTTCGAAGTAGGCGTAGCAGGCAGCGCTACGCACACGCCAGGGCAAAGCAGAGCTGCCTGCCGCCCGCCACCCGCCTCCCACCCGCCCTCCTTTTAAAATTATGTAAACTATAATAGAAACATTAAATAATAATGCCTTACCTGCAGCGCGGCGTCTCCGGGGCTACCTCTTCCTAGTTGACAACTTCTTTACACAAATGCGCATGCGCGGACGCGCTGCAGGTAAGGCATTATATTTAATGTTTTTATCATAGTTTACATAATTTTAAAAGGAGGGCGGGCGGGAGGCGGGCGGCGCGTAGTGGGGCTACGCGGAGCGCGCGAGTGTGTGCAGATTTGGGCACACTACGCGCTGCTCCACGTAGCCCCACTACGCCCAGGCTTGATTATTTTGTCAATTTAACTCATGGTAACGCTGTCAGGGGAAATATTTCACCTCATTAGTACCAGTTCAACACCCAAATACAGCAGTAAGCAACTACAAGATTACCAGTCAATCTTTGTATAGGGCCTTCCACTGCTCCGGAACACTTTGCCACGTTTTAAGTAACTTTTGTTCCGTTTGAGCTAGAACCAAGTTTTTTTTTTGGGATCTGCAGATTATGGATTGTGTAGCAAATGCGATAAACTCATAATTTCAGTTTCCCTGGCTTTAAGTGACTCAATCAATTAACGGCTGGTAACAATGCTGGTTTCTTCTTGAACTTTCTGCACTACCACCACACCATTCACTTTCAGGCAGGGGGTCCTCAAAGTCTGCATTAACCATTCAGGGGCAGTTTTTTGTGAAAGCTGAGTCCATGGGGTGGCAGGTAGAAGGCCAGCATGGTTGTATTCTGATGCAGAGCCTAATCCTCTCCACCCCTAGGGCCTCACAGTAATGGTCTAGGAGACAGAAGAAAGGATTGAGATTCATAGATATTGTCAAAGAGAAGGCCCAAAATATGGAGCACTCTATGGGGACTCATTTTTATGTTTACAAATGTCCAGAGACAGCTTCTTCAGAGAGATACCCCAAAGAAGGGGACAATATAAGTGGTCTCTTTTTTGTAAATGCCCATTCATTAGTGAAGCTGGTACTGCTGCCACGTGTGTAAGGGGCCACTGCTGGTTATCATTAATTAAGCAGATGAAGCAGGACTGGTGCCCAGGGGTTTGAGGGGCCCACTGCATCACAATTATGACTGTCTACCTTTAAAAAGGTAGCCATTACAAAAATGGGGTAACCCATGGTATGGGGACCTGGGTGTAGACTTGATACCAAAAACAATGGTCCTTGACCAATTAGTTAATACAAGTGAGCCAATTGCTTCACTAAGTCAATTAGGTTTTTTAATCTTGAGCTCGGAACCCAAAACACTTTTTAAAGGGAGAGAACTCACAATACTCAATATACAATTCAAAAAACAACATCCAACCTTGTTTAGATTATCATACATATTCGTTTATTATTAAATAGGGCAATTTAAGGTTGCTCCAAGAGGAACGTGCAACAAAAGAAGGTGATTAAGAGTGAATGGGTGAAGCAAGGAATGGAAACAAAGTAGTAAAAGACATTCATTTGTTTTACAATAGGGATCGGTTGTAATTCACCGTCCAGAAAACCTGGTCACATTTCTCAATCACAGATACATGTTTTCGTATTTCAAAGGACCCAATAATTGGTCTAGCACAAAGGAACTATATGTGTATCCCAGGTAATAGAAAGTAAGCGTCGACGTTTCGACCCGTCTTGAAGGCCTTGAGGAGATTTAGACCTTGGCCGTGCGGATCTTCATCAGGACCAAAGGGAGGGGGTTGGGGCAACCTGACTGGGTGATGAATTTGATCGTCCACCTAAAATGTTAAAACACGGGGAAATGAGGATGTCGTCCTAATTAAAACCAACCACTAGAAACACGTCATAGTAAATCGTGTACCTGATTAATTATGGATATCCAATTCAATGGGGCTCATCAGACGTCCAATGAATGGAGGACTGCGTATCAGGGGTAGTAATCGAACTGTGGGGACTCAATCCATGCTGTGGGGAATTAAAAAGAAGGATATCTAAGAATGGGCGGTGTCACTCGCACCAGTACTGAAATTAGCGCTATCGTTGTGGAGTCACACAAAAACTAATGATATATGACTAACGTTTCATTGGAGTTAAGGAGGAGCATTAAGTCGCATTAAACAAATGCGCACAAGGTAAGCCGATACTAATATTGGCGATATCCATTACATAAGTGACAGAAGGCATCTTACCGCAACAGACGCTGCTGTCTGGTTCAGGTCAGTCACTTGTGTGATCGTTGTAACGAGGTATGAGGTTCACTCGTAACTAAAGTAAACAGAATGGATGGTGTATATTAGGGGGTGGGGGTGGCTAGAAGTTGATAAGATAGATTCAGGAATGGGATGGAGATTACTCTTACCCAGAGGCACAATGTATGTGCTGACTATTTGAGGAACGTCCGTCTCCGCCGAAGCTGCCGCTTAGTGTGAGCTTCGTCCGCGTCTGCATGCGGTTACCGGGGCAACCGTCAGCGTATTAATGACGGTTACCGGGGGATGGACAAAGTAGAAAGACTAACCGAACACTGACGGAAAGTCGAGAATCTAGGTATATGATTATTTGGATAGGTACAAAGAATTTTAATATTCAAGCAACATGGAGAAAAATACATAAAGATTAAAGATTCCATGGATTGGTAATAATCATTGCATAATTAGTTGGAAGAATTCCACACGTACATATAAACAATTCATATAGCGGAAGAAAGACATAACGCAATAATGCGTGAAGACAGACAAAAAATTAAATTGACATATACATCAACAGCATAAAATTAACAATTAGTGCCATACAATTACAAACTAATTGTGAAGCCAGATTTGGTAACAGGGACCAATTGAACCACAGGCTGCCGTGGCATTCAGGATCTTTACAGGGTGTCGAAAGTGAGTGGCTAACTAGATCAACAGTTCATTAAGGAAACCTGTTTATTGATTTCTTCAAGTTCGTTAAGCCCGCTAGTTACAGTATCTAGGAAATGGATCCATCTGCACTCACGTTTGTTCAATATGTCTGAGAAATTGCCCCCACGAGGGTTCGGTTTAACCTTTTCCAAAACCCACCACCGCAGGCTGTCAGCTTTGTGTTCGAACCTACCAAAGTGTTCCACCAGGGGAGCACCGGGTGTATTGCAGCGGATACGACTACAATGTTGCAGTATCCGGCACTTCACTTTTTGAATAGTTTGGCCCACATACAGAAGTTCACACGGGCAAGCAATCACGTAAATCACCCCAGATGTGTTACAGTTACTGTGTTCTTTAAGTGTGTAGGTTTGGTTGTTGTGTGTGAAGTGGTCGATTGTTCTAGTCAGTGCACAAGCTTTGCATGAACCACATTTGTGGTGTCCCATGATGGGGGTACCCCATAGAGTGGTCTGTCCTGATAATTGATTAGTGGGTAGTAGGGATTTGATCAGGTAATCCCTGATGTTTTTACCTTTTCTAAAGGCATGCAACGGGGTGGATATATTGCCTAGTTCCTCCGCAACTAAGTGCCAGTGCTGGTTGATTGCTTTTTTAATGGTATTGCTCTTGGTGTTAAACGTGGTCACGCACACCAGCCTTTCCTCATTGCTCTTCTCTTTTGATTTAGGAGTTAGTAGGAATTCCCTGTGGTTATGCCAGGCCCGTTTGCGTGCCTTCTTCAAAAGCCTAACAGGGTAACCCCGGTCTATTAGTCTGGACAATAGACCTGCCGATTCATCAAAAAAGTCTTCCTTTTTTGAACAGTTCCTCCGAATGCGGAGAAACTGTCCAAAGGGTAAGTTGTCCCTAAGGTTCCGGGGGTGATGGCTTGAGTAGCGTAATAGTGTGTTTCTTTCACTAACTTTCCTGAATAATGTGGGGTATAATTTACCTGATTCAGGGTCACATTTGATAGTGATGTCAAGAAAATCAATGCTTTCTCTGCTGTAATTCATGGTGAATTGGATATCTGTGCAACATGTATTTAGCCATTGGTGGAATTTTATAAGATTCTCTTCTTCACCTCGCCAGACGAACACAACATCATCGATGTATCGACGCCATAGCTCAATGCAATTACTATAAGGATTTTGTTGGTTGAGGACATACCGATGTTCAAACTCACTCATGTAAATAATCGCCAGATTTGGAGCAAAGCTGGCCCCCATTGCCACGCCTTTTGTTTGCACAAAGAATTGGTCCAAAAAGATAAAGTAATTTTGAGTCATGGCAATTTTTAGTAGGTCCACAATGAATTCTGTAGGGACTTGGTGTGGTGCAGGTCTAGCATTAAGCACCAATTCAATGCACTGAAGGGCAGCCAGTTGTGGAATATTAGTGTAAAGGGCAGTTATGTCCATCGTCACTAGTAGATGGACATTCGAATCATACGGGTAATCGTCCAACAGTAGTATCGTTTGCATGGTATCCCTTAGATAGGTTGGGGTCTGTTCCGCAATGGATTTTAGAAACACGTCAATGTACTTGCATAGTGGTTCTAAAACTGAACCACAACCGGACACAATTGGCCTACCTGGGGGATCTTGCATCCGTTTGTGTATTTTGGGCAGGGTATATATTGTGGGCAATCTGGGATGTTTGTTGTTTAAAAAATCATGTTCCAACTTGCTCACATATCCATTTTCCAGGGCAATTTTAGTCAGGCTACTTCTTGCCCTACTTATATCCTGTGTTGGGTCCTTACGTAATTTAACATAATTACCTTCAACAGTCAACTGGGAAATGATCTCCCTCTTGTAATCCTCGGTATTCTGTATAACAATAGCGCCACCCTTGTCAGCGGGTTTAATCACAATATTGAGGTTACTTTTCAATGTATCCAGAGCTGTGCGTTCTTCTTTACTTATATTGTATTGGACATATCGCCTGTTAGACAGTATGGTGTCCACATCTTTCATTACAACTTGCTCATACGTTAAGAGTCTGTGTGGCATCAGAGATGCTGGAGGGGTGAACTTAGAGGGTGGTCTCAGTCCACTGGCTGAAAAAATAGGGTTACTTGGTGTTTTCAGGAAGTGGTATCTTAACCGCAACTTCCGGAAAAATTGGTGTAATTCGACTTTGAGGTTGAAATTGTTAAGCATATTGGTCGGGACAAAGGACAGACCCTTTTCCAGGATTCCTTGTTCATTTTGTGTGAGTGTATGGTCCGACAGATTAATGACAGGGTTATCTTTTGTATGGATTACCATCTGTAATGCTGTCGCCGTGTTTGGATCTCGCCATGTGTTTCCTGTTGGAAATGTGCCTGTCTCCTTGTTTGGCCTCTCCCTTGATTCCATGTTTGTCTGTTCCCCCTGGGTCTCCCCCAGGGGCGTCCTCGACCTCGTTGACCCCACCAGGGTTCCTCCGATAAAAAAGGGGGCTGTTGAGTGGACTGGTTAGGACCGGTCATGGAGGGGCCTCCACTCGGTCCTGGGCGTTCAGTATCACTCCCCGAACTGCTGCCGAATGAGGAGCCAGAAAAGGTAGCGTATCTTCTGAAGCCGCTCCTGCCTCTACTGGAGAAAGTACCCTGCTGTTCCCTTAAATAGTATCCTTCCTGTGTATAAGGGTAAGTGATCTTTTTATCATAGAACTTGATGTCCCTAGCCACTTCATCCAGTTTGGTTGCCTGCGTATATGTGTCAAATTCCTGAATGGTACGTTCTAATCTGTCTAAGGCTTCCTTAGCATTAACTAGAGCCCTGTCCTCAATAATCTCTTTTTTTAAATCAGATATTTCCTTGGTTAGGCGTTGGACCTCTTCTACTGCTGTCTCTATCCCTAGCACCATCCAATGCCTCGAACAGTTATTGGATACAAAACTAAAATTCTCCTTAAATTTGGGATTGTCAAGAAAGATAGCGGGTTCGTTCCTTACTTGGAGTCCCACCGGGATTACATTAGACTGAAGATATTTAGCCAATGTATGTCCATGTAATCTGGTCCTAATTAGTTTCTTCTCAAGGCGTTCTAGTCTAGAGATTTTTTCATTAAGTGTTAGGTCAATCCCCGAACTGGTGCTGCCTAGAAGGGTATTGCCTCCTTGTAACTGTAGTAGTTTATCGATATAATCTTCACTGTACGACAATGTCTCCCTTTCCGACATAGTCCAGTTACTCAAAAATGTACACGTATTAGTATTGTGTGGATGATATGGGCAAAACAATAATATTAAACCAAATTTAGACAATTTAGACAAAACATATAACAAAGTCAACAGTTAAACAATTAAACAATTAACAATTAAACCCTCGCAGGACTTGCCTGCACAAAGGTAGCCATTACAAAAATGGGGTAACCCATGGTATGGGGACCTGGGTGTAGACTTGATACCAAAAACAATGGTCCTTGACCAATTAGTTAATACAAGTGAGCCAATTGCTTCACTAAGTCAATTAGGTTTTTTAATCTTGAGCTCGGAACCCAAAACACTTTTTAAAGGGAGAGAACTCACAATACTCAATATACAATTCAATCCAGCAAAGAACAACATCCAACCTTGTTTAGATTATCATACATATTCGTTTATTATTAAATAGGGCAATTTAAGGTTGCTCCAAGAGGAACGTGCAACAAAAGAAGGTGATTAAGAGTGAATGGGTGAAGCAAGGAATGGAAACAAAGTAGTAAAAGACATTCATTTGTTTTACAATAGGGATCGGTTGTAATTCACCGTCCAGAAAACCTGGTCACATTTCTCAATCACAGATACATGTTTTCGTATTTCAAAGGACCCAATAATTGGTCTAGCACAAAGGAACTGTATGTGTATCCCAGGTAATAGAAAGTAAGCGTCGACGTTTCGACCCGTCTTGAAGGCCTTCTGTCACTTATGTAATGGATATCGCCAATATTAGTATCGGCTTACCTTGTGCGCATTTGTTTAATGCGACTTAATGCTCCTCCTTAACTCCAATGAAACGTTAGTCATATATCATTAGTTTTTGTGTGACTCCACAACGATAGCGCTAATTTCAGTACTGGTGCGAGTGACACCGCCCATTCTTAGATATCCTTCTTTTTAATTCCCCACAGCATGGATTGAGTCCCCACAGTTCGATTACTACCCCTGATACGCAGTCCTCCATTCATTGGACGTCTGATGAGCCCCATTGAATTGGATATCCATAATTAATCAGGTACACGATTTACTATGACGTGTTTCTAGTGGTTGGTTTTAATTAGGACGACATCCTCATTTCCCCGTGTTTTAACATTTTAGGTGGACGATCAAATTCATCACCCAGTCAGGTTGCCCCAACCCCCTCCCTTTGGTCCTGATGAAGATCCGCACGGCCAAGGTCTAAATCTCCTCAAGGCCTTCAAGACGGGTCGAAACGTCGACGCTTACTTTCTATTACCTGGGATACACATATAGTTCCTTTGTGCTAGACCAATTATTGGGTCCTTTGAAATACGAAAACATGTATCTGTGATTGAGAAATGTGACCAGGTTTTCTGGACGGTGAATTACAACCGATCCCTATTGTAAAACAAATGAATGTCTTTTACTACTTTGTTTCCATTCCTTGCTTCACCCATTCACTCTTAATCACCTTCTTTTGTTGCACGTTCCTCTTGGAGCAACCTTAAATTGCCCTATTTAATAATAAACGAATATGTATGATAATCTAAACAAGGTTGGATGTTGTTCTTTGCTGGATTGAATTGTATATTGAGTATTGTGAGTTCTCTCCCTTTAAAAAGTGTTTTGGGTTCCGAGCTCAAGATTAAAAAACCTAATTGACTTAGTGAAGCAATTGGCTACCTTTAAAAAGGGGCATGCCAGTTTATTTTCCTTTCTAGCATTAGGACCGAGGTGATGGTCCGCCATGGTGGGTAAGAGGTAAGAGATGCAGAGTAGATAGCCTGCTCCTCAGGACTGCAGTTATGATTTGTGCAGCAGGTGTAGTTGCATTGGAGCAAAATAGTGCGAGGGGCTCACAACACCCCATTTATGGGGATAAGTATGTTTGGGATAATACATGATTTTGTTTGATGCATTTGCTGTTCTATAAGTCTCATGTTTAGTACGGTTTATAAGCTATAGAAAAAGTACTCATGAAATCATCTCATAAGCCCCGCCCCCTACACGCAGCCATGTCCCTCCTGCTCCCCCAATCCTTGCCATAAAGTTTTGGAGGGGGGCCCGACTTCAAAACATTTTGCTTAGGGGGGCTCTGAGCAAAAAAGTTAGAAGACCTCTGCCCTATAGTATTACCTCACTTTGCACAAAGTAAATGAAATTACGGAATGAGTGTAGAGCATATAGTAGCTAAGTACAACTTAGAGTGGATTGGAATGATACTGGGGCAGCTGGAACGGTTTATTCGTTAACAGTCTTAGGGAAGGGAAATCCACAGCTAACATTAGAAAAACAGGTTACGCAGCTATGAAGAAACTTCTGAATAGATACGTCTGAAGATGGTGACCCACTGATGTTAGTAGCTTGATTGAGAGGAAGGGTCTGGTGCTATTTTGAGAGTGTGAATGGCATTGAGTCCTGAGTTCTAGACAAGTTGGACTATCTACTGGTGAAGTTTATCACATCAGGAATGAGTTAGATGAAAGCTGGTAATGTATATTGGAGTTTTGACTTCTTAGTCCAAAATAATGGACAGTTATTAATCCAGTATTGATAGTTTGGAAGGCAGGTATCTGGATGGCGTAGTTTCAGTTGCTTTATTAAATATTTACAATGGCATATTTTTAGTATAGCAATTTATAAAGAGTCACTCGATTTTAAGCGCTGTAGTAACATGATGAATAATTTTACCTAACTCGGAAGGCAATAAATGTATAGGCCTCTGGAGGATAAAATGGGAAGTCGGCCCGCCCTCTTCGAACCTGTGCAATACAGATATCTGGAGATGGTGCTGAACCCACTGAGCTACTTTGCGAGATAATGTTTTTGAAATTGGGGACAACAAACGGTTTGATTTTACTCAGAAACTAAAAAGCACCTACCCAGTTCCGGATTGGGTAGTTTTGTAACTGCATTATCTATATTGAGAGGAACCATATAGACATTCAACACAACACTATTTCTGTCCTGATACAGTTAAAAAAAAATCTGTTTAGTAGGCAATACTCAGCAATTTGCTCGGAATAGGAGCAATACAAAATAGCACATCAGTGACATGTTGTTCACCTGTCGATAAACAATAGCAGCTGTAAAATAATCAACATCAAACATAACTTAGTTTAGTCTATGTCAATGTGGTGTCATCAATGATACAAGATGAGGAAAGCAGTCCCAAACCCCCCACCAATCTCATCATCCTCCCAGAAGTGTTCTGTAGTTGAGTAGGTCTACTCAGAACGAATAGTTCTTGTGCGACCCTGCTCTATCTCACCCATCTCACAATCCGCTAAGTTGGCTACAAACCTTTCTTCTATGAGTGTCTCATTCACCATGACCCAGGAGCTGATGTCAGCAAGCTCGCACTCCCCACATTGTGTCTCTGTGCATCAGGGGACTCTGCTCCCTGCGACTGTGTGGTCTGTGTATTCATCCCAACCCGATCACCAAGCATACTCCCCAATAATATGCCCCAAGTGTCCAAGTCCTCCTGTAATTTGTCATCCCTGCAGCTAAATTCCATATGGACCATCTCCGCAATCACCCATTCCTCTACATCTCTATGCCACATTGTGACAAAGGGGGCTCTAGTAACCATCCACCCAATGGCTATTCTCCTCTTGGCAAACACCGGGCCAATTGTAGGAATTTCCAGTGTATCTTCCCTCGCCTAGGCTTTCTGATAATGCCAAGCAGGCACATTTGAGGTGTCTCCTCTAGCATTATCATCATTACTTCCCTTAGCTTTGCCACCACCCACTGCCAATACTCCTGGTCCCACGACATATGAGTGAGATTGGCACCCTCACTCCCACTCCGAGTACAAGTCGCCCCCTCACCCACATACATCTTGCTAAGTTTAATCGGCATAAGGTATGTGCAGAGCAGAAAGTGGGTCAGCTTAAATCTAGCATGGCAAGAAACTGTCTTTACCATTTCGCATGTCGAATTCCAGTCCGAGTCAGGGAGAGGCTCTTGCAGATCCTCCCCTCTAGCCTGCCGTGCCACCAGCTCCGTCCAAGGTCTATCTGCTTTGAGTGTTTTGTACAGATTTATTACCAAGGATCTAGCCAACCTGACAGTCAGTATCAAATGCAGTGTGTCCATCACATGAGGGGTATTCGGGGACTCGGTCCAAATCGGTTGTGCTGTGAGCTCCAACTTAGCGTAGTGCAGGAATTTCCCCCCTCCCACCAAGAACACCTCTCGCGCCTCTGCAAAGGTAAGAAACATCTCCCCTGGGTATAAATCTCCCATTGTTTCACACACTGATTCTCTCCACCTCATCACTGACATATCTTCTGCTATGCGTTTAAACGAGAGTAGTGTCCATATACCTAGTTCTCCAGCAAAGGGCGGTCGCTTAAACACTCTTGTAACCATGTGCTCCCAGATCTCTGCTACCTGGCTGACCAGGTACAGGGTGCCAGGTGGCACTTGAGATCCTTGCATAAGCAGTTCCACCAGGGAGTACCCATCATAGGTTTAGCGAAGCAGTCTTCTCTCCCAGTTATCATCCACAGACGCCAATTGAGCTGCATGTTGAAGTTTAGAAGCATTATAATAAAGCTCCAAGTCCAGTAGGCCCATACCACTTCCCAACATGTCACGCTTGAGGTGAGGGAGTGCCACACGACTCCTCCCGCCAGCCTATACATGGGAGATCAGCAAGCTGTCAAGCATCTCATACAGGGTACATGGGAGCATGTAGAAGGCGTTCTATATGAATACAAGCACCTGGGGAGGAACACCATCTTTGCTACAGCCACCCTCCGGACCATGGAGTGCAGCAAAGTGTTCCAGAAATGGTATGAGTTAGTGAGTCCACTCACTAACAGTTCTATGCGACGATGCTGCTGGACAGCCATGGTGTGGCCCACCATGATGCCAAGGTATCGGAAGGCATCCGTCTCCCAGTGCAGCCCAAACGGTGCCAAGTCTGTGATCCCTACCATTGTCCCCAGAGAAAGCAGCAGAGATTTACTCCTATTAATATGGAGTCCAACTACCGTCCCAAACGTTTTTAAATATGTCAGAAGCCGTGGTACCGCCTCCCAAGGACGCTGCACGTAGAACAGAACATCGTCTGCATATGGCGAGATGGGGTGTGTCACATCCCCCACTCTTATACCTACATCACTCATATCAGTTCAGAGTAAAGCTGCTAGCAGCTCCATAGCCAAGGCAAAGAGTAGTGGAGAGAGTGGGCATCACTCTCGAGTGCCACTTCGCACATCCCACGCGTCAAACAGCAGACCTCCACTGTGCACCCATGCTTTGGATTCGGTGTATAATATTGTCACCCATTGACGGAAGAGGGGGACAAAGCCCATCTGCTGTCTCAACACAGTCAATACCAACACTAATAATACACCTGCTACTAGTTCGAAGAATGCTACATGCTCTTCTAGGAAACAAAGTTGTGCCACCACCAAAACACAATCTATAGACTGCATACTAATAAATGCCTTGTCACTCTAAAAACAACCACATATACGACCTACTCACTGACACACAACCTGACTTACACTTCATAACTAAATAATGGTTGGGAGATGACATTGCTTCGGTGTTACCAAACTGTCATGCAAAATTGCACAGCCAAAAGAGGAGGCAGACTAGCTGTTATCTTCTGCTATGCGTTTAAACGAGAGTAGTGTCCATATACCTAGTTCTCTAGCAAAGGGCGGTCGCTTAAACACTCTTGTAACCATGTGCTCCCAGATCTCTGCTACCTGGCTGACCAGGTACAGGGTGCCAGGCGGCACTTGAGATCCTTGCATAAGCAGTTCCACCAGGGAGTACCCATCATAGGTTTAGCGAAGCAGTCTTCTCTCCCAGTTATCATCCACAGATGCCAATTGAGCTGCGTGTTGAAGTTTAGAAGCATTATAATAAAGCTCCAAGTCCAGTAGGCCCATACCACTTCCCAACATGTCACGCTTGAGGTGAGGGAGTGCCACACGACTCCTCCCGCCAGCCTATACATGGGAGATCAGCAAGCTGTCAAGCCTCTCATACAGGGTACATGGGAGCATGTAGAAGGCGTTCTATATGAATACAAGCACCTGGGGAGGAACACCATCTTTGCTACAGCCACCCTCCGGACCATGGAGTGCAGCAAAGTGTTCCAGAAATGGTATGAGTTAGTCAGTCCACTCACTAACAGTTCTATGCGACGATGCTGCTGGACAGCCATGGTGTGGCCCACCATGATGCCAAGGTATCGGAAGGCATCCGTCTCCCAGTGCAGCCCAAACGGTGCCAAGTCTGTGATCCCTACCATTGTCCCCAGAGAAAGTAGCAGAGATTTACTCCTATTAATATGGAGTCCAACTACCGTCCCAAACGTTTTTGAATATGTCAGAAGCCGTGGTACCGCCTCCCAAGGACGCTGCAGGTAGTACAGAACATCGTCTGCATATGGCGAGATGGGGTGTGTCACATCCCCCACTCTTATACCTACATCACTCATATCAGTTCAGAGTAAAGCTGCTAGCAGCTCCATAGCCAAGGCAAAGAGTAGTGGAGAGAGTGGGCATCACTCTCGAGTGCCACTTCGCACATCCCACGCGTCAAACAGCAGACCTCCACTGTGCACCCATGCTTTGGGTTCGGTGTATAATATTGTCACCCATTGATGGAAGAGGGGGACAAAGCCCATCTGCTGTCTCAACACAGTCAATACCAACACTAATAATACACCTGCTACTAGTTCGAAGAATGCTACATGCTCTTCTAGGAAACAAAGTCGTGCCACCACCAATACACAGTCTATAGACTGCATACTAATAAATGCTTGGTCACTCTAAAAACAACCACATATACGACCTACTCACTGACACACAACCTGACTTACACTTCATAACTGAATAATGGTTGGGAGATGACATTGCTTCGGTGTTACCAAACTGTCATGCAAAATTGCACAGCCAAAAGAGGAGGCAGACTAGCTGTTATATTCAAAGAAACAATAAATCTCACCCACGATGATGATGTTACCTTACAAGGTTGCGAGGCCCTCATCACAAGATGCAACTCTACACCAACTTTTTCCTGTAACTTCCTCCTTTTTTCCAAGACCTCCAACTAGCAATACAGCATTCCCAGACACATTTCTAGACACAGTTTCCAACCTTATGGCAGTATACTCCAACCTATGCATCTTTGGTGACCTAACCATATGGTTTGACAAACCTATATGTCCAATCTAAGAAGTATCATCACTGGTCTAGACACACCAAACCTACATCAGATTGTTCACAAATCCACACACATCGATGGACACTAGATGTCATTTTTGCAAATCAATAACTAGATACCTTTCAAAGGATTGCTCCAGTCACATGGTCAAATCACCATCTGGTAGCTTTCCAACACAAAACACCACAAATCACCAAACCCCAGGCCACCATACAAGCAACCACATATTGACTGTGGAACAAACTCAATTTTTAATACTTATAAACACAACTAACATCCAACGCAGAGCTAGACACAATAAATTCCATTCAAAAACTCTATCAGTGGCTCCAGGAAGCTGTTGATATCCTAATACCACAGAAAACAACAAAGCAAGACAAAAGAAAACAAGCACCTTTGACGAATGCAGAACTAAAAAAGATGAAACAATAAATTGCATAGCTGAAATGCACCTCCCTCAAAAAAATTAACAATCTAGCAAACTTCACCTACACAAACCTCACAAAACATCCAAGTCAACAATCAAAAAAGCTAAAAAGGTACTATTCAAAAAGAATTCAAATTGCTAAATGTGCAAATAAAGAATTTTATGACCCTAACAACTACAGACCAATTACAAATCAATGGCGTAGCAAAGGTGGTATGAGTCACGGGGCGGCAAACACAGGAATTGGCAGCACCCACCCCGCTCCTACCTGCTGCCGTCGCAGGGTGACAAACCCAGGAATTGCTAACATCCCCGCTCTTACCTGCAGCTGTCCCAGGATGGCAAACGCAGGGACCGCCGGGCAGTTAAAGGTCTAGCTATGCCACTGTTACAATGTTACAAATCGAAATCTCCTGGGCAAAGTGATAAAAACAGCAGCATTCACCCAGATGTCACAATTCATTGAAGACAACTGCATACTTAATGACTTTCAAACAGGATTCTGTCAAGGAAGAGGGATAGAATCTGCTTTCATCGCCAGCTGGGATGACCTTAAAAACACAGTAGACTGGAACCGGGGTCACTGCACTCCTCTTGCAACTTTCAGCTGCCTTCGACACAGTTGATCATAAGACGCTAATCCAAAAACTCTACGTTATAGAAGATATTTGACTATATGCTTATGGATCTATCATAGTGTGTAAATATGATCATAACAATTGTATCCATAAATTCTTCACTAATCAAATATTGGGAACATTTAAAATAAGCATAAATACATTCACAAATTAAAAGAGAAAAAAATGTATTATACAAAAGAAATTAGCTTTTTGCTCGGCAACACTTGAAAGTCGGAAATTTTTCTTTTTCGGAGTTTAAAATAGCCCGAACTTGACCAGAAGGTATCAGATCGATTTACATGACCACCAGTTGCCTACAGAAGGACACATTCATTTTTTGTTAGGTACTGGGAGATTAAGTGATTTGCACAGAATCACAGGTTGTTGAGCGTCCCTGCCGAGACTCAAACCCGGTTCCCCAGTGTCGAGGTCGACAACTCTAGCCGTAAGGCCACATCCTCTCCCCTAAATATATATGAGACTTTATGTAACACAACTTTATATCTCTTTAACATTTTCCATATACATGTATACCTTTCTATGGAATTATGTATCCATATATTTGTTACTCTACTCCTACTGTAGAATAAATAAATGAATGGGACCCCCCTCACCAAAATACTCTTCAACTCTTCTCTAATTATCTACTCCATGTCTCATTTGATACCTCTTTCATTATATCCCCCACCTCCACTCTTTTACTTATCTCAAACCTCATTGTACCAGTATGATCTCCATAATAACCCTTCTAGACTCTACCCTCCTATATCCCTCCTTTGACTCATCCAAAATCGAAATGTACTACTAGGATGATCCCCAAAATAACACTTCTTAGACTCCACCCTCCTCTGTCCCTCCTTTGACTCATTCCAATCCTCATTTTACGACTATGATCTCCCTAGTAACCCTTTCTAAACTCTTCCCTCCTTGATCCCTCCTTTGACTCATCCCAAACTTCTTTTTACTACTATGATCTCCCACATAACACTTTTTAGACTCTTCCTTCCTCTATCCCTCTTTTATCCTATTCAATCCTACTAAGAGACTCACATGTCCACCGCTCAAATTAACAACTTCGATTTCCCTAAACTAATCCCTCTTTAATCCACTTTGGGTTACGGAGTAGCGTAATACTTGCCGAAAAGCACTTCAACGCCTTGCAGGGCGATGTAAGCGCTATATAAATACAATTGCAATTACAATTACAATTGAGTGGAGTGGAGTGGCATAGAGTAGAGTGGCGCAGAGTAGAGTGGCAATGAGTGGCATGGAATGGGGTGGAGTGGAGTAGAATGACGTTGTGTAAAATGGTGTTGAGCAGAGTGGAGTGGCGTGGAGTATAGTGGTGTAGAGTAAAGTGGAGTAGAGTAGCGTAGAGTTGTGTAGACTAGAGTGGAGTGTCCAAGAGTAGAGTGGAGTAGAGTGTGGTAGAGTGGCATAGAGTGTTGTGGAGTGGCATTGTGTGAAGTGGAGTGGAGTGGCATAGAGTAGAGTCTACTAGAGTGGAGTGGGGTAGAGAGGAGTAGAGTGGAGTGGTGTGGGATGGGATGGTGTGGAGTGGTGTAGAGTAGAGTGATGTGGAGTGGTGTGGTGTAGATTAAGGTGGGGTGGAAAGAAGTGGGATAGAGTGGAGTGGCATAGAGTGGCAGCAAGAAGAGTGGCGTAGATTAAAGTGATTTAGAGAGGAGTGCCATAGATAGGGGTGTCATAGAGTGGAGTGGCATAGAGTAGAGTTGCGTGCAGAGGCGAAGAGTGGAGTGGAGTGGCATAGAGGGGAGTGTGTAGAATGGTGAAGAGTACAGTGGAAGGGCATGGAGCAGAGGGGCATAGAGTAGAGTGGTGTGGCATTGAATTGCATAGAGTGGGGTGGGCTAGAGTGGCATGGAGTAGAGTGGAGTGGCATAGAGTGGGGTGTGTAGAATGGTGTAGAGTACAGTAAAAGGGCATAGAGTAGAGCGGGGTGGCATTGAATTGCATAGAGTGGGGTGGAATAGAGTGGCATGGAGTAGAGTGGAGTGCCATAGACTGGCAAGGTGTAGAGTAGGGTGGTGTTGGGTAGAGTGCCATAGAGTGGCATTGTGTGGAGTGGAATGGAGAGGAGTGGCATAGAGCAGAGTAGAGAAGATTAGAGTAGAGTAGAGTGATATAGAGTAGAGTGGAGTAGAGTAGAGTAACATGGAAAGGAGTGGAGTGGAGTAGAGTGGCATGGAATAGAGTGCATTGAGTAGAGTGGAGTGGCATAGAGTGGTGTACAGTACAGTGGAGTGGTGCAGAGAAGAGTGATGTAGAGTAGAGTGGCGTGGCATAAAGTGACAGACAGCAGAGTGGCTTAGAGTGGAGTACAGTAGAGTGGCGTAGAGTAGAGTGTATAGAAGCAGAGTGGCATAGAATGGTGTACATTAGAATGGAGTTGCATAGAGTAGAGTGGTATGAGTAGCGTGGCATGGCATTGAATAGCGTAGAGTGGCATAGTTTGGGGTGGAATAGAGTGGTGTGGAGTAGAGTGGAGTGGCATGTGGTAGAGTGTGTAGAATGGTGTAGAGTAGAGTGGAATGGCGTAGAATCGAATGGCATAGAGTAGTGTGGCTTGGGGTAGAGCAGCATAGAGTAGAGTGAAGTAGAATAGAGTGATGTAGAGTAGAGTACATTAGAGTAGAGTGGTTTGGAGCATAGTGGTGTAGAGTGGAGTATGGTAGAGTGGAGTGGCATAGAGTGGCAAGGCATAGAGTGAGGAGGCGTAGGGTAGAGTGCTGTAGAGTGGAATTGTGTGGTGTGGAGTGGTTTAGAGTAGAGTGGCATAGAGTGGTGTCGTTTAAAGTGGAGTGGTGTAGAGTGAAGAGTCATAGAGGAGAGTGGTGTAAAGTAGAGTGGCGTGGCATAGAGTGGCATAACTTAGCATGGCGTAGAGCAGAGTGGCATGGAGTGGAGTACAGTAGAATGGAGCAGAGTGGAGGGGTGTAGAGTAGAGAGGCATAGAGTTGAGTGGAGAGGCATTGAATGGCATTTAGTGGCATAGTGTGTATGGTATAGAGCGGCGTGGAGTGACATAGAGTAGAGTGTGTACAGTGGCATGGGGTAGAGTGGCATAGAGTAGAGTGGAGTAGAGTGATGTAGAGTAAAGTAGATTGGAGTAGAGTGGATTGGAGCAAAGTGGCATAGAGTGGTGTAGAGTAGAGTGAAGTGGCATCAAGTGTCAAGCGTAAAGTAGGGTGGCATAGGGTAGAGTGCTGCGGAGTGCCATAGAGTGACATTGTGTGGAGTGGAATAGAGTGGAGTGGAGTAGAGTAGTGTGGCATAGAGTGGAGTAGAGTGGTAAAGAGTGGAGTAGAGTGGGATTGAGTTGAATAGAGTGGCAAAGTGTAGAGTAGAGTGGTGTAGAGTGGGGTGGAGTGGAGTAGAATGGCATGGTGTAGAGTAGAGTGCCATATCATAGAGTAGAATGGCATAGTGTAGAGTGGCGTAGAGTGGCATGGGGTAGAGTGGTATAGAGTAGAGTAGAGTGATGTAGAGTAGAGTGAAGTGGCATCAAGTGTCAAGCGTAAAGTAAGGTGGCATAGGGTATAGTGCTGCAGAGTGCCATAGAGTGACATTGTGTGGAGTGGCATAGAGTGGAGTGGAGTAGAGTAGTGTGGCATAGAGTGAAGTGACATAGAGTGGTGTAGAGTGGAGTAGAGTGGTAAAGAGTGGAGTAGAGTGGGATAGAGTTGAATAGAGTGGCAAAGTGTAGAGTGGAGTGGTGTAGAGTGGGGCGGAGTGGAGTAGAATGGCATGGAAAAGAGAGGAGTGGCATAGAGTAGAGTGATTTAGACTGGCCTATGGTGGAGTGGCATAGAGTAGAGTGGTTTAAATGTCGGTAGAATAGCATAGATTGGTGTGGTGTGGTGTAGAGTAGAGTTAAATGGCTTAGAGTAGAGAGGCGTAGATTATAGTGGCACAGAGTGGGGTGGAGAGGCGGAGAGTGGAGGAGAGTAGAGTGGCATAGAGTAGAGTGGAGTACAATAGAGTGGTGTAGAGTGGGGTGGCTTCGGGTGGCATGGAGTAGTGTAGGGTGGAGTAGCATGGCATGGAATAGAGCAGAGTGGTGTAAAGAAGTGTAGAGTAGAGTGAAGAGGTGTGGAGTAGCGTAGAGTAAAATGGTGTTGAGTAGAGTGGCATGGCAAAGAGTGGCATACAGGAGAGCTGCGTAGAGTAGACTGGTATGGTGCAGAATGGAATAGAGCAGAGTGAAGTACAGTAGATTGAATTGAAGAAGAGTGGATTGGAGCAAAGTGGCGGAGAGTGGTGTAGAGTAAAATAGAGTGGTGTAGAGTTGAGTGGCATAGAGTAGAGTGGCAAATAGTAGAGTGACATTAAAAGGTGTACAGTGGCATAGAGTGGGGTGGAATAGAGTGGCGTGGAGTGGCGTAGAGTGTGCAGAATGGTGTAGAGTGGAATGGCGTAGAGTAGAATGGCATAGAGTAGAGTGGCATAGAGTGGCATGGGGTAGAGCAGAGTAGAGTAGAGTGATTGGAGTAGAGTGGATTGGAATAGAGTGGATTGGGGCAGAGCGGCATAGAGTGGTGTAGAGTAGAGTGGAGTGGCATATAGTTGCGTAGGTAGCGTGGAGTAAAGTAAAGTAGCATAGATTAGAGTGGCATAGAGCTAGGTGGAGTGGAGTAGAGTGGCATGGAATAGAGTGCATTGAATAGAGTGGAATAGAGTGGTGTTGATTACAGTGGAGTGGCGTAGAGTGAAGTGGCATAGAGGAGAGTGGCGTGGCATAGAATAGAGTGGCATAGCTTAGAGTGGCATAGAGAAGAGTGGAGTACAGCTGAGTGAAGCAATGTAGAGTGGAGTGGTGTAGAGTAGAGTGGCACAGAGTAGAGTGGAGTGGCACTGAACAGGGTAGCGTGACATAGAGTGGGGTGGAATAGAGTGGCGTGGAGTAGAGTGGAGAGGCATAGAGTAGAGTGTGTAGATTGGTGTAGAGTAGAGTAGAATGGCATAGACTGTGGTGGCATGGGGCAGAGTGGTATAAAGTGGTGTAGAGTGGAGTAAAGTGAAGAGTGGAGTAGAGTGACATAGAGTGGAATGGAGTGGCATAGTGTAAAGTGGAGTGGTGTAGAGTGGGGTGGAGTAGAATGGCATGGAATAGAGAAGAGTGGCGTAGAGTGGAGTGATGTAGAGTGGCCTATAGTGGAGTGGCATAAAGTTGAGTGGTTTAAAGGGGCGTAGATTGGTGTAGATTGGTGTGGCATAGAGCACAGTGAAGTGGCTTAGAGTGAAGTGGCATAGATTAGATTGGCACAGAGTGGGGTGAAAAGTGGAGAAGAGTAGAGTGGCATAGAGTAGAGTGGAGTACAGTAGAGTGAAGTGCAGTAGAGTGACATAGAGTAGAGTGGATTTGTGTGAAGTGTAGTAGAGTGGGGTGGAGTAGCATGCTATGGAATAGAGCAGAGTGGTGTATAGTGGTGTAGAATAGAGAATAGAATGGAGAGGCGTAGAGTGGAGTGTCATTTAGCAGAATGGTGGAGAGTAGAGCGGCGTGGCATAGATTGGAATAGAGTAGAGCTGCATAGATTAGAATGGCGTAGTGCAGAGTGACAGAGAGTAGAGTGGAGAAGAGCAGAGTGAAGTAGAGTAGACTGGAGTACAGTTGATTGAAGCAAAGTGGCAAAGAGTGGTGTAGAGCAGAGTCGAGTGGCATAGAGTGGGTTTGGTTGGAGTGGAGTAGAGTGGGGTGGAATAGAGTAGAGTAGTGTAGAGGCGAGGGGAGTAGTGCAGTGGCATGGAATAGAGTGGCATTGAGTAGAGTGGCACAGAGTGAAGTGGCATAGAGTGGAGTGGCATAGAGGGGAGGGGAGTAGCGCAGAGTTGCATGGAATAGAGTGGCATTGAGTAGAGTGGCGCAAAGTGGAGTGGCATAGAGTGGAGTAGCATAGAATTAAGTTGAGTACAGTGCAGTGGAATAAAGGGGAGTGGTGTGGAGTAGAATGGCATAGATTAGAGTGGCGTTGAGTGGAGTGGCACAAAGCGGCATTTAGTAAAGTGGAGTAGAGTAGAGTGATGTAGAGTGGATTGGAATAGAGTGGAATAGAGCAGAGGGGTGTAGAGTGGTGTAGAGTCAAATGGAGTGGCATAGAATGAAGTGGCGTAGAGTAGAGTAGTACAGTTTGCAGTGAATGAAACAAAAAGCATGAATATTTGGTAAATATATGTACAAGTACAAGTTTACAAGTTTATTTTATTATGATAAGGAACTCTTTATGAGGTCCACATAAAACAACATATACATACAAAACAAAAAAAAAATACATAAAATATTATTCCATCACAATTCCACGAAACATCTTAATACAGGTCCAAAAAACATTTAAAAAAGTTGTACAGTTTAAAAGCAAACATTTCATTGGGTGGGTTAATCAAGGCTGCCTTAAATGAAGAAGCAGATAATATGTTGAGATGTAAGCAAATTGGTCTTAACCATCTGCGCCTGCAAGACATCAGTGCAGGACAAACAAACATGACATGATCTAAGTCCTGATCATACAATTGACAAAGATCACAGCATGCCGAATGACCATACCAGCTGGCATGTAGAACTTTCAGGGGAAGCAAATTATGTCTTAATAAGAACACAAGGCGTCTAACGCCATGGGAGATGTTCCAATACATATACGATTGAGCTTTCCGCAGGGTATAAGATTCGATAACAGGCGTACCACCTTTTTTCGCTAAACAGAAGTCTCTATCCTGACAAAACCCCAATTCCCAGGAGGCTGACTTCTGAACAGTTTTTAATTGATGAGAGGATAATAAAAATAAATTCTCCTCATCCAATTTCAATTGCAGCACGGCAAATCTGAAGTTTTTTACAATCAGGGAGAAATCATTAAAAGATCCTAATAATTCATTTTTTATAAGATCTCTTAAGGTATTAGGTTCACCTTTAGATAAGGCTACTACCCAACGTATGATACTTGCCAGACCTTGAACCCAACTGCTACGTAAACCCAATTCCTGTCTCAAGGAAGCAGTCGAATTTGCTGTACCTACAGACATTAAACTGCGTAAAATTTTCCCTTCCGCAGAGTTTAAAAAACTCCACTTTTTTACATCAATTAACTCAATTCCGTACAACAGGGAGGCCGGAACTTTCGCTCTGAAAACATCTAAAAGAATAGAAAAATGCCTTCTACCTGTGGCTTTATACAGGGAAACTAAACTCTTTCCCTGAGAAATAGCCTTCCGAGAGTTATTGTCAATGTGTAATTTGTCACTTAAATTATAAGTGACAATTTTACCTAGGAAGGTATAAGATTTCACACATTCCAGTTTTTTCCCCCCCACAACCCATGGATAATTAAGGCATTTAGGCTTCTTTCTACCAGAAAAGCAAATCACTTTGCTTTTTGCCGTATTTATTGATAAGAAATGACTTTCCGCAAATTCAGAGAGTGCTTGCAACCGATTGTTCAGGCCCTTTGGGGTGAGATCCAAAATCAGGATGTCGTCTGCATACATAAGGCATGCAATTGGAACTCCACCCAAGGACGGGGCAATACCGGCGCAAGCAGAAAGTGTGACGGGTAAATCAACAGTATATAAGGAAAATAGCAATGGAGCCAAAAGGCAACCTTGCTTCAACCCATTGGAAGTGGGAATTAATTTAGATACACCACATTCACCTCCAAGTAGAACTCTGCACCAGGTGTCAGAGTAAAGGGCGCGAATTAACTTGATCAGGAATGGGGGCATACCTAAGTTAAATAACTTTCTCCACAGCAAAATTCTATCTACTTTATCAAAGGCGGTGGAGAAGTCAATAAAGGCGCCATATACCTGACCACCACGGATTTTCACATATTTTTCATTGATAACTTGCAATGCAGTCAGGTTGTCTAAAGTTCCATGATTTTGTCTGAAACCTGTTTGCTCCATGGGAAGGATTTTATGTTCAGATACCCATTGATTCATTAAAGTAAGCACACATTTTGCGAAAACCTTACCAATGGCATCAAGCAAAGCGATTTGACGGTAATTTTGCGGTAGATCTCTTGCCCCTTTTTTATATAAAGGGACAATAATACTTCCTTTCCAGGAGGGGGGGACTGTTCCACTAGAAAAACAAAATTTAAACACTGGAAAGAGTATTTTACTCCAAAGTTCACTCTGGTGTTTTAATACCGAAATTGGGATTTTATCAGGACCCATCGCACCAGAGGAACGCATATTCTTAATGGCACATTCAATTTCCTTTTCCGTTGGACAGTCAAATATACGTGAGACATTATCAGATTATATGTACAAGTATATTCTCGAGTACTTTTCAACAGATGCCAAGATACGGTTTTAAAAACTGTACTAATGCTAATTGAAACTTAGAATAGGACCTCAGCTAAACGAAAAGTAAAAAAAAACGTCCTTTGCCCCCTCTTCAGGCATCCTCTCCCCACGCCGATCGTAGCCATAGCCATTGCTTTCATATTTTTACAAGGCCAATTTCCATTTCA
Organism: Triturus cristatus; assembly: GCF_964204655.1. Classification (NCBI taxonomy): domain Eukaryota; kingdom Metazoa; phylum Chordata; class Amphibia; order Caudata; family Salamandridae; genus Triturus; species Triturus cristatus. Next base: position 77,093,926 of record NC_140582.1, on the reverse strand, counting down.
ATGGGCAGAATTTAGAGTGTCCTTTGGTTTTTTCCATCCCAAGGAAATCCAGTTAAATGTATCCTCCGATAATGGTCATCTCATAGCTCCCATGAGGCTTCATATCATGTTCCAAAGGTCTAGGCACATGTGTAACTGCATCTATTCTCAAACGTTCACCTAAACATAAACTTAAGCCCAGCTTCATGTTTGCATCCGATCCCTATGAGCACTCTCTGCCATATGGGTGTGATTCCAAAACACTTCCGCGTAGCTTTATTCCTCAATATTCTAATATGTAATGCTCAAGCATCCTATCTCTCACTCCTTCTTGTTTTAGTTCCATGTCTGGTGACAAAAACAATATATAAGCATACTTCTAGTCCTCGTGCATGCATCAAAACCCTACCCATGTAGAGGACAAGGCAGACGTGCTCTTCAATTCATAGCCTACCCACAGTGCAGCATGCTACTCAACCACAAACCTGCTTCAGTACCTTGTCAAAGGTAGAAAATGGTGTCTACTGCAAAAAAAAACAGTCTTCGGCCATTCCTGGCAGTCTAGCCTACTCCTCTGCACATGATGGAATTTTTGAGTCCAGTTCAATATTGTTGAAAGTGAAACTTCAGGTAGCAGAAAACTTAGGGGCATATCAGCAACACCCGGCGATAATTATCGCTCAGCGCTCTTAGCGTGAGGATAATTATCGCCGGGTAACGTGGTTTTCATCGCTGAGATAGCGTGCTATTAGCAACGCTTTTCTCCTCAGCGATAAATATCCTCACGCTAACTGCCTAACGTGAGATTATCGCTGGAAACCCAGCGATAATCTCACGCAATGTGGCGTTAGCTTGCTGATAGGGACTCACAAACTTAGCCATGATATCCACCTTCCATAGGATATCATGGCAAAGTCAGTCCTGAAGCAGGCGTAAGGAAAGTAGCGATAACAGGGGTTACCGCTACTTTTCCTGACGCTATGCTTCATAGCGTGGGGCTTGATGATAGGAGTAATGTCGCTTAGTGACATTTCTCCTGTCATGCTAGGTCAGGAACGCCCACTTTGCATCTCATTAGAGATGCGAAGCTGGGCATTAGGAATCCTGACGCTAAAGCAAGGTTTCAAACGTTAGCGTGGCCTTGCTAATTAGGCGATAAAATTATCGCCGGTTTTCAGCCGAAAACGGCCGCAAAAGCAGCGATAATTTTGTATCGCCTGCTTGTAAATATGCCCCAATGTACTTTTGGCTGCAAAGAGAGGCCATGTCTATGCTTTTACAAGTGGTGTGGGTTCCACTTCACAGATATGCTGGGTATGTTCTTCTTTTCCATCCCTATTTCACAAAGGCATTTTCTCTATCAGGTAATTCTTCCCAAATCATTTTAGCGACTACACATTTCACTAGGGTGGCTTATTCAGAATTGCTTTCTCGTGGATTTTGCTTAGCTGAAGCCTAATGTGTGTTTTGGGAATGTTGCTCAAGTGCTCTCTTGGGAGGGGATGGCTATTATTGATCTGGAACCCTAGACTTTGTTTACAAGCAGGATTTCCCTCTGCAACAAGATCTGTTTGGCCCACCGCTTGCAGGAAGTAGGTAGTGTGCGCCTTCTTCGTGCAAAAGTTGTCAAAACAGAGAGTATTGTATTTCTGTGTTTCTACTCCTCTGTGTGTGTGATCCTTTAGCCGCGAATTCACTTTCCACCATCACGGGGAATTGTCAGTTTCAAACGCCTCTACCTGGGCCTCTTTGATGCTGTGTTACTTCATCTGCATTCTGGCCATCGGTGACATGTGCCATTTCTTATGTGGCCTTAGAATAAAAAACACATATGTGTATGTTTGATTAAACCATAAATGGTTGTATGTTACATTATCGACCCCCCGAAAATTTGACCCAGGCAGATATCAGGACCATAATATGGACTCCCAAAATATTGCCAATGTAAGGGAACATTTCTAATATGATCTCTGCTGTGACGATATTTCAGAAGTTGATATCATGGTCCTGATAAATGTGTCCATCCACGTTTCCTCCGCCATAATGTGAAGAACACCCCAGAATGGTCTCTTCATTTCATTATTTAAAATCTTGCAATTTGAGTCATCCTACAGAATAATGTATCAAATAGTTATGGTGTTTTACTCTGTTTTATGTTTTGTTTTCCATTTGCTTTATAGACATTGCCTCATCATTCATTGTATGACAAACATGCTGATGTTGTGTCGGTTTGCACTGCAGCACGTGCTTTTGGTTATTTTTATTGGCTAGGTAAGACCAACCATACATCATTGCAGTAAGGTACTGGACACGGACGTTTCCTTTCCAAGAGAGCTACTTTGGACCATAAAACACACCAATTTAAGAGCGTAGCAGCGTAAGGCATTATGACATGTCATAAAACATTAGGCAACATCCGAAATATTGCAAATAGGCCAGGCCAATGTTAGTCCAATCAGGACGCGGAGCAGGGGACATCACAGAGGATACTGAAAACAATCAGATCAAGGCAGGTGAGGCAGGATGGAAAGTAAGAACAAGCATTGGCATAGCCAATAGGTCTCGCCTTTGGGACCTTCTAAGTGTTTAGTCATGCAACAGTTGCATAACTAGATACTTATAAGGTCCCAAAAGCGAGACCTATTGGCTACGCAAAGCGGCCGCGAAAGTGAAAGTAATCGCGGTAAAGCGCGGCGCGCGCGCCCGCGCACTTGCACTGTAGCTCTAGGCTGGCCTGGCAGCACTTTTTGGAGCCCTCTCAATAAGCCTCGCCAGACCAGCGCATGCGCTGGGTCAGGCGAGACCTAAAAAAACAGGTCGGGTTTCAGCTGACCTCATCCAGTTCGGACTACACAAATCTAATCTTCTCAACATTGCAAAGTGCCTGGCGATTGTAGCCGGTCAAGCCGACCAGTAGACACATCATAGACATCAACAAGAAATAGAAAGCAGGTAGGATGGACATAATGATCATAACGCTGAAGGCAGGACCCTGCGGCATGTATATGTATAAGAAGATGAGGGGTATGAAGATGGTGCGCTCAAGCGACAGGTGTCTGTCCAGGTTACTGTCTCTTAGTAAGGTAGGGGAATTGGGTGGTAAGGGTCCAGTTCAGGGTAGGAGCTTGTGGGGGAGGGAGAAGGTCCGGGAGAAAGGCTGGCTGAGCCTTTAAAAGGGGTAGAGAAGGGGGATATGTCGGTGTGGGTTCTGGTGAGAGTGGAGGAGGCCTGTGTACAGTCGGCTTGTGGAGGAAGCAGTATGATGGATTAAGGTGTATCGCCATTAATATCAAGGAAGAAGGACAAAATGGCCTCCAAAAGATCCGCTTTATCCTAGAGCCGGTAAATGAGCAATTCGTAGCCTGCTACCTTGAACTTTTCAATCAGCCAATCATCGTGGGTGAGTAAGCGAGGGGAGCACCATAGTAGTAGGATGCAAATTTTAGCTGTGATCCCAGAGTCTCGGTCCCAGGATACGACATAAACAGTGTTGTAGTCGTTGGTAACGCCAGGATTGGAAGTGGCACATGCATGTGTTAAGAGAATCCACACAATGCAGTTATTTCAGCTCTCTTTATTTCCTCCACCAACATTTAGCACAGCCACCAATGGACAAGTCACCAACCAACTGATCACTGGTTGTCCAAGACTCCCAACCATTCTACATGATGCCTCCAAGACTCTATAGAAAAACAACAATTGATGGACAGAATGCAGAACAATGTCATACATTCACCCCAGTACAGAGATCTGGGACTAAATCCATCATTTTTTTGCTCACCATGCCATTCCAGTTTGAACCCAGCCATATGCAAATCAGTCTTGACCCTGTGCCCCATGGGAACAGTCCAGCTCGAACTGCCAAGCCAGGTCCTCCCTGGACTGGAAACAAGCATCCTAGGACTGGTTTCGGGCTTTCAGCCCTCGTCAGCCAGGATAGCTTGATTCCAGTGGCATGGAGAGCAAGGGACTCACGTCTGAGCATACCCTTCCCACTCGGGGTGACAAATGCAAAAACAACAATTGATGGACAGAATGCAGAACAATGTCATACATTCACCCCAGTACAGAGATCCGGGCCTAAATCCATCATTTTTTTGCTCACCATGCCATTCCAGTTTGAACCCAGCCATATGCAAATCAGTCTTGACCCTGTGCCCCATGGGAACAGTCCAGCTCAAACTGCCAAGCCAGGTCCTCCCTGGACTGGAAACAAGCATCCTAGGACTGGTTTCGGGCTTTCAGCCCTCGTCAGCCAGGATAACTTGATTCCAGTGGCATGGAGAGCAAGGGACTCACGTCTGAGCATACCCTTCCCACTCGGGGTGACAAATGCAAAAACAACAATTGATGGACAGAATGCAGAACAATGTCATACATTCACCCCAGTACAGAGATCCGGGCCTAAATCCATCATTTTTTTGCTCACCATGCCATTCCAGTTTGAACCCAGCCATATGCAAATCAGTCTTGACCCTGTGCCCCATGGGAACAGTCCAGCCCGAACTGCCAAGCCAGGTCCTCCCTGGACTGGAAACAAGCATCCTAGGACCGGTTTCGGGCATTCAGCCCTCGTCAGCCAGGATAACTTGATTCCAGTGGCATGGAGAGCAAGGGATTCACGTCTGAGCATACCCTTCCCACTCGGGGTGACAAATGCAAAAACAACAATTGATGGACAGAATGCAGAACAATGTCATACATTCACCCCAGTACAGAGATCTGGGCCTAAATCCATCATTTTTTTGCTCACCATGCCATTCCAGTTTGAACCCAGCCATATGCAAATCAGTCTTGACCCTGTGCCCCATGGGAACAGTCCAGCCCGAACTGCCAAGCCAGGTCCTCCCTGGACTGGAAACAAGCATCCTAGGACCGGTTTCGGGCTTTCAGCCCTCGTCAGCCAGGATAGCTTGATTCCAGTGGCATGGAGAGCAAGGGACTCACGTCTGAGCATACCCTTCCCACTCGGGGTGACAAATGCAAAAACAACAATTGATGGACAGAATGCAGAACAATGTCATACATTCACCCCAGTACAGAGATCTGGGCCTAAATCCATCATTTTTTGCTCGCCATTCCAGTTTGAACCCAGCCATATGCAAATCAGTCTTGACCCTGTGCCCCATGGGAACAGTCCAGCCCGAACTGCCAAGCCAGGTCCTCCCTGGACTGGAAACAAGTATCCTAGGACCGGTTTCGGGCTTTCAGCCCTCGTCAGCCAGGATAGCTTGATTCCAGTGGCATGGAGAGCAAGGGACTCACGTCTGAGCATACCCTTCCCACTCGGGGTGACAAATGCAAAAACAACAATTGATGGACAGAATGCAGAACAATGTCATACATTCACCCCAGTACAGAGATCTGGGCCTAAATCCATCATTTTTTTGCTCACCATGCCATTCCAGTTTGAACCCAGCCATATGCAAATCAGTCTTGACCCTGTGCCCCATGGGAACAGTCCAGCCCGAACTGCCAAGCCAGGTCCTCCCTGGACTGGAAACAAGTATCCTAGGACCGGTTTCGGGCTTTCAGCCCTCGTCAGCCAGGATAACGCTTTTCGCCCTAAGTGGGATGGGTATTCCCAGACGTGGGACCCGTGCTCACTACGCCACTGGAGTCAAGCTATCCTGGCTGATGACGGCTGATAGCCAGAAACCGGTCCTAGGATGCTTGATTCCGGTCCAGGGAAGACATGGCTTAGCAGTTCGGGCAGGACTGTTCCAATGAGGCACAGGGTCAAGACTGATTTGCATATGGCCATGTCTAAACTGGGGTGGTGTAGTGGGCAAAAGAACGATGGATTTAACCCAGATCTCTTGACTGGGGGAGAATGTCTGCATTGTCAGCATTCCGTCCATCATTTGTTTTTTGTAACGCTTTTCGCCCTCAGTGGGATGGGTATTCCCAGACGTGGGACCCGTGCTCACTACGCCACTGGAGTCAAGCTATCCTGGCTGATGACGGCTGATAGCCAGAAACCGTTCCTCGGATGCTTGATTCCGGTCCAGGGAAGACATGGCTTAGCAGTTCGGGCTGGACTGTTCCCATGAGGCACAGGGTCAAGACTGATTTGCATATGGCCATGTCTAAACTGGGGTGGTGTAGTGGGCAAAAGAACGATGGATTTAACCCAGATCTCTTGTCTGGGGGAGAATGTCTGCATTGTCAGCATTCCGTCCATCATTTGTTTTTTGTAACGCTTTTCGTCCTAAGTGGGATGGGTATTCCCAGATGTGGGACCCGTGCTCACTACGCCACTGGAGTCAAGCTATCCTGGCTGATGACGGCTGATAGCCAGAAACCGGTCCTAGGATGCTTAATTCCGGTCCAGGGAAGACATGGCTTAGCAGTTCGGGCTGGACTGTTCCCATGAGGCACAGGGTCAAGACTGATTTGCATATGGCCATGTCTAAACTGGGGTGGTGTAGTGGGCAAAAGAACGATGGATTTAACCCAGATCTCTTGACTGGGGGAGAATGTCTGCATTGTCAGCATTCCGTCCATCATTTGTTTTTTGTAACGCTTTTCGCCCTAAGTGGGATGGGTATTCCCAGACGTGGGACCCGTGCTCACTACGCCACTGGAGTCAAGCTATCCTGGCTGATGACGGCTGATAGCCAGAAACCGGTCCTAGGATGCTTGATTCCGGTCCAGGGAAGACATGGCTTAGCAGTTCGGGCTGGACTGTTCCCATGAGGCACAGGGTCAAGACTGATTTGCATATGGCCATGTCTAAACTGGGGTGGTGTAGTGGGCAAAAGAACGATGGATTTAACCCAGATCTCTTGACTGGGGGAGAATTTCTGCATTGTCAGCATTCCGTCCATCATTTGTTTTTTGTAACGCTTTTCGCCCTAAGTGGGATGGGTATTCCCAGACGTGGGACCCGTGCTCACTACGCCACTGGAGTCAAGCTATCCTGGCTGATGACGGCTGATAGCCAGAAACCGGTCCTAGGATGCTTGATTCCGGTCCAGGGAAGACATGGCTTAGCAGTTCGGGCTGGACTGTTCCCATGAGGCACAGGGTCAAGACTGATTTGCATATGGCCATGTCTAAACTGGGGTAGTGTAGTGGGCAAAAGAACGATGGATTTAACCCAGATCTCTTGACTGGGGGAGAATGTCTGCATTGTCAGCATTCCGTCCATCATTTGTTTTTTGTAACGCTTTTCGCCCTAAGTGGGATGGGTATTCCCAGACGTGGGACCCGTGCTCACTACGCCACTGGAGTCAAGCTATCCTGGCTGATGACGGCTGATAGCCAGAAACCGGTCCTAGGATGCTTGATTCCGGTCCAGGGAAGACATGGCTTAGCAGTTCGGGCTGGACTGTTCCCATGAGGCACAGGGTCAAGACTGATTTGCATATGGCCATGTCTAAACTGGGGTGGTGTAGTGGGCAAAAGAACGATGGATTTAACCCAGATCTCTTGATTGGGGGAGAATGTCTGCATTGTCAGCATTCCGTCCATCATTTGTTTTTTGTAACGCTTTTCGCCCTAAGTGGGATGGGTATTCCCAGACGTGGGACCCGTGCTCACTACGCCACTGGAGTCAAGCTATCCTGGCTGATGACGGCTGATAGCCAGAAACCGGTCCTAGGATGCTTGATTCCGGTCCAGGGAAGACATGGCTTAGCAGTTCGGGCTGGACTGTTCCCATGAGGCACAGGGTCAAGACTGATTTGCATATGGCCATGTCTAAACTGGGGTGGTGTAGTGGGCAAAAGAACGATGGATTTAACCCAGATCTCTTGACTGGGGGAGAATGTCTGCATTGTCAGCATTCTGTCCATCATTTGTTTTTTGTAACGCTTTTCGCCCTAAGTGGGATGGGTATTCCCAGACGTGGGACCCGTGCTCACTACGCCACTGGAGTCAAGCTATCCTGGCTGATGACGGCTGATAGCCAGAAACCAGTCCTAGGATGCTTGATTCCGGTCCAGGGAAGACATGGCTTAGCAGTTCGGGCTGGACTGTTCCCATGAGGCACAGGGTCAAGACTGATTTGCATATGGCCATGTCTAAACTGGGGTGGTGTAGTGGGCAAAAGAACGATGGATTTAACCCAGATCTCTTGACTGGGGGAGAATGTCTGCATTGTCAGCATTCTGTCCATCATTTGTTTTTTGTAACGCTTTTCGCCCTAAGTGGGATGGGTATTCCCAGACGTGGGACCCGTGCTCACTACGCCACTGGAGTCAAGCTATCCTGGCTGATGACGGCTGATAGCCAGAAACCGGTCCTAGGATGCTTGATTCCGGTCCAGGGAAGACATGGCTTAGCAGTTCGGGCTGGACTGTTCCCATGAGGCACAGGGTCAAGACTGATTTGCATATGGCCATGTCTAAACTGGGGTGGTGTAGTGGGCAAAAGAACGATGGATTTAACCCAGATCTCTTGACTGGGGGAGAATGTCTGCATTGTCAGCATTCCGTCCATCATTTGTTTTTTGTAACGCTTTTCGCCCTAAGTGGGATAGGTATTCCCAGACGTGGGACCCGTGCTCACTACGCCACTGGAGTCAAGCTATCCTGGCTGATGACGGCTGATAGCCAGAAACCGGTCCTAGGATGCTTGATTCCGGTCCAGGGAAGACATGGCTTAGCAGTTCGGGCTGGACTGTTCCCATGAGCCACACAGGGTCAAGACTGATTTGCATATGGCCATGTCTAAACTGGGGTGGTGTAGTGGGCAAAAGAACAATGGATTTAACCCAGATCTCTTGACTGGGGGAGAATGTCTGCATTGTCAGCATTCCGTCCATCATTTGTTTTTTGTAACGCTTTTCGCCCTAAGTGGGATGGGTATTCCCAGACGTGGGACCCGTGCTCACTACGCCACTGGAGTCAAGCTATCCTGGCTGATGACGGCTGATTGCCAGAAACTGGTCCTAGGATGCTTGATTCCGGTCCAGGGAAGACATGGCTTAGCAGTTCGGGCTGGACTGCTCCCATGAGGCACAGGGTCAAGACTGATTTGCATATGGCCAAGTCTAAACTGGGGTGGTGTAGTGGGCAAAAGAACGATGGATTTAACCCAGATCTCTTGACTGGGGGAGAATGTCTGCATTGTCAGCATTCCGTCCATCATTTGTTTTTTGTAACCCCAAGACTCTATAGGTTATATCACAGTTAAAGAGGCAGAGACAGGTTGCAATACATCTCCTCCCCAAACATTACTTAACTATCAAACTGTAATAGCAAATAAAATATAAGCACATAAAACATAACATAAAAATATACTCCACAACTACTTGGGGTTTGGAGTAAAAATGCCTAAAGAAGATAAAACAATATGATATCAACATGATACTATCACAAGAAAACTAGGCAAAATTTAAAACATGAGTATCAAGAGCTACCAAAATGTACACCATCCCAGAGTCACACAAGCGTGTTAACCCGCAATATAATCTTTAAGATAAGTTGGAGTTCTCTGTGTCCGAGTTCCCACACAGCGCCCTTCTCTAGAAAGAGGTGATTTCACATATGGTCCGACATTAGCTTCTCGTCCATCCACCTTGTCCTCTACTTGCGAAAAACATTTTGCCAAACGTGACATGCTCCACACCTCACCATTTTCTAGCACCACTAATTTTTTTTTAACTTCAGTCAATTGGAAAGCTCCGAGGAATTTGGATTCACTTTTGGAAATCCACCTAGGTTATTTCACATACACATAATCAGCTACACACCAATTCCTGTCAGCAGCTCCATGTTTAACATCATAACACTCTTTGTATTGCCTTTAATAATTAGCCAATTCTCTAGTATCAAGACTCACTTTCTCCTTCTTCCACTCCAAACCCATAGGATTGACTTTAGACCCAGCCATACATCCTTTCATACACTGGAACGGATAAAGTTTGGTAACAGTGTTGGGAGTGGTGCAATGGGGCCACAGTTTTTCTCTTAAGATCCTTCTTAGAGAGCTTCTTCTTTCCACAGCTGTCAGAGCACAATCCCACACTAGGCCATTCATTTTTCCACTAAGCCATTGGCCTGTGGTGAATACAGTGCAGTAGGACAATGTTGTTGTATAGTCTTTATTTCGATCTCACAGCTCATAAAAGACAATTGCAAAATTATTTTAAAAAAAGAAACACCCAGTACAACATGTTAACAGATATAGATAAAAACATACAATTTTTAACTAAACGCTTAACAATATACCCTTAACATAAGGCGTAGTTGATATGAAGGCATAAAACCTTTTTTTTAAAAAGGGTTGTTTATAATACTACCCCCATAAAACTGATATAAAAGTACAAAATATAAAAACTGGTGCCCAGCCATTAAGGCTAGAACGAGTACAGATGCAATTCTATCAGGCTACAATTCTGTATATTCGTAGGCATAGGTTGAACATTAGTTGCAGAGCAGTACAGCAGTTAGCCAGTTTGTTTTGTTGTTCCATCTTGACCGGGTTGTTATTATGCCTAGCATGGCCAAAAAGGATGGGAGGGATTGACTCTTCCTGCTCTATACATAAATAGCACTTATTGTCATTAGTATTCTGCAATTTGTGGGTATAGCATTTTAATGGTAACGAGCCAACCCAGAATTGAGAGAATAGTCTCCTGTCAATAGGCCTGGTAATCACATCCCAGTAGGGCTCGTACTTTGGACAAGGCTTATGCTCTATGAAGGCGCAGGTCAAGGAGGTATACTCTATGGTACGTGAGCTGCTTGAGGTAACCATGGACCAGTAAAGCTCCTTGAGTTGCCGTTTAGATGGGAACTGGTGCCTTCAGGGTCCTACCACAAGTGGCTCAAGCCCATCTTAACTAAGGTGCACTTCACCTTTTGTAGCCAGCTTATCTTACAAGAGGTATCGGCTTGTCTGACGTCCTTTAGTGCTTTAGCATAGTGTGATAATTCAGGAGTGGACCAAAGTCTGCGCCTGTAGGCTATCGGTCTGAACCTTGCTGTCTCCTCCAGACGATTACATCCTAGGTCATAGAACAGTGGCTTCAATGGGGTACATTGCAGAAGGCCTATAAGGCCTCTCACAAATTTATTCTGGGCTAAGACTAGAGGTGCTAGTTTGTCAAAGCCCCAGAGTTCTGCCCCATATAAAGTCGCTGCCATGACTTTAGTGTTGTAAATCTGCATCACAGGACCAATGAGTTTGGTTTAAGAGGTCTTGTGTTCTCTCAATAGTGCACCAGCTATTTGGTAGTGTTTAAGGGCCATGGTCTCAATCTGAGGCTTCCAATTTAGTTTTCTCCCAAGGGTTATCCCTAGATAATTGAAAACATCAGTCTGTTCAAGGTTTTCCTTGTTTAGGTTTACTCTGCCCTTTATTGCTCTATGTTTATGAAGGACCATGAATTTAGTTTTACTGGTGTTTATTAAAAGACCACGATCCTTACAGAAAGCCTCAAAACGCGTTAGCGGGCTCTGCAACCCGCTTTCTGTTTTTGAGAGAACCAACGTATCGTCCGCTAACATAAGTATCGGGACTTTAGTACCTGCAAGTGAAGGAGCGTTTGTCTGGAACGAGGAAAAGTAGTCGACGACCCCATTTAAGAATAAAGAAAATAATCTTGGGGCCCTTACACATCCTTGACGGACCCCTTTAGATACGGGGGACCGATCTGTGATGTTACCCTGTGAGCCCCAGCGCACTTGAGCGTAATTGGCCTTGTGTAGTCTTATAATAATGGATAGTAATTCGGGTGGCATCCACAGATCCTATAGGACCTCCAACAGATTTTTTCGGGGTACCATGTCGAAGGCGGACTTAAGGTCCATGAAGACGGCATAAATTGTGCCTCCTGCTAGCACCACCACCTGCCAGTAAATTGGAATAAAACGAAACACCTGGTCAATGGAGCTCACATGAGCACGAAAACCAGCTTGGAACGGGGTTAGTATGTCATTCTCTGAGATCCAGATTTGGATTCTACCCAGCATTAACCTTGCCAGAATCTTCTGGATTGAGTCTATAAGGCTAATTGGCCTGTAGTTGCTGGGACTGGATCGGTCACCGTTTTGGTAAATTGGCAGGATTTCTGCTCCGCGCCAAGATTCTGGTATTGGGGCTCCACTAGCAATTGCGTTTGCTAGTTGCTGTATGTACCTTTGCCAGATGTCACTGTCATGCAAGAACAAGTCTGCGGGTACACAATCAGGGCCCGGGGCTCTACCACGAGGTACTGCTCTTAGCGCCGTTTCAACCTCACCCAGATCAAATATTAACACCGTATCGGGGTGAGGGACTTGAAACGGTTCATCGATCCCCCTCACATCGTCAGCAGCAAATTGTGCCTCAAACAAAGTGGCCCACTGTTCTGGTGCCACATAATTGTGTGGCCAATGTTCAATGGATAGTTCTTTGAGGAAGTTCTTCATCTCATCCAATACAAATTGAACCCCATTATCAGTGATAATATCTTGGGAACTTCCTCACAGGTAAATACATCTTTCAAGAATTACAACATCTTACCAGTCATTATGGGGCTAATACAGCAAACAGTCACCCAGTTGGTCAGGTAGTCCACCAAAATAAACACATACCTCTCACTAGGGGCTAACACATTAAAAGGCCCTACTATATCCAACCCCAGTTTGCACCAAGGTTCCTCTGGCACTGCCACTGAAGACAAAGGTGCCGCCCTCACAATCTTGAACTTATCACTGCTTGCACAAATCCAACAGTCTCTCCCCAGATTCTTCATCTATCTGTCTAATTCAGCCCACCAATAGTTTTTCCTCACTATTGCCTTAGTAAAATTCCTGCCGAGATCCAGCCATAGTGAGATTCAACTGCTCGATCTGCTAACAGTTTCCACACAGGGTAAGGTATATAATAATACACTTTTATAGCAGAAATAAAGTTAAGTCAGGAAATAAATTAATTCAATTCTACGCTAGCAAGGTTTTCGCACTCACTGTTGTTATTCCTTTGAGTTTAAAATGATTTCCAAAGACCAAACATGTTTTAAATCCTGTTTTGAATTCTGGATGCTCTAGAGATTGCATGCAGGGTTCACCGGTGTATACGCCAACTCATCGCCAATGTTAAGAGAGTCCACACCAGCTATACCAAGAATTGCTATACTTCATCCCTGACTCCAATGTCGCCACCATCAATGAATCCGTCAGTCATCAAAAACACTTTGAACAATTCTACCGGGCCATTATGAGATAAACCAAGCACGTCCATCACTGACTGTTTTCATTCAAGAGCCTCTGCTAGGTTGATCATAGTAACACTTCACGGAGGCGCGATGGGAGCGCCGCACAAAATGGCCACCATACTATTCCTCCTGAGCACTCCGTCAAACTCCTGGGGACACAGCATTTCTCCACGCCTACTTCTCCTCTCTTGAATGGCTTTCATGATCGGAAGATGGGTGCCACCTTTTTAGACCATTTTTGTGCATTTTGTGTTAGTATTTTATCGCTCATGCTGTGCTGCGCATGTAAGGGGCGCAGCCATTTTAGGCCCTCATGTTCTCCTGAGGTAAATTTAATGCTATGACACAGAGGCTGGAGGTACCCATTTTCTTATACTGGGCAGTACTACAGCAGTTATTTGGACACAGTAAGGGGCTTCTTTGCTGTTTTCATGGAATATTTCATTTTCCTTGATTTCTCCTACAGCTGTTTATTTCTCCACAGTAGTGGCTTTCTGCATTTTCTTAACGCTAAGCTTTATCATGTTGATTGTTCTTCACTGCCACATGGTTTACTCTTTTTACCCTCTTGATTACTAAATCTTCTGGCAGGCTATGGGTACGTCTTCCAATCCATCTGGTCATGCTTTACAATCCATTTTGGCCTCACTCAGGGTCTTTTCAAGGGGGTCAATAATAAAAGGAAAAATCCCTCTTTTCTGCTATATTCATATGTTTTTTAACAGGTTTGGCAATTCCACCTTCCTTTATGAGTAGATCTATGAACCAGAAGGAAAAGGCCATACCTCTCCCATCCTCCACTAAGCTTATCATGCATCATAAACGTTGCCAATGGGACCTAGTCTGTGAGAATATCTCAGTCCTTATGGAGGGCACCAGCGACTTAAGGATGGGGAGTTCTTCGTCAGTTTGTGGATCTCTGTAAAAGAAAAACCTCTGCTTCAGTCAAAAGACATATAAAAGACTTAGATTTTCCTTCCAAATCACCGCCTCCTCCTACCTTAGAAGATGACATGGAGGAAATAAGAGCCTAACAACTTTTCGTTTTGGAAATAAATGCTTACCATCTATGACAGAGGAGTAATGGTCCATTCATGAGCAACGTTTCACAGCTATTGAGCAGTGGATTAGTGATGTGGAAATCTCTATTCCAGATGTATCTTAGCTGACAAAAGAAAATGAACTACTCAAAAGGACTTCTGAAGACTTGGAAAAAAGGAACCGGCGGAATAATTTGTGGCTTTATGGTATTCCAGAGAATTCAGAGGGTCCCAACATGATTTCCTTTTTGCCAAAGGTAATGCCCTCCATTGTCCATCAACAAGAGCACAGGCCAATCAACATCCAAAGAGCTCATCACCTGTGCCCAAACCATCTTCTACAGCTCCTCATACTAGACCAAGCAGCATTGTAATTGTTTTCTTGCAGTACACATACTTAATGCACATTCTCTCTGCAGCCAAACAAATGTGGTCCCTGCAGTGATCTGGACACAAGGTTTATTTCTCGCAGGATGCTTCTAATGCAACAGCTGCCAGAAGGTAATGCTTCCTTGAATTTTGTCCACAACTAAAGTCCATGAACATTAGATACAGTTTAGTTCATCCTTGTGTTTTCAAAATTACATTCAAGGAGAACTCTTACACCTTTGAGGACCCAGCTGAACAGTGGGACTTCCTTCGCCAACATCGTCACAAGGATATGCAGAATGGCGCTGCTGCCAAAACATGATTTTTATTTCTGTCTAGTCTGCTTGTTTTTATGATTAACTTATTGCTCTTTCATATTTAGGTATTGTCTTCCCCCCGGATTAACTCCTCATTTAACTTCCTTGTATCTTTCCCTTTGTATTTCAGCACCCGGCTGTTATATGGAGTACTTTACTTGTCTCAGTCCTCCCTAACCTAATGTTGTTGAGTACCGCTCCTGCCAACTCCTACCCTTTATAGTCCATGGCAAATATTTAGTTATGCTATGTATCCTCTCTTTTATTCCTCCCTAGTAACTGTTTTATATGACAATGTTCACTCCAATCCCCCTTTTGCCTATCTAGTACCAATATATATTTGTTCTCACTGCTCACTGTGTCTCCCTCCCTTGTTTGCTGGGGCTGAGTATGGTTTCATCTTCTTTAGGTGCTCCGTACCCTCTCCATCCTTTGGAATGTTCTTTTTTATCAGTAACAATATTACTACAACCAAGGATATTTTTTCCTCTGTTGCCTATATGTTTCCTTACTTTACTGGGGTTTCCCAGCCCTTTATTTTTTTTGCTCCTTTCTATCTGTCTTCCCTTCCTCGCTTTATTTTACAAGTGGAGTCTTTCTCTGTTCACAATTATGATGCTTATGTATTCCTTTGATCTTTATTGATGACTTATTATCGAATGCCGCTCAGAATACCAACTTGGAATGTTTAAGGTTTGCAAACCTTGTTAAATGCCAACGTGTTCTGTTCCACCTATCTAGACTAAGATGCTGATTAGCATTACTTTAGGAAATACATCTCACTGAAGCCTACATCAACAAACTTAAAAAATAATGAATGGGTGAACTTTACTTCTTCACTCCATAAAAATGGCGTGGCAATAATGTGTCATGAATGTTTAAATATTTTACTTGTTACCCAGGAAAATGACGAGGAGAATAGATCAGTATTAGTTCAACTTAAAAATGATGCTATCACTTTTACAATTATGACTGTCTATGGTCCTACACACCCCGACCTAACTTTCTGGAGAAATATTTCTCAAAAGGTTGCACAATACTCCACTGAAAAATTAATTCTGGGTGGTAATTGCAATCAAATCATTGATACCTTCCTCAACTCCGCTATGAGGTTCCTTCCCCATAAAGCCCATAAAGCATTCAAGCACATTATCATGCACAGTGCCTTATCAGACTTCCGGAGACCAGTCCACCTCACTCTCCAAGAATTCTCCTTTTTCTCGGCCCCTCACAGTTCCCAAAGCACAACTGACTGCGTGTTTCTTGGAAAAAATCGGACCCAATCACTGTTCCCAATAATGCATGGGCCAGCACGTGCACACACTTCTCGACCCCCGAGCGCGCAGTGCCATGTGTAGAGCACGCACAAACGGCACATCCTGCGAGAGTATTCGCGCCGCCACCGCTTTTAAAAGGCACACGGAGCGAGAAACGGGCATTTACAGATTGCGGAGGACGGCGGCGGAAGTGACTACTTTGAAGTGAACACTCGGGAGCGGAGATAAGTGTTCTAATGTGGCATCTTGCTGTCCTTTTGTTTCTGCTGCGAGTGCTTTTGTATTTCCCTGAAGTGCACGCACTGTTTGTTTGCTGTATTCTTTTATTAGTAAAGTGAGGCTGCGGGGGAGATTGTGTGCTTTTATTTAAGCATTCATGTTAATTGCAGCCCCTTCACGAGCTGCTATTAACATGAACACTTAAATAAAAGCACATAATCTCCCCCGCAGCCTCGCTTTACTACCAAAACAATAAATCAAGTCTGCAAACAAGGCAGATTACCCTAAAAAGCACACACTGTGTTTTTAAACTTGCTGTATTGGATTGAGCAGGCAGCCGCAAACACTGCGCCCAGGTGAAGGACGCGCTGGATGGTAGCTTAGCAGGCAGCCACGCTCAGTGTTCCTTGTGCTTCATGTCCCGCTCTCCCCAAGCAATGAGGAGTGGCTGCAGTGTTGTCTTAAGAATTTTTGGGGCCCTGGGCCTAACATATTTTGGGGCCCCCATTCAGAACATCCTTGAATTTTATTACGCATTTTCTGCTCATTCAAGCCTGCAGGAAGAAAGCAACATTCGAAAAATTAACAACGGTGAAATCGAGTGATCACATTACCAGGGGCCCCTTGAAATGTGGGGGCCGACGACAATTGCCCACTTTGCCCTTGCCATAAAACTTCTCTCTTGCTCAGGATGCGCGCTAGGCCTTATGGGGTGAGTTTTTGCTTCTAGCATGTGGCGTCTCTGTAACCTGCATACAGGGAAATTTGATTCCAGCCATCAGCGTCTCTGCAGCACTGCAGAACACCTTGTGCCCTAATATTTATAGCCTGAATTCCATTCCAGGTTTCTGCAGTTAAGTAGATCGTGGTTCCTTCATTTTAACATACTGTTCCCTTAGGAAATATGGCAGAATACTACTTTCTGTTTCTTTGCAGGTGCACTTCCTGAATGTTCCTATTTAAGGAGACGAACTTAAGTTCACCTTGCATCGCAACTACGCTTGCTTGCTGCTCGCTTGTTGGACTCATTGGGTTCTCTTCATGTTTTCTGCATCCAGCTGCACCTTTGGACAGTTCTGCTTCTCTTGTTCACTGGCCTGGCGTGGTGGAGGAGTTTTTCCTAAACTCCAAGGGGCAGATTTACAAGCCCCTTGCGGCACTTTTGCATAACTTTTAACATAGGAAAAGTGGCGCAAAAGTGGCACAAGGGGCTTGTAAATCTGCCCCCAGATTTTTTCCTTCAACCACGCAATTAATACTCATTGCACCTCTGGGCTTCCTGTTGTAATATGAAGTCGGAGTCTGTTGCTGGAAGTAGCAGGCCCTTTCTGTGCATTAAGAAGATTCTTCATAGCCAAAAAGACAGCACTTTACTACTGGCCCCTTCAGCTCACAGTCTGCCCTCTGCACACAGTCTGCCCCCTCTGCACACACACTGACACTGTCTCTTAGCTCACTCGTACCTCTGTTCTCTCCCACATCTGTCCACACAGTGCCTTCTTTACTCACTCTTGCTCTGATCTCACATTCCTACCTCTGCTCACACATTCCTACCTCAGACCACGCAATCCCCTCTCCTCACACATTGCCCCATCTGTTCTCTCCCAGCTCTTTTCACACACTGTCCTTTCTGCTCACTCCCTGCTCTGTTCGCATATTGCTGCCTGTGCTCACTCTTGCTTTTGCTCACATCCTGGGCCCTCTGTGCTGCCCCCTCTGTTCACACCCTGCCCCTCTTCTCACGCCCTGCCCCCTCTTCTCATGCCCTTGCCCCTCAGTTCACAACCTGGCCCCTCAGTTCACACCCTGGGCCCTCTGCTCACACTCTGGCTCCTCTGCTCCCACCCTGGACCCTCTTCTCACACCCTGGCCCCTCTGCTCACAACCTGGCCCCTCTGCTCACAACCTGGCCCCTCTGCTCACAACCTGGCCCCTCTGCTCACCCACTCTGCTCTGTACCCTCTGCTCACACTCTGCCCCCTCAGTTCACAGTCTGGCCCCTCAGTTCACACCCTGGCCCCTCTATGCTGCCCCCTCTGTTCACACCCTGGCCTCTCTGCTCGCACCCTTCCCCCTCTTCTCACACCCTGCCCCCTCTTCTCACGCCTGGCCCCTCTGCTCACAACCTGGCCCCTCAGTTCACACCCTGGCCCCTCTGCTCACACTCTGGCTCCTCTGCTGCCACACTGGCCCAGCTGCACTGCCACTCTGCTCAAACCTTGGCCCCTCTGCTCACATCCTGGACCCTCTTCTCACACCCTGGACCCTCTTCTCACACCCTGGACCCTCTTCTCACACCCTGGCCCCTCTGCTCACAACCTGGCCCCTCTGCTCACAACCTGGCCCCTCTGCTCACGCCCTGGCCCCTCTGCTCACCCACTCTGCTCTGTAACTTCTGCTCACACTCTGCCCCCTCAGTCCACAGCCTGGCCCTTCAGTTCACACCCTGGCCCCTCTGCTCTGGCCCCTCTGCTCACACTCTGCTGCCACACCGGCCCAGCTGCACTGCCC
The DNA here is from genome assembly GCF_964204655.1 of Triturus cristatus. Classification (NCBI taxonomy): domain Eukaryota; kingdom Metazoa; phylum Chordata; class Amphibia; order Caudata; family Salamandridae; genus Triturus; species Triturus cristatus. The sequence continues at coordinate 77,075,064 of NC_140582.1, read as the reverse complement.
CTCTGCTCAAACCTTGGCCCCTCTGTTCACATCCTGGACCCTGTTCTCATGCCCTGGGCCCTCTGCTCACAACCTGGCCCCTCTGCTCATAACCTGGCCCCTCTGCTCACCCACTCTGCTCTGTACCCTCTTCTCACACTCTGGCCCCTCAGTTCACAGCCTGGCCCCTCAGTTCACACCCTGGTCCCTCTGCCCTGACCCTCTGCTCACTCTCTGGCTCCTCTGCTTCCACACTGTCTGGTTTGCTAAAGACATTTTGGAGACATTCAGAAAGTTGGCATAGGAATGCATTCTGCCCGTTGCTTACCATTGGCTTGGGGTTTGTAACTCACATTGTCATACTTTCTATTTGCTGGCTTTATTTGCTTTAGGCTGTCCAGCTTGAGTTAGTCTCTCCCGTTGCCCAAACTTTGATTACTGTATTCTTCCACAAACTCACCTTCTGCAAACAGGTCTTTACATCTTGGTCTTATCTTGTCACATTTGCGGTGCATTCAAATGTCAAGCTCTCACTTCAGAGGGGGTTTGGTGTTTACTTTTCTTTCTCTAACTTCAAAGTGAGAGAATGTATGCGACAATCCTGCTGAGCATTCATGTTAGAGGAGAGGGTTTAGGATCTTTTTCCTAGCACATAAAAAAATGAACTGTGCTCATTTTTCAAAATAGATTAATATCAGTACAAATGAAGCAATTTTTTTTTTCATTCTAAAGTGTGCTGGAAACAAATATTTGAATATGATAAAAAACACATCGATACACTAGGTGATGTCTTATGCACACATTATTGTTTGTGTGGAGTTTTACCCCATTTTGGTGTAAATGTAATGCTCATTTCAATTGAAAATATGTTGTCTGTAAGGGTAGCGCCCTACCACACCATGCATACTCCACTTTACACCACTCCACTTCGCTCTATGCCCTTCCACTCTGACACACCACTCCACTGTACAACATGCTACTCCACGTCAAGGCACTCCGCAACATGAACTACAAAGAGAGGGACTGAAAGGGCTATTTCCACTCACAGGGGAGTGGGAGGTCCAGCAAGGTAAGTTGCCCCAGCGGTGAAGACTATCAAAAAGGAGTATACCTGCTGTTCCTCAAGTCAAGAAAGGAGAAGTTTAGCAAGAAGGCTGGATATAACTAAATACACATATTAATCCTCTAAGTGAAAACAGGTTAATTGTGAGTCAGTATCACTTGACTAAAATACCTGTCATGATCTGGTACTACCCTATTCAGTAGGACTTTGGACCACAACAGTACTTGGTGGGTTAAGCATGAGCATAGAATCCTCTAAAAGTAGGCGTATTGCCTCGCTCGTGCCGTGCCTCTTGACCTACCCTTGCCACCAAGTCCTGTTTTCACTTAGAGAATTAATATCACCTAGTTCTCTTCTTTTGTAGATAGTTTTTTTAGGTCCTGAAGAATCGCGAGTGCAATAGCTCCATGCGAGAAACATGTTGACCATTAAACACTAACTTTGGGCACTCTCACAAGAGACATCATACTCGGCTGAGTGCCTTTTACACGTTTTTAATCAGGGAAGGAGACCTTCAGAATAAAATTTAATTCCCAAATCGGCACTACCAACCCTGTTTTAAATCACTTCTTTACATCTACATTAGTCAGGCCCCCATACCCGCACTTCACCATACAGCTGTTGGATTGAAGATCTCCGATAAAGTGCCCCTTTTTAGGGAGCCCGTTAGGCATTGCACCGCCGGCCCGACGAGGAGCAGCCCATATGATGAAGCATGACACCTGAAAAGGTGTGTGAGGGCATTACTATCCAACAAAAGGATTACCAACTTTATACACATTGTGTATTTAGTTATATCCAGCCTTCTTGCTAAACTTCTCCTTTCTTGACTTGAGGAACAGCAGGTATACTCCTTTTTGATAGACTCCACAACATGCAATGACACTCCACTCCCCTCCACACCACTTACCCCACACTACTCTACCCCACTCCACCCCAATCTATTACACTCCAATGCACCCAATCTACCCCACTCCACCCCAATCTACCTAACTCCACTTTACATTGCATGCACATTACACAGAGACACTGAATCATAGTGTGTAAATCAATGTATAGGAAATTTTACATCAGACAGAGGACTACAAGTTGTAGGAGTCACAAGTCATCCGTACTGGTAGACAGTATAGTTTAAAAGTTCTTGATCTGAAAAAGCACACACTGAGAATTTAAAATGTAACTCCATGGTTGGGGGTTGGCTTTAATAATAAGAATTGATTTGTACCCAAGTTAAACCTTTTTGCAGCATTAGGATAATGAAAGACTGGAGGGGAAATTCATAGTGCTCTAATCTGTACCTTGCATTTTGCATGCAGCTCTTTGATAGTTAATAGCTCACTTTTCTATATTAGGATTTAAACTTATAAACTGTAAGTAACAAAAGGGGCTCTCTGACAGAAGCAGTAATGCAGTGATCTATTTACATTGCATGCAATTTGTGATCTGCATGGTTCACCTGCTTTGCATCAAGCATTTTGACCTCCTCCGCTACTTTATAATGAGTCAAAACTTCCACTAGACAAAAATCAGATCTCTCTGCAGCTGGTCCATCAATCTCCAGAGTTATCCAGCCAAAGTGAAGCGGAGAAGCTAATATTGATTCCAAGTTTTCTGGTACCACATTGTTCAGCCACTAAATGTACATACTTCTCCAAGTCCACCTTAACACCTCCCAAGTCCCTGACCACTACCCTGCACGCATCAGTGTGGCCCTCTGTCACACCACAAACAAATATTTTTTTCCCTTGGGAAAATATTTGCGAGTACCCATGGTCTATTGTAAATGTGATTACATGCAAATGTGTGTGAATGGGACGCATATCTGTTAAAACATTGACAAGGCAAAAGGTAAAGAAAATGCAGGAGAGTGGCTGGATTGTGTGGGGAGGTGCAGATAAGTTTAGTCTAACGGATGCTAATAATGAAGCACAGGGGCACGTGCCTATTTGCCTAAACTGGAATCCCAGGTAACTATTTGGTCATTTTTCCAGGATGGGCCATTCCCATTCATTGTTTGTAACTCTTAGAGCCTTTGCTAACCATCTTGTCTTCAATTGCAGGTTTGCAGTCTGTAAGGTATTTGGATTTGAATGGTCAGGCATGAGTACCCACAAAGACAAGGTAATTCTGTTTATGTTCCACATTGGATTTGGGGGTGCTGGGTAAATAGATTCACAATCTGCACCCCTTTTCTTTTGCAGGTTTGTGAGACCGTGCTACAAATACAGTTGTACAGGCAGACGTGAGTACAGGCAGATCCAACAGGTAATTGTTTGGTAGAGTTAAACTGTGGTGCATCTTGTACATTGTAGTACACCAACATACCTTACCCATGTTTTCTTCTGTTGTAGGTTTTGCAGACAGTACCCCACACATTTGAACGGGAATACGTGAGTACAAGCAGAGCAGGTAATTGTTTGGTAGAGTTAAACTGTGGTGCATCTTCTGTATTGTAGTATAACAACATACCTTAACCATGTTTTCTTCCATTGTAGGTTTCGCAGACAGTACCCCACACATTTGAATGGGAATATGTAAGTACAAGCAGAGCAGGTAATTGTTTGATAGAGTTAAACTGTGGTGCATATTGTACACTGTAGTATAACAACATACCTTACCCATGTTTTCTTCTGTTGTAGGTTTCGCAGACAGTACCCCACACATTTGAACAGGAATACGTGAGTACAAGCAAAGCAGGTAATTGTTTGGTAGAATTAAACTGTGGTGCATCTTGTACATTGTAGTATAACAACATACCTTACCCATGTTTTCTTCTGTTCTAGGTTTCGCAGACAGTACCCCACACATTTGAACAGACATATGTGAGTACAAGCACAACAGGTTATTGTTTGGTAGAGTTCCCTTATGGTGCACATGGTATATTGCTGTATCACAAATTCACAATGTGCTGTAACAATCTTTACTTCTATTGCAGGCTCTACGGACAGTGCTACATTTAAGTTTGAAAGGGCAGGGCAGTGGACAGAAAAATCCAGATAATTACACTCTACGTTTTGCCGGCAATGCCTCCGTATTATGTGACAGATTGCAATCGTGAGCATAGGCATCAACTTTAGCCATGTTCCTTTATTTTGCAGGCTTTGTGGCATAGCAGGCTAAACCCATTTATCACAAATGTGCAAAGCTGTACCTTCTGCAGAGTGTGATGCTTCACCGCAAAGGAAGAAATGTTGCCTTGTATTCAAGGAAGAGTGGATGAAAGAAATTGTGGAGGCTGAGACACAGAAATCACGAAGCAAGGTTCACGTGCAACTTGGGGAACTATTTCAATACAGTCCAGATGTGCACTTGATTTGGAAAGCATGTGCCAAAGCCAAGATTGTTGGGGACTTTTCTATAGGGAAGAAATGGAGTGATGGCTGGAAACTGGATTACTTGAAACGCCATCTAATTAGCAAAGTTCACGAGTCTGCCATGGTGATATTGAGAAACAGAAGTGCTGCTGCCAGGTTTGGTTTTGGAGTGTGGGCAATGCTGACAGACACTGCCACTGACAAAGCAAATAGAATGGAAGTAGTTGAACGACAAAGATCCCTGCCTGAGGAGATAAAGATTCTCATCAACAATGTGTTGCTGGCAGTCAAGATGAATACTTCAATGTTATCTGTACAAGACATCCATGACCACCTAGCTTTGTATGTGAAGATACCAGACAGCTGGAGGAGCCAGAACTATGCCTTTGAGTTCCTTGAGGCCATCAATAGCGTGATACACTGTGAAGGTATGGCAGAACTTCGTAACGCTTTGTATCACACATTGATAATTGATGAGAGCACAGATATTTCTGTTACAAAAATCCTGTACTTCAAGTTCCAACCTGTAACCTCAACAGAGCACAAAACACTGTTTGGGGGCATAGTGAAGCTGACTAGTTGTAATGCTGAGGCTATCACTACTGCTGTGAAAGAATTCTACACTGCCAATGAACTGGACCTCATGAAATGTTCACATCCGATGGTACGTCTGTGATGCTGGGAAAAAATAATGGTGTTGCTACTCGCCTTAAACAATCCATTCCCCATCTAGTTGAGCAGCATTGTGTCGCTCATTGAGAAGATTTGGGAGTTGATGATGCCTGGAAGAGGGTTCCAATCATTAAAGAGATGGAGACATTATTGAGGACTGTCTACACTGTGTTCTCCAGATCTCCTGCAAGGAAGTCCAAGCTGGATGAAATGGCATCGGTCACTGATTGTGAAGTGGTCTCATTTCGACCATTGAATGAAGTCCGGTGGCTTTCAAGGCATTTTGCAGTTGGTGCAGTAATTCGGAATTATGAGGCTGTTCTTAAGTACTTTGAACATGAGAAAGTTGAAGAGAATTATCCAGTTGCTAAATATTGTTACAAAAAGCTATCTGACTCAAACTACCGTATTTCCCTTGCAGTACTTAATGACATTCTGAGTGAATTTGCATCTTTGTGCAAACTGTTCCAAAAAAGTTCTTTGACTACTGTTGAAGCTGTACAGTATGCAAGAGCACAGATTGGCCAAATTAAGGAACAGTATTTGGGGGGCACTGTCTTTTGGAGCAGCAATGTAAGAGATATGATGGTGTTGTACAAGGAAAGGCAATAGTTTGACAGTGGGCCTATTTTGTCTTTTGTTTCCCTTCTTTGTGAGCACATGCAAAAAAGGTTCCCTGAAGATAAACTGAAAGAATGGGCAAGTTTTGAAATCCAGGCAATAGCAACACAATCACATTTTGATTTTGGGACTGAGAATATACAAAGACTTGTTGAAAAGTATAAAAATGTCTTGGTCCTGGGTGATTGTGAAACACCAGAAGATGTTGTTCGACAATACAGAGATTATAAATATGTGGTGGCAGAACATGTAAAGGGTGGGTTATTTACCACCTTTACCACCTTTCAAGACATGGTGAATTTCACTATACACAATGCTACTCAGTATAGTGTGGTGTCTCAGCTTGTTGATGTCTGCGCAACATTTCAAGCATCTAGTGCATATTGTGAACGAGGATTCAGCCTCATGAATACTATCAAGAGTAAATTGAGGAATAGACTAGAGCAGAAGCATTTGGATAAGATGATAAGGACAAAGGCCTACTTCCTGAATGGGAAAGTTGACCTTGATAGAGTTTATCAGCACTGGAAAAATGGCAAGGATCGCCGTGAAAAGCAACCCTGTCACCCATCTAGTGATGCCACTTGACATGTCTGAACGGCCCTCTCCCACAGTCCATGTTTGCCTGGATGTCAAAGTTTTACAAACTATATCTGGCGGGATAGCCCAACATTCCTCAGTAGCTTTCACATCAAATTGTAAATATGTTATGTAATTTTGTAACTTATTGTGTATATGTGATATTGTATAGGCTCTCAACATTTCCCCACCCAATGAACAGTGCTCCAGTTAAAAATATTTAGGTAAAATCTAATGATGGTACCACAGTTGGAGTCTTTGCTTTTCTAAACCTGAAGTGTACTTGCCTGTGTAACCAATTTATGTCATGGCGTGTTTATCCAATTTGAAACCGGCCTTAAGACCCTTAACATGGCGCTGTATGTGTGAAAATGCACTATCTTTTCACTTTTTTAAGTAAACGTTTGGAGTGACATTTGGCACTGCACACGCGTGCGGTCTGGTTCCTGGCGCACATAGCCATGGTTGCAGCACACAGAGACCCTCCACTGCCGCACACAGAGGAAAATAATTAGAGGGAACATTGGACCCAATAACCTAGTTCATTTGGACATTGGTTCAACTTTGATCTCAGACCATGCCCCTCTATATAATGATCTAGATATTTTTCGAGATACCCCATGCAAATCTCATTGGAGGTTCAATATTAACTTACTAGATGACAAGGCTTTCCTCACTTCCTATAAAGCTTTTGGTCCTTATTATTTTGAGATCAACGACACAGGACGGACCTCTTTTCATTCTTTTTGGGATGCCTTTAAAGCTGTCTCCAGAAAATTAATTATTAACTATATTTCCAATAAATAGAAAGCTATGGAAAATGAATCTGCTTCCATTTTAAATGCTATCAAAGGATTAGAAGACAAATACTTTATGCCTAAAAATAACAAAAGCTGATTTGGGCATGCTGATAACAGCCAAGATTCAATTTGATAAATCATCTGCTGAGAAAGCATGTGGTACAATCCTCAAGATCAATGCTAGATATTATGGGGGTAGAAACAAAATTGGTACTTTGTTAGCTAATTACTTGAAATGTAGGAAAGAAAACACTTCCATTTAATTAATCACCAATCAATCCTCTGCTATCCTATTTTTTTATTCGGACATTGCTGGGTGCTTCGCTGATTATTATCACACCCTGTATACTTCTGAATCTACGGCTTCTGAGGAGTCCCTCAAGTCATTTTTCTCTCACTCTACAATGCATAAGTCCACACACATTGATTTGGCTTCTCTCGAGCTCCCACTACAAGTGGGGAAATTATTTTAGCAGCCAAACATCTCCCAACAGATAAAGTGCCCAGTCCGGATGGGTTCACAGTCGAATATTAAATCAATTTTTTAAAATTACAGTTCCCTAAATTATTTAAATTAATAATTTTTTCTCACTGAAGAACTCCTCTGGCTCCTTTACAGAAGCTATGATCTGTCTCATTCCAAAAAGAGATTGTGACTTATCCCAATGCAAAAATGACCTCCCCATATCGCTGATAGATTATACAATTTCCGCGAAAGCATTAGCACTCAGACTCAACAATCTCATGTCTGATCTAGTTGAAATTGAACAGTCAAGTTTTGTAAAATTTTAAAATATAGTAGATAACTTGCATGTTTTTCGGAATATTCTTAGCGAAGCCCCTAAACTTAAACATTCCCTTGCAGCGATAGCTTTGGATGCTGTCGGTTAAGTCAGCTAACTTAAAAATAAATCATTTCTTTACTCTCAACAGAATTTATTGAATTCCTCAAAGGCTGGCTAGATTTGTACAGAACCTGATCCCTAGATGTAGATGATGCGGCCACCCCAAAGCAAATGAGGAGCACAGGTTTGCCACGTGCCCCTTGATCCGGGGATACTGGGACACTTTGTGTAATCTTATCGCTGAGATTTCAGGAATTAAAATTGAGTTGAACTCAGTGTTGGTGTTATTGGGAGTGGACACTGTTTCTTTCTGCCTTCTGGGGGGAACTCAGAATTGTTTGATGTTTTATCTTGTGCTTTTGGCCAGTAGGGAGATATGTAAACGCTGGGTAGATTTGATACCTCCTTCGCAGGAAGTTTGGCTCAAGGCTGTTCAGCAGATGTGGGATGGATCTGGGGACTACCTCAGGAGGGGCGGAGGCTATTTGGCCTGATTTCCTGAGATGGAGTGGCGGTGTGTTGGTCCCGGAAGGTCGATCTGTCCTATGATTCCATCAAATACGAAAGAGGTGCAGGTGTTTTAGCCCAGTTGTGTGTTGTCGGGCCACCACAAGTGCATCAGGTGTAAGAATGATCTTCCACCCTTAAATGTTCACCTGGGATGGCAGTAGCTTTGGTGGTATGAGGACAAACAATAACTCTTTGGATGCTGAAAATGCTTTCGATTGGGTCAATTGGCAACCTTTGTTGGCATAGGTTTGGCCCAAGATTCCTACAACTAATCTCTTTACTACATTCATCTCCTCATTCTTCTGTTGTGGTTAATGGAGTACATTACCCATACTTCCCTCTTAATAAGGCATGAGGCAAGGTTGTCCCTTATCGCCCTTGTTATTCATTCATGCTCTTGAACCCTTTCTGTAACGACTGAAGCATTCCAATGGCTTTTCCAGTTTCCAGCTAAAGAATATACACATTACCTTTACTGTATATGCGGATGACATTCTTCGTTAGGTTTCTAAATTGGAATCCTCCCTTCTATATTTCTTTGAAGAGTTAAGAGCGTATTCGGAGGTGTTTGGATATAAACTTAATATAGAAATGTCTGAAGTGATATCTTTATATAAGTTCTCTTTCAAAAGGGAGAGGATGTAGCCTTACGGCTAGAGCGGTCGACCTCAAAGCTGGGGAACCGGGTTCGAGTCTCGGCTACGACGCTCAACATCCTGTGATTCTGGGCAAATCACTTAATCTCCCCGTGCCTAACAAAAATGAATGTGTCCTTCTGTAGCGAAACTAGTGCTCATGTAAAGCGCTCTGATACCCAATTTGGGACTAGTTTGCGCTATATAAAACTCTCTAAAGAAAAAAAAAACTGTTTCCTAGAATGGGCCTATTCCTGGAACCCTGACAAGATAAAATGTCTGGGAATCTTGGATTGCAATAATCTTAGAGATACACTACGATCTACTATGGATGGTCCTCTCTCTAAAATTACCTGGTCACCATTATTTTTGTCATGGTGGGGCGCCTTGACGCTATCAAAATGATGGTACTTCTGATCAGTAATTTTTATCTTATAATGTTAGCTATTAAAATTTCTAGGAAATATTTCATAGCTATTGACATACTGTTATCTCAATTTCTCTGGAATGGAAAACCATCTTGTAAATCTTTTCAATGCCTGAAATTACTCTAGTCTTCAGGAGGGGTCAATTTCCCTGATTTGTCCCGTTATCATAAAGCTTTTGGCATTATGCAGGGCCAATTCTGTTTTTCTTACCCCCCCCCCCCCAGATTCACAATCGAAGTTGTAGTTCCAGTTGGAGTTCACTATGATTTCCCCTTCCTCTCATAAACACATCCTTCATATGTCTCATCCCCCGAAAAATTGGATACCCTCAGTTATATCCCACTCCTGTTCTATTTTCAATCTTTATTTGGAGCTCATCTATCCTCATGCGAGCAATTTGTTCAAAGTCCCCTCTGGTATAAAAAATGGCTCTGGAAAGATGGAAAGTCATTGTTTTGGATATATTGGTTGAACAAAGGTTTATTTACAGTCTCTCAATTACTACACCATAACAATGCAGCCATTAGATTTGAAACACTTTGCTCTTCCTCTAATAGCCCTCCTAAGTGTCTGAAACAATATCAGCTTTGCTTTTGGAACCTAAGCTTGCTGCCACACTTGGCTCCTTTCCATCCTTTCCCATTCAGGGTCATGGTACAAAGATCTCCCCCGTCTCCATCACCAATCCCTCCAAAGCAGCATTTATATATAAAACATTGAGAGCATCTCCAATAGACAGACCAAAATCCAAACTAAAAGTCATATGGGAATCTGATTTACAATCTAATTGGCCTGTACTCTCATGGGAGAATATGTGGGAGAAGATTCATACTACTGCACGTCCAGCCAACCTTACTCATATGCTATACTATTTTTATAATACACTTTTTTCTACCCCAGCACATCTTTTTAAACTAAAATTGTCAAAAAAGAGATACCTGTTAGTGTTGCATTACCAATCCTGGAACCTACAGTCAAATGTATTTTCTATGTCCTAAGCCATGGCTTAATGCATTGGGCATATGATTTGAGTGATGAACATTTTCTGAAGAAATGTGAATAAAAATATTGAAAGATTAAGAAAAGAAGAAACGCTTTGTTTACAATTATTGAAATACTTCTTAGAGTGCATCGTGGTGACATTCTCCACTCCATGGGATAACGCTATCTTTTGCATATTCAAGACCCTCGCACTCAGGAGGGTCAACCAGGCTACACCTCCCTACATATTTACAAGGTTTACTTTACTTACCAAGGAGTGCGATTGCTCTAAAAATTTACTGGATCATTTATACTTTTCTGAGTGAAACAGAACAACGCACCCACAATTAAAATGCTATATGAGGATATATCTAACTTAACAGAGCAAAGAGCAGATACTTTTCGCTATTCTGAGGAGGACACACAGCGAATACATTCATTAATTGTGGAAGCAGAAAACATTGGCACCAGCATTGGATCAAAACAAAGTAACATCCAACAACTGCTGTACATGTCAAAAAGAATAGTAAATCAACGCGTGCATGCTAGTACCCTCATCAAGTACCATAAAGTCCAAAGGATTCCCCGGGGATTATGCATCTCTCTCAAATCGACACTATGTAAAAATAATTCTCGTTTCACAGAAAAATGCAAGCTATACTGAATAACTGTTCTTTAGACCTTATCTTATTAATTATTGGGGAGTTGACTAAACTAATTGAAGATTTAAATAAAGAAACAGAACAACTTAAACAAGAATTAGGACAAGCATTAAGTAAGGATGAACTCAATGAAATATTGGATGACAATAATAAACAGTTGGAAACATACACAAAAGAAATTAACGAACAAAAAATCAGAAAATTCAAAAGAGACACTTTGGATTACAAGTTAGGAGAAGTTTACAATTGCGCAGACATTTACGCAAACCGTCGACAACAGAAACCAAACACTGGAAGATCACCTGATGACACATCGTCATCAGATGATTCACAATTCAGAAGAAGACCAACATTTGAGAGAAACGAACAGAGAAAAGAAAGTGAAACACCCTCCACATCAAGTGGTTTAACTTCAGGAACAATTACTAACGCTACTTTTATAGAACCCGGCTCAACCCTACCAAAAGAAACAGGAGGAGACGTAGAAAGGTCAAAACAACAAACAGACGCGGTGGCAAAAAAACGAGGAGTCAAAACATTTAGTAAATAATATTTCCAAACAAAAAATCACGGATTTTCAATTAAAGGTGTTACAAAAAGGTACATCGTATGTGTCTACCTATCATGCCAATCTATTGGAAACTCAAATTTGCACATACAAATTTATTCGATCATTAAAACTAAGACACTTCTTTACTAACGTAATAGAAAAGACAGGGGCACAACCTAAAGATACATTAATGGGTTTATGGAATAAAAGCAAGTTATTACCACCCATAAGTCATAAGGTACTGGATGCCTTTGAAAAGGTTGTCTCAAAAGACATAGAAAAGATTTTCAAACAACCAAAATCAAAAGTCATTAACCTAACTAACAAGGAACAACAAGCCTTAAAACAACTGGCTAACAATTCATAAATAACCATCCGCCAAGCGGATAAGGGTGGCGCAATGGTGATTATGGACACTGAGTTCTACTTGATGAACATGAATGAACATGTCACAATACTAACATTTACACCAAAATTGATATGGATCCAATAAAAGAGTTTATAAAAATGTTGTGTGTTATCATAGATGAAGCCGTAAGTAAAGGAACCATTGAACCAGAGAAAAAGAATTTCTAATCAAAAATAACCCAGCAGTGCTGTATATATATATATATATATATGATACCTAAAATACATAAGCATCCTACCAAACCTCCTTGTTGACCCGTAGTGTCAACTATCAATTCAATTCATGAACCCATCGGAAAATATCTAGATAAACATCTACAGCCGATTGTACAAAATATGTCAACATACATAAAAGATACAACTAATTTTTTTAACATCCTGGAAGAACATAAATCTAAGTATTCCAAAAGCATGATTCTATGCACCATAGATGTTAAATCATTATATACATCCATCCCACACAACCTTGGATTAGAAGCAGTGGAATCACTCTTGATGACATCAGTCAAAGACCATGAGCTGAAAGTATTTTTAATGGAACTTCTTCATTTCACCCTTTTCAACAGTTACTTCAAATGGCAGAATGAATACTGTATTCAAGCCTCTGGTACTTCAATGGGCAATTGTGCAGCTCCTGCCTACGCGAACATCTTTATGTATCGATTTGAACTAGATAACATCTTAAATCAACCGGAATGGTCGGAAATTGTAATCCTATACAAAAGGTACATTAATGATATTTTCATTTTATGGAAAGGATCGGAACCTGCTTTACTTCAGGCCATTGAAAATTTGAATCAAGTAAATGATAGAATCAGTTTCACCCACACAATATAGAAAGAACAAATAACATTCTTAGATGTCATGATATACAATAAGGATGGAATTTTGAACACCACTGTGTACACCAAAACCACTGACAGAAATAATTTGTTACATTTGAAAAGTTTCCATCAACCTTCTTTAAAAAAACATCATTCGTATTCTCAACTATTGCGTCTCAAAAGAATTTCCTCTACAACCGAATCATTTCAAAATAGCATGATTACCACCATCGACAAATTCAGAGAGAGAGAGGCTACCCCTCGGACATTTTAGAGGAAGCAGTAAGAAAAGACACCAACATCAAAAGAGAAAATTTGTTAAAACAAACTATGAAAACACAAGAAGAAGACAGAATGGTATTTGTTTCCAAATACTCCACTGAGAGCTATAACATAAAGAGAATCATATTAAAACATTGGCCATTGTTAACTGTAGAGGAAGATTTTATTGGAATTTTTTCAAATCCACCGAGATTCGCGTACCAACGCACACGGAACATTAAATAAATATTAAATCAGAAAGTGGATCCCAAAAACAAGACATACAAAGGAACACTCCCATGCTACAATTGTGGCAACTGCAATGCCATAATTAAAGGCAACCAAGTTATTCACCCTAATAAGAGGACACTGATCAAATTGAGAGTTACAGTCACTTCCGACAGCAGCAACCTAATATATATGATAAAATGCCCATGTGGACTTGCCTATGTGGGCAAAACGGAACGCAAAATAAAAACACGTTTGGTGGAACATAAGAGCAATATTCGCACGAAGAATTCCAAATCCCCATTGGCTACACACTTCAACCTTCATAACCATAATCCTAGCCAGTTACGGTTTTTAATATTGGACCAAGTCCAAATACTTCCAGGAAGAGACAACACGCAACATTTATTACGCAGAGCAATACACTGGATTAATTTTTTTAACACGGTGTATCCAAAAGGACTGAACGAATGTGTTGATTTAAATTGTTTTCTATAAGATTGAAATATGAACTTCGAAGCTATGTCAGTGTATGGTTGATAAATCACAGGAAACTTGTTATTTACATGTATAAGCAATCTTACCATACATACGTACTATGTATCTGTATACTGATCACGACATGCTTAGCAGTTGTTATAATGTGTATTAACTGTATTTTTTATTCACTCGCCTTTACATTTGGTGACATCATCACATCACACCACGTGAACAAGCTTTCGAAGTAGGTTTAACTTACACGGTACATAGAAGAAATTTTGGTTTCGTTTTTTTCTGTTTTTATTAGTCATTTCTCTCAACTCTTTTTTACAATTTTATCTTATTGAGCACCTTTGAATTATGACCATTTCGTGTATTATCATGGGGGGTCTTTCTTCCCATGCGTATGCTTAATGTCAGATCACCATCGTCTATTTTCCACTTATACTGTCCGGGTCACGTGGTCCGCGACATTTTAACACTGCCTTGAATCATGGAAACTGATTCTACCTGCGGGACGGAAGGAGGTTCGCCGTCGGAAAGTTTGGGGTAAGCGGCATTACGTACATCAGACTATAAAACCTAATGAACATTTGTTATCGTTATTAACTTGCCGTTTATTTTCGGCAGTTAACCTCGTATCGAATTTACACACCGGGACTCCACGAGCCAGCGGATACTACATCCGTGAGGTTCTTTTACATTTGTTGTATAGGCTCCCGCATTAAAATTTGAGTCATCTTTCCGTCTCGGGAGGAATATTAACGAATTGACCCATAATATGCTACAATTCTCAGGCTTCAGGTAAACACCATTGATACAAAGTTCCCATTGACAAATTATAAATGACACCGTTAATCTACGCGTTTACTTTCTTTCTTCAGCCTTGGTCACATTTCCGGCACAAATTTGCTGAATATATGGTTTAAAAACACAGGTGTTCGCACACACTTTGTTATAAAAACTTTATTGAGTGATAACACTAGTCATTCTAACGAAAAGCACCTACTTTGGGATGTAAGGTATCCATTAGTGATGAGATTTTCGTTTGAGTTTTCTAATGAGATAAAAGTAATATGAATGAATACATTAAATGCTGTGTGTTTTACCAATTGCAGAAAATCAGTCCCATGAAGAAGGGCTAAGTCCCGAAATGCATTGGGCATATGATTTGAATGATGAATATTTTCTGAAGAAATTTGAATAAAAATATTGAAAGATTAAGAAAAGAAGAAACTTTTTCTTTACAATTATTGAAATACTTCTTTGAGTGCATCGTGGTGACGTTCTACACTCCAGGGGATAACGCTATCTTTTGCATATTCAATACCCTCGCACTCAGGAGGGTCCACCAGGCTGCACCTACCTACATATTTACAAGGTTTACTTTACTTACCAAGGAGTGTGATTGCTCTAAAAATTGACTGGATCATCTAAGCCATGGGTACTCACAAAGATTTTAACAGGGGCCACAAATTTGGTCTGTGATGTGCTCGAGGGCCGCATTGATACCAGCAAGGTGGCGGTCAGGGTTTGTGGTAAGGTGGTTGTAAAGGAAGCTAGGTGTATACATCTAGTGTTAGAATTGTACATTGTGAAACCAAAAACTTGGTATTAATCTCAGCTTCTCCGCTTAACCAAACTGTGTGATCCTCGGAAATAATTTAATTTTTACTTTACATCCTTTTCCTTCGTTATCACATATGTGGACCTCAAAATACACGACTTCAGGATGTGTACAGTACAAAACATTTCCCTGTGTTTAATTTAATAATCTATATGTTGTTCATGTATAACAGAAACCCCGGCCCCCAAAAAGTACACATGACAACTGACTTGCCTCTTCAAACACTATTCACATTATTATCAGGGAAGAATGAACGTTCCTCAGTTCATGCTTGAAAACTAGCACTTTAAAAAAAAAATATTTCTCAATGCAGTGATAATGTGACTTACTAAGGTGAAACGGTTCTGCGTGTTAATGAGTTATTAACAGACTTTATCTTACTTTTACTGCAAGATGTCTTTGTAAATGAAGGTGTTCCTATAGTCAAGTGGTTTTGTACACCCTAGTTACTTCCTTTCTTTAAATTCAATTAAGCTTTAAATAAATGCTTTCCGGTTTATTTAACATATTTTTTTATGTTAGTACTGAGTTACAAAAACGTTAGCCCTGTGCTGCTCTTGACCAGGGGGCCGCATGTAAAGGTCAGGAGGGCTGCATGCAGCCCCCGGGCCGTACTTTGAGTATCACTGTCCTAAACTATCTGAACTCTGGATGCATTTTTAGACAAGAATAGGGGATACTACAGGCATTCGTACTGCATTCTCAATGGTTGCTTTATTCCTAGGTGGTTTGAGTAATCTTTTGTCTCATGATAAAATGGTTAGCAAATTCATAGACCTATTAATCACAATTGGTTTACAGCTGATTACCTCCAATTGGAAATCTACAGACAATATTACTCTCCAACAGTGGTGGAACTTAGTTCAAATTCGATGCATTGTGGGACCCACTTACCCAATATTTGTCTTCACTTGCAAGTAATACAGCCTAACTAATTACTAAATTACAGTACATTGTTCGTAATTTATTGTTTTGCTCATATACTTTGTTGTTTTCATGTTTTTATCATTGATATTTTAACATACTGTTTCAGGAAGTTTTTATTGTTGAATATTTCTCTTTTTACTTCTCCCTCTTCTTCTTTTACTCCTCCTTCTCCTCACTTTACTCTCCTTTCAACTTTTCTTAACATTACATTTTAGGATTACCTTCCGTCAAGATTCATTATAACACAAGCATTATAATCTTTTTATTCACTGTTAGAACATGTTGGATTACTTATTTCTTTGTTCTATAACACTACACTAATAGACTGGTATGCCGGAATTCTTGTCAACCTTTTACTTCCTTTAATAAACATATTAAATGTTTTAAAAAGTGACACCTCACACTCAACTACTTTGCAAATCAGTATTACTGCTACAGAGTTTACTCAATCTAGCAGCAGCAGGTCTCATAAACCTCCAACTGATAATCAACTGAATACAGAACTATCAGCCATAAGATCTGACGATATTATTATTAAAACCAACTGGCCTAATAGCAGAAACTAGCTATGTTGCTATGCTATCCTTTGTACTCTTCAGAAGGCATTCATGACATCTTGAACCGACAAAACATTTTAAAATTCCTTAAAATGAATGGGATTAATTCCAATGACCTATTAAGTATAACATTCTTAGATGCTGACAAACGTCACAGGTACACAACCTGTACATGCTGCATCTCAGGACTGATTATTAGCAGCATTTGGGAAGGAGGCAAGATCTACCCACACCATTTCTGAATAATATTAATCATTTTAAAGGTCCAGATCACTTAAGCTTTAAAAAACTTGAAAACCTTCTAATCATGTTTGACAATAACTCAGACCCTAACAGACGATTTGTCCTTTCACACGCAACAGGTTGCAGTGTGCCAAAAATGAGAGGTTCTACTCAGTTATCCTAGCAAGAACCCAAGTGCTTTCCTTACCCAAGCCAACATGTTACAGATCAACTCATGGAACATCACAGTGATAGACAGGCAACTGATCTTCAGTGGTGTGACTCTCGAAAACAATTTAAACAACTTTCACATGATTTATCTTCAGTAATCGTGGAACACTCCATCTTTTGCCTTTAATATTTTTTCAACATTTGACAAGCCAGCTATTAAATTTACAAAAATGGCCAGACCTAGTGGTGTGGTTTTAACCCTGACAAACAACAACTTGTCAATGAAAGCAATGACCCTTTCAACTGAATCAAAGGAAGGGTTAGCTTTACAGTTAAAACCCAAGTTGAAACAATCAAACCTGATTATTATTAATTAGCTTCCCCCGTCTATAAATAAAATAGGAGCTAGATTTTGTTCCTTGCATGATGAACTTGACAACATCTTAGATGACTGTAAACTCTATTATCATTATAACTGGGGACTTCAATGACGATCGACTTCTTACTAAATCTTACTAAATCTTCCGGCTCATCAGATGACTCTCCTGATACAGTGTTTAATATCGTTCCTCTCATTCCTAAGAAGCATAAAATTAAAACAGTATCTGATGCACATCATCTGTTCAATCTTCTTTCAGGCGCAGGATTTCGGTCACTGAATAGCAAATTCTCCAATGATCTGCCAGCAGAACCGACGTTCGCAACAGGAAACTATTCAACTACGATTGATTGCACCTTTTTACACTCAGCCCATTTCAATCTGTCTCTTAACTTTGTAATTATATCTAGAATGGAGAGCTATCATAATCCACTACATATCATGCTATGTGTTGCCCACGATCAATACTTAAGTCTATCTTCATTATCCAATGATAACAATATTTTAATAAATAAACAGACTATTCAATGGAACAATGACCTCAGCCCTAAACTTTCTACCTTAAGCACTCAACCATTCATAGCTCACATTATGCAGACAATCGCCGATGCTGTGTGCCCCACACAATCCTGGATCTTCAACTGGGAACAGCTTCTACATGCTACTTTCAACTTCAGTTCCTCATGCTCATGGAACAGAGTCAGATCCAACCACTTTTCTTGTATTACAACTCACAGGCACATTATGCAAGCTCAACAGCACTATTAACAACCATTGAAAAGATTGTTGGAAATAGCTAACAGTGACTGTTGTAACAACTTGATTAAACAATCGAAATATATTTACAAAACACAATAAGGAGCATTAAAACCAAACTGGCTGACAAGACTCGGTCTGACCAATTAGATGCAATCTACCTGATTCACTCCAGCAAGTATTGGTCCTTGATAGGCCTAGAGATCAAAGATCATAAAGATAACAGTGATTTCTTCATTTCCAAAACCCATTGGGAAACCTACATTAGCGAGCTGTTTATCAGCAAATCAAACACTTTTGAAATTAGGGAATCCTATTATAACAAAATGTTAAACATCTCCCAAGCAGAAGTCTACAAACTAATACAAATTGTAGGTCTTCTTGGTCTGACGGCCCTGATGGGATTCCTGTAGCAATTTTCAAGTCTGACTTGATGATGTAGGGCATATTACATGTAATCAGGAAGGGGGGACAGGAGAGCTGGTTGTTTAAAGAGGTCCTGTTCTAATGCTCCCGGGGGTCTACGTAGGAAAAGACAGGTAAGAGCAGTTCCTCTAAATGGCCAATTCGGAAAAGATCGTGATGATTAATCTGATCTGAGAAGGGAAAATTCAATTTCAGATCTTGTTGCCCTCACACACCTGTTAGGGTGTCATGCTTCATCATTGGGCGTGCTCCTCGTCGGACCGGCGCTGCAATGTCCGACGGGCCTGGTGGCATCTTTAACGGAGATCTTTTGATCTGAGAACGCCGTTTTGTGTGAAGACCATGTGAATGATTGTGGAGGGTAAGAACTCCTAAGAATGTGGGGATTCAAAAAAGATTAAAATAGGCCCTGGCCCCTCAGTAATTTTAATTAAGTTAGGTAGGGCTGGGACTAGATAAAACCAGGGAGGCTACTCAGGTGATTCTAGGTATCAGGGTAGCCTATAGTTGACAGAGGTCAACATGTTTCGTGTCATGAGTGCTCAAATTCGAGCGACACTTCTTCAGGACCGTGGGACCAATTATAAGTACATATACCTCAATTTCTTATAACGGGGTACTTAAGGTCAACCACATGTAAAGCTGAACCCAAGTATGGTACAGGATAGATGGCTCCGCCTAAACAGAGGGAGACAAAAAATATAGAGGACAAGCATAAGCCACCCATTAGCAGCTTAGTCAAGAGATAAGGGTCCAACCGTCATGTTGAGGTGTCAATTATCTCCTTCAAAGGACCATGATTTCTACTCTAAATAACGAACTAGTTAGAGAGAGGACATTAAAAGTTTGAACTGGTACATATAAAACGCAACTAAATATGCTCAAGCAGTGATAAACAACTAAATTTCCCTTAAAAATTAACAAGAGAATTTCACATGAAAATTTCAGAATATCGATCTTACCTCAGAGTGAGGGGGTCAGAGCTTCATAGGTGAGGGAGTAGCAACCGGACCACTGGAACGGTCCCACTGTGGCAGAGATATAAGCATCGCAAAATAACATACTGTACAACATGTAAATGAAATACTCTATCTCTATTAAGAGCGTGAGATGTGTTGCTCGGGGTGATAAATACGCTACTGGTGCCGATCTGCTCACTCCTCACATCAGGAATACTTTAAAGTGGTGTGGGCTAAGTAGTCTAGTACACTGTGGTGATGGTTGGTGTACAGAAAGACGGTGGTGATAATCATGGAAATCCATGGCTGTGGAATAAACCAATATCACAAAACCGCAGCGGTTGGATTTTGTAGCACACACTCGTACAAAGAAAAAAATATCTGGATCGTAACAAGTCCGATCTCTATCAACTAAACATGACACGTTACGCGAGGTCGATAGGAGGTATGGTATACATCGTGGTGATCCTCCGACTGTAAGTGCATAGTAATTTTCTAATAAGTGAATACCAGTAATTGCCAAGCCCCTTAAGGGTAGCGTGTTATGGCCAAACAAATGCGGGCAGAACAGACCCATAAGTAGAGTGCGTGGTGCTCGTGTTCACCCATGGCTAGAGTTCCGGTCGGGACTCAGTGGCGATCATATCGCATACAGTGAACATGGTTGAAGACTTACCCAAAAGGTGGCGGGGGGCAGGCCAAAACAGGACGTGTCTGCTCCTCACCTGAATATTACCGGTGTCGGGTTCACTTCCTGCATTTAACCTCAAGTCGATTGCGTGGTCTCGCGAGACTACGGAGGGCGACATTTTGTCCCAAGAGTGGTGCCTGACCTTGGATATCGAAACCCTATTTCGAGCTGGTTAGTATGGTACGGGGAAGATACACACGTTGAAATACAACGTTATATCTTGATAAACTGTGATATCGTTTTACACAGACCTGGATACTGAAGCTGGCAAGTAGCAAACCCAATAGTGATAAAGGTTACTAGAGGTTATTAGTAGCCGTGTAGCCATCAATAAACCCACATAGAACCCAGATGGTGCTCTCCCTTACAGAGGTAGCAGGGTATATAATTAGAAATGTTACATCACTACCCAGGGCGGAAATGTAATTTATGTGTAAAACAGAAGGTATGGTTCGGTGATAAAAACCAGGGAGTGTAAGCATGTTTATATACACGTTAGTTCCATGTATATATAGAGACAGGAGTTTTTTGGGGAATAATACGATACCATTAGAGGCCTTACACCACCGTCATGTTAGTGGAGGTGTGGTACTGACAGAGCCATGTATATTAGGTGTGTTATCACGTTAGTTCTGTCCATGGGATTTCGTCGTTAAGACCCCTTTCTTGAGTGGACAAACGAAAAATCCATCTCTGTTCAGTTTCAAAAAGTTTTTCCTGAGACCATGAGGGGTTACTTTCAATCACGGTCCATTGTAAATCATTGTGTCCATGCGGGTGAGTAAGGTAGTGTGTACTCAGTTTTGTCGTGGATCTTCCACACCGTATATTGCTGCGGTGTTCCATAATTCTTGTCTTAATTGGGCGTGTTGTCATGCCAACGTATCTTAATTTGCAGGGGCAAGTAATTAAATAGACGCAATTATTGGAGTTGCAGTTGGTATGATTTTTCTGAGTCCAGACTTTGCCTGCTTCAAGAGTAAGTTCTTTGGTTGCCTTGGTAAGGTCACACACTCCGCATTGTCCGCAAGGATAATGTCCACGTACGGGATCCATATCCCACAGGGTCCTTTGTTTTGTTGGTTTTTTAATCTTAGGACGGGTATGTACTATGATGTCACGTAGATTGCTTGTGCGTTTATTCGCAAATCTTGGAGGGGATAAAGCCACTTTTCCCGTAGTCAGGATTTTCCAGTTCTTTTTTATGATCTTCTGGATCATGTTAGATTCTGGTGTGAACGTTGTCACGCATGTCAGTGACTCATCGTTGAGTTTAATTTTTGGTTCCAGCAGAGATTCTCGGTTGGAAGATCCACGACAAAACTGAGTACACACTACCTTACTCACCCGCATGGACACAATGATTTACAATGGACCGTGATTGAAAGTAACCCCTCATGGTCTCAGGAAAAACTTTTTGAAACTGAACAGAGATGGATTTTTCGTTTGTCCACTCAAGAAAGGGGTCTTAACGACGAAATCCCATGGACAGAACTAACGTGATAACACACCTAATATACATGGCTCTGTCAGTACCACACCTCCACTAACATGACGGTGGTGTAAGGCCTCTAATGGTATCGTATTATTCCCCAAAAAACTCCTGTCTCTATATAAACATGGAACTAACGTGTATATAAACATGCTTACACTCCCTGGTTTTTATCACCGAACCATACCTTCTGTTTTACACATAAATTACATTTCCGCCCTGGGTAGTGATGAAACATTTCTAATTATATACCCTGCTACCTCTGTAAGGGAGAGCACCATCTGGGTTCTATGTGGGTTTATTGATGGCTACACGGCTACTAATAACCTCTAGTAACCTTTATCACTATTGGGTTTGCTACTTGCCAGCTTCAGTATCCAGGTCTGTGTAAAACGATATCACAGTTTATCAAGATATAACGTTGTATTTCAACGTGTGTATCTTCCCCGTACCATACTAACCAGCTCGAAATAGGGTTTCGATATCCAAGGTCAGGCACCACTCTTGGGACAAAATGTCGCCCTCCGTAGTCTCGCGAGACCACGCAATCGACTTGAGGTTAAATACAGGAAGTGAACCCGACACCGGTAATATTCAGGTGAGGAGCAGACACGTCCTGTTTTGGCCTGCCCCCCGCCACCTTTTGGGTAAGTCTTCAACCATGTTCACTGTATGCGATATGATCGCCACTGAGTCCCGACCGGAACTCTAGCCATGGGTGAACACGAGCACCACGCACTCTACTTATGGGTCTGTTCTGCCCGCATTTGTTTGGCCATAACACGCTACCCTTAAGGGGCTTGGCAATTACTGGTATTCACTTATTAGAAAATTACTATGCACTTACAGTCGGAGGATCACCACGATGTATACCATACCTCCTATCGACCTCGCGTAACGTGTCATGTTTAGTTGATAGAGATCGGACTTGTTACGATCCAGATATTTTTTTCTTTGTACGAGTGTGTGCTACAAAATCCAACCGCTGCGGTTTTGTGATATTGGTTTATTCCACAGCCATGGATTTCCATGATTATCACCACCGTCTTTCTGTACACCAACCATCACCACAGTGTACTAGACTACTTAGCCCACACCACTTTAAAGTATTCCTGATGTGAGGAGTGAGCAGATCGGCACCAGTAGCGTATTTATCACCCCGAGCAACACATCTCACGCTCTTAATAGAGATAGAGTATTTCATTTACATGTTGTACAGTATGTTATTTTGCGATGCTTATATCTCTGCCACAGTGGGACCGTTCCAGTGGTCCGGTTGCTACTCCCTCACCTATGAAGCTCTGACCCCCTCACTCTGAGGTAAGATCGATATTCTGAAATTTTCATGTGAAATTCTCTTGTTAATTTTTAAGGGAAATTTAGTTGTTTATCACTGCTTGAGCATATTTAGTTGCGTTTTATATGTACCAGTTCAAACTTTTAATGTCCTCTCTCTAACTAGTTCGTTATTTAGAGTAGAAATCATGGTCCTTTGAAGGAGATAATTGACACCTCAACATGACGGTTGGACCCTTATCTCTTGACTAAGCTGCTAATGGGTGGCTTATGCTTGTCCTCTATATTTTTTGTCTCCCTCTGTTTAGGCGGAGCCATCTATCCTGTACCATACTTGGGTTCAGCTTTACATGTGGTTGACCTTAAGTACCCCGTTATAAGAAATTGAGGTATATGTACTTATAATTGGTCCCACGGTCCTGAAGAAGTGTCGCTCGAATTTGAGCACTCATGACACGAAACATGTTGACCTCTGTCAACTATAGGCTACCCTGATACCTAGAATCACCTGAGTAGCCTCCCTGGTTTTATCTAGTCCCAGCCCTACCTAACTTAATTAAAATTACTGAGGGGCCAGGGCCTATTTTAATCTTTTTTGAATCCCCACATTCTTAGGAGTTATTACCCTATACAATCATTCACATGGTCTTCACACAAAACGGCGTTCTCAGATCAAAAGATCTCCGCTAAAGATGCCACCAGGCCCGTCGGACATTGCAGCGCCGGTCCGACGAGGAGCACGCCCAATGATGAAGCATGACACCCTAACAGGTGTGTGAGGGCAACAAGATCTGAAATTGAATTTTCCCTTTGGTAGGGCATATTACTTCACAACCGATTCTCCAAAGTCCTGTCTAATGGTCTTATTCCACTGTCATGGAAGGGATCTATTGTGAATCCTATCCACAGAAAAGGATCCAAAATCTACCCAAATAATTATCATCTCATTGCGCTTCTCGACGCTGAAGGCAGGCTGTTTGCTAATTTTTTATTGGAGAGACTAACCACATGGGTGTCGGACACTGACCTTTTAACAATAATCAAACTGGCTTCAGGAAGGACTGTTCTACTATAGATAATATCGTGGCCCTCACATTGCTAATAACGCCATTATAAAAGAAACACTGTATCTTTGTTTCATTGTCTACAGCACAGCCTTCCTTAAGGTTGATGCAGCCGTCTCAGGACCAAGCTCATCAGTTGGGGGCATCGATCCCTTGTTGCTACATCTTATTATGGCATTACATTGTGACATGTGGCTGCAAATAAAACATTTGACACCAACAATCTCCCTTCAAAGATGTCTACCTATTCTGGAGTCAAACAAGGATGCGTTTCTCTCTTTATATTTCAGACATTACCTCCTATCTTGACTGCCCTGAAGACTTGGTGCCAAAACTCAACAATCGTTCTATCACTAAGCTTATATAGATGATCTTGCTGTGTTTTCCCTAACCCTAGCAGACCTGCAACATCAGCTTCTCATACTATCGACTTTTAATAATAATAATGGGCTTGTGGACAACCTGAACAAAACAAAAGTTATGATCTACACAACAAAAAAATTAAATCTGCAGGATGGACTATGGGTGATAAACCAATTGATCAGGAGAGAGGATATGGTTATTTGGGCACGACAGTCAATGATAAGTTAACCGTCAAAGATAACGTTGTTAGCAAAAGAGAAAGAACAGTCTTCACGGCTAAATTCATCAATCGCTTCGATCAACTATGTGTGGGAGAGCAATAATCCCCTAAATCATAGCTCTTAACACCAAACTAATCCTGATTTTCTTTATATATATATCAGAATTGCTGAAACCCAACTCCATGACTGAATTAAATAAAACTAACATTCATAGTATCAGATCTTTATTAAAAGTACAGTTAATCAACTCCACACCACAAAATAAGAGCGGAGATTAACCTAGTGTCGCTTTCTTCACGTCATATCAGCGCAATTCTTAACTATTTTTTGCCTGTATGAGTGTTCCAACTGAATCCATGAAAGGTTTAAATTTGCTGGTTTGAAAAATAAACATGTTGGTTAATCCAGACTGAAATGTAATAAATATCCCCAACTTTATAAAAGAATACAGCCTTTCATCTTTTGATCAGTTGACTTTGTTAAGCACATCTTCACGTCAAAAACTAATATGGCTGGCTACAATTGTGGTGATCCACAAGGAGGGGAAGCCCCGTGAACGGGTCACATCCTATAGGCCGATTTCGCTTTTGAACGCGGAGCCCAAAATCCTCGCCAAGGTGTTGGCCAACCGGTTGGTTGGCGTGGTGGGCGATTTGGTCCACCAAGACCAATCGGGCTTTATACCACACCGCAACACGGCGCTTAATCTGCGGCGCTTGCACGGGGTGCTCGCGCGTGTCCCATTTGTGCGGGAGCCGGCCATCTTGGCGTCCTTGGACGCCACCATGGCGTTTGATACGCTCGAATGGCCATATATTTGGGCGATGCTGGCGAGGTTTGGGTTCGGCCCGGGTTTCGTCAGCTGGGTCAAATTGCTATATTCGGGCCCGTTGGCGCAGGTGGTGGTGAATGGGCGAGTATCTGCCCCATTCGCGCTGGGGCGGGGCACGCGACAGGGTTGTCCCCTGTCGCCTCTCCTGTTCGCCCTGGCCATGGAGCCCCTGGCGGAGTGGCTGCGGTGGCACCCTTCTATCCGTGGTCTCCGCTGGACCCCCGAGCATGAGGACCGCGTGTCTCTCTATGCTGACGATATCCTTTTGTATCTCGCCTCCCCGCGCAAGTCACTGATCGTCCTGGTTGATGTTTTGCGCTCCTTCGGTCGCAACTCAGGCCTGGTCATCAACTGGGCGAAATCCTGTGTCTATGTGCTCTCCGGGGAGGCCCCGGTCCTGCCACGGGACTGTCCGATCCAGATTGCCTCCCAGGGTTTCCGGTACCTGGGTATATATATCACTCTTGACCCGGAGGCCCGCTATGAGCGGAACTTGCTGCCCCCCCTCCAGCGTCTGAGGGAGGACGTGGTGCGCTGGCGGCGTCTGCCGCTCTCGCCGCTCGGCCGAGCGGCCTTATTTAAAATGATGTCCCTGCCGCGCTTCCTCTACGCCCTCCAGAATACCATGGACTTGGTCCCGGCACGCTACTTTCGCGAGGTGGAGGGCCTCCAGCGGCGCCTGTTCTGGGACGGGAGGCCGCGTATTGCTCTGGCTAAATTGACGCTCCCGTGGTACGACGGAGGGGTCGCCCTCCCGGACATCAGACGGTATTACTGGGCCTCCCAACTAGCTGCAATTAATCATGGCCTTTACGGGCCCGCCTTGAACCCGGCATTCGAGATGGACAGGACGCTTCTGCCCGGTGGCGATTATAATCGAGCGCTCTACTCTGGCGCGCCCGACTCCCGTTTGACGGGACCGACGCGTGTCATGGTGCGTGTCTGGCACGCGGCTAATGCAGCTATGGGGTGGAAGGACCGTTTGACCCGAGCGTCTCCGCTGTATGCATCTGAGAGGTTGGGCTCCCTGTGGACGTCGAAGGGCTTCGAGAAGTGGGACACGATCGGAATCAGCACGGTGGGAGATCTCTGGACGAGGGGGGGATTCAAAACTTTTGAGACGCTGCAGGCGGAGTTTCAGCTGCAGGGCAGTGAGTACTTTCGGTACCTACAGGTCCGCCATGCGCTGGGCTCCGTCTTCCCGGATGTTGCATCCATTCCGGAGTCTTCCCCCCTGGAGGACAGAGTGCTAGATGGCCATGTCCCGGACAGCACGATCTCCCTCATATACAAAAAATTGATTAACGATAGATCGTGTCTGCTGACTAGTCTCCGCGAGGCTTGGGTTGCCGACGGGCTGGAGCTGGACGACGAGGATTGGATTTCCGCGGTGGCCTCTCCGAAAGAGGTGGCCATCCCGGCTCGCCTTCGTTTCGTCCAGCTCAAGATCCTTCACCGGGTCTACGTGACGGGGCCAAGGCTTTTACGTATGGGTTTTGCCGGTGATGGAATGTGTAAGCGTGGCTGTGGTGCGTTGGCGACTTTCATGCATATACTGTGGGAGTGCCCGAAGGTGGAGCGATTCTGGCGTGGTGTGCATGAGGTTCTACGAATGGTTACGCGTGTCACGCTGCTGCCTGAAGCGAGGAGATGCTTGCTGAATGTCTGGGAACCAAATGACTACTCGGTCCCGCAGGCGCGGTGGGTGACTCTGGGATACATGATAGCCAAGCGTGATATTGCCCAATTGTGGGGATCCCAGAGGCCCCCTGCGGTGTCGGCCTGGAAAGAGCATATGGATTGGTGTATGTTTCGTGAAAAGGTGGTGTATGTGGCGAGGGGTAAGCCTGGGGCGTGGATGAAACTCTGGGGCCCCTGGAACGCCTACCGCGGGGGTATTTGTGAGCCGCCGCTGCTACCGGCGGCCTCGCCGGCTCCGTCTCCCTAGATGGCGCCCCTCCCTTGGCCGCGGGCGCGCGGTCCCCCAGTCCCTGATCTACTCCCGTCCCCCTCTTCAGAATTTTGCTGCTGGTGTGGATCCCCCACTTATGGAGCACGTGTTGTCACTTTGGATCGAGGGTTGCCTTGCGGTTGTGGTTTGTTTATGTTGTTTTGTATTAAGAAAATGGAACCGTACTGTGGGCATGGAGCTTGGAGACCTGCACCATTGATCACTCCTGTTTTCCTACTGTGCACCGCTGAGAAAAATTTTTGCTGTATGTATGTAATATGCTTTTGATGCTCTAGCGGCCGGCCGGGTGGTTGTAGGCCCATACCTGTAACTTCTATAAACTGCAATAAACGGTTTCAAAAAAAAAAAAAAAAAAAAAAAAAAAAATAATATGGAACACCTTGACGAACTATAATCAGTACAGCAATCTGTGTGGATGTTAGACCTGGCACCATTGGCGTGAGTCTCCCTTCCATTTTTAGCTGGGTCTCCTCTGTTTTTGCTGGTTATAGATGCTCTGGGCGCTGTGCCACTGCCATTCAGTGCCACAGCGCAAATGCTCCCTTTTGTACAGATGACATGTGAATTGGTACATCCATGATTGGCTTATTTGGTTTACCTATTAGTCCCTAGTAGCGTGGCCTGTGTGTGCCCAGGGCTGGTAAGCCGAATGCTGCTGGTGGGCCTGCAGCACTGGTTTGTGCCACCCACAGAAGCGGCTTGTAAAGTGTGTCTCAGACCTGCCACTGCAGTGTCTGCGTGCAGTCCAGAACTGCCTACTTGGCTGTGAAGGGCACCCACTTCCCAGCCCCTGAACCTTCCCTTGGCATCCTGTAAATCACCCTTATGATAGGGTGCATTGTATGTGTAAGGTAGGGCATGCTCTAATGTGTGTAGCATATCCTAGTAGTGAATTACACTCAATTTCGTTTTTCACTACTGTAAGGCTACCTGTTCTACATAGGCCAGAATGGGAGGTTTTGGCTATTACATTCTATAGTCCTAACTAACCCACAGAACATGGTAGAAAAACGAATTTAGTATGCCTGAGCTCAGAATATTAAAATACATCTTTTAGTGAAGGTTATTTTTATATTCTGTGTTTGAAACTACCACTTTTAGAGTATAGGTACATTCTTGCCTAAGCCTTCCAGTGTGCTCTGCTATTATGTGTATTGGCTGTCTGGTTTTGGAGGGACAGGGCAGGCTGAGTCAGACCTGGGTTGAATAGAGAGATATGCCTTGGAGTGAGGGGAGGGGTAGCTCCTGCACTTGAATAGGGCTGTGCCTGGCAAGGTGAATGCTGGCTCCACCTCCCACTGTGCGTCTGAAGGCAGACCCCCTCTTTCTGAAAGGAAGGATGCAGTCTGGTAAACAAAGTGCTCCAGGGCTGGGCAGAACTGGTTCTGGCTGGGTTCAGAGACTTGTGACTCCTAAGAACAAAGACTTTGGGGGTATAAATATTTGTGCCCAAACCCCTACAATTTGTATTGCTCCTGGACAACAAGAAGAACCTCTGTCCGTGAAACTACAGGAATCTGCAGGAGAAGGACTGTCCTTGTGCTTGTGTGCTGTTTCTTGGACTGGCCTGCAGTGGTTACTACTGGACTTGGAAGAAAAGGAAAAGGACTTTGAAGGAACTTTTATTTTTGGCTACAGCAATCACCCAAGGGCTAGAAGAGAGCTAGCCTCCTGCAGGAGTCTCAGGCACATCAGACTCTACCACCAGCCTCTTGTTTCCTCCCAGCGAGGATTTCTATCTGCAGGTGAGGCTCCTGTGAGTTCCAGGGCCTCTAGTTCTACTGCTGAGAAAAGAGTGCTGAAAATCGTCGCTAACCCCCGTTAGCGAGCCGCTGCAGCTGGAGAGCGTGAGGAAAATCGTCGCTCTGCTGCCGCCGAGCGCTCGCTACCGGAGAACGTCGCATCAACTGTCGGCGGGACTGAAAACGCTCGCTAACCCTGAAGATTATCGCATTACCTCTCAGCGGGCCCCAAAACGTCCGCTAACCCAAGTGCATCGCATCAGCTGTCTGCGGGCCTAAGAGTGCTAGCTATCCCGAAGATTACCGCATTGTCTGTCAGCGGGTCCCAAAACGCTCGCTAACCACAGTTATTGTATCACCTGACTGCGGGCCTGAAAACGCTCGCTAATCCGAAGATTGTCGCCTTGTTTGTTAGCGTGCCCCAAAACGCTTGCTAACCAAAAATCATCGCACCAAGTTCATCGCAGCGCGGACGCCGAGTGTTCGCCATCTTCCCCGCATCGCATCAGGATCGTCGCTCCCTCGCGGAGCGCCATTTTCTTTTATCGCAGCAAGATCGCACACGCAACAGGCTCGGCGCATCATCCTCCCTTAGCGGCAAGGATTTTATCGCATCACCGGCTTAGCGTGAAGAAGTTTGTCGCTTTATCCTGCCCGCAACCCAGCGCATCATCCTCCCTTGCGGTAAGGATTCAGCGCATCACTGGTTAGCGTGAGGAAATTTATCGCTACAACTCCTTAGCGACATTTTTGTTGCTTTACCACAGAATCCAGATACTTTGTGAGTAAAAGGGTCGCAGAGACCACTGCCTTGAACTGAACATCATTTTGTGCACCTTGAACTATTTTTGCAGCATTTTTAAAGTAACCCTATGGTCTTAGTATTGTGGATTTTTTACTGTTATTGGTCTTGTGTTAAGTCGATATAAATATACTTATTTTTTATAATTACTTGAGTGGTGTCCATTTGTAGTGTTCCTCATTGGGTTACTGTGTATGGTCATAAATGCTTCACACACTGCCTCTGAGATAAGCCTAGCTGCTCGTGCTACGTTACCACAGGGTTGAGCAGGGGTTATCAAAGGGTGTAGGCTGCTTACTCTGACTTAGGAAGAAGGGTCCCTACTTGGACAGTGGCCAGCCATTGCCAACTAGAGACCCCCATTTCTAACAGTGGAGTCTTATGGCTATGGAATGTCTCCTTCCTTCTACAAAAGCCGCTCTATTTCTGACTAACGTTTTAGCCGCACTTGAGCACTTTTGCCTGACTAAATTAGAGATTCAGAATATGAGTTATGCTCACCTTAAAAGATTTTTTAAGTTTACTTTGGCAAATTTGTCGATGGAGAAAGATATGGGTATATGTAGTGCGAAACCCCGCTTTCAGTGTGTTATTCATTCATGTCAGGCATCAGTTCCCCATGCGTATTTGAATTGGAACCTGAAACACAGGGTACAAAGGTGTATAATGCTTTGTAGGTTGAAATGCTTACCATTAAAAACTGTCACGGATGCATGGAAGAATGTTTGCTGGGAGGAAATATAATGCACTTTATGCTATAATTGTATACAGACTATTGAACATGTTATATTTATCTGTTCCGTTTTAAGGGTCTATCAACAGAGACTTTTAAAACCACTTTTTAAAAAACATGGAATAAGAACTGCTAAAGCTGCAATGGAGATGATAAATTGTCCTATGAATGAATTAATGCGTTGTAATATTTTCAATTTTTTTTGCTCCTTTTTAAAATTGTTTTAATGGATGCATTTTATGTATTGTAGATCTCATTGTAAGATCTACATGTCTATTACAAACCTTCAAACCTCGAAGCAGTTCAGCGACCTGTGTGCCTCTTTAAAATATAAACACAGAGTTACTATTTGATACTTTCATCTCTGGTACTCAACAATATCTATCTTCTACTTTAAAACCAAAAATAAAAATGAAATATATGATTTTCAGGTTGTTGTATATCCACTACATCAGTGTGATGGATCTTGAAACTCCAGGGGCTCCGAATACCAGGGCTGTAGACTCTGTGGTTATAAGAATTGATGGAGCACATAATTTGTCTTTGTCTGAAATTATTACATCTACGCAATAATTAATTATGTTTTTTCAACGCTTTTTTAACAGCTTTATTCTTACATTTAAAACTACTCAGGTCTCTTTGTAGATTCTTGAACCACTCAGTTTTAAAATGTAATGGTAGAGTATTAAATATAAAAGTAAACTTGGGGAATATCATCAATTCGCTCTCCCCAAAATCGATAGAGGCAGGTGCATCCATGATTCCAGTAATTTTTTAGACTCCATATGAATTCTGTTAAAGTTAATAAAAGCTATCTTATCCAAGTCTCTAACTATTCTTACCCCGGGGTATCTGAATTCCGACTTTTCTAACGTAGAGTCAACTGGACCATTCCATGTCATAGTCTCCGTTTTATCCTTGTTTACTAAGTAGCCAGAGATTTTCCCAAAAGCCTCCGTTAATTCCTTTGTGAGTGATAATGATACCTCTCGTTTGCTTGTATAAATTAAGAGGTTGTCAGCATATAACGCTTCTTTTTTAACCCAGTCCCAAAATTTCAAAGGAAGAATCTTCTGTTCTGACCTAATTCTTCTAGCCAGAGGTTCTACAAATAGGTTAAAAAGTAAGGGCGATAGTGGGCACCCTTGTCTGGTGCCCCAACCAATCATGATTTTTGGTGAAAGAGATCCATTTACCACAAGCCTTGCTGTTTGTGCATTATATATTGATCTTATAGCTTTAAGAAAGTTTTTTCCCAACCCATTTTGTTCGATAACTTCATACAAGTAAGGCCAGCTAACCCTGTCGAATTCTTTAGCAGCATCGACCATTATAACAGTTAACGGGGACCCAGTTGTAGTAGCAATATCAATTGTGCTAATCAAATCATGTGTTAAGTCATGAAGCTGCCTATATTTTATAAAGCCCTTTTGATTCTCATGTATGATGTTTGTTAAAACCTTACTTAACCTCTTGGCAAGTATTTGCGTGAATATTTTGTAATCATTATTTAGCAAGGGAATTGGCCTATAAGACTCACACTTCATGAGATCTTCGGTGGGTTTTAGAATTAATGTTATAACTGCCTCTTTCCATGAGGCTGGGAGGAGGGTGTGATTCACGTAAATGCTGTTCAGTAACTTAGTGAGATGCGGAACAAGCACTTCCTTTAAAACCTTGTAAAGCTTGTTTGGAATACCGTCTGGGCCTGCCGCTTTCCCTCTTTTTAAATGGCCCATTGATTTCTCTATCTTTAGAGCAGTGATTTCTTGATTGAGGACAGATTGTTGAATAATATCTATCCTGGGAAGAGGATCATGCTGCAACCATTCTTTCACTTCTGTCTGGCTGGCCTTTGTATCTTCAATAAACAAGTCTTGAAAATTCCATCCCGATACTGTGATCGTCCAGACATTGTTCTTGAGTGGGGCCACTCTGCACCTCCTTAATCTCATTTCGTAACTGATCTTGCATTGCCTTCCAGGCTAGTAGTTTCCCACACCCTTCCCCAAATTCGTAGTGAGCCAGTTTACTGGGATACCACCTCTTTCGAACCCTTCGCTCTGAAAACTCACTTAAGTGTTCTCTAGCCTCATTCAGCTTCCCCTGAAGCTCAGTTCTTGAGGTGACATTGTGGCAGTCGGTCAGATTTGTCTGTGCTATGTCAATTCTAGCCTCATGTTCTCTTAATTCCTTCTTCCCTTCTTTCCTTCTAAACACTGCATAACCTGTTAAACTTCCTCACAAATAAGCCTTAAATGCATCCCATACCATGTGAGGTGCAGCCTAGGTTTCATTTATAGCAAAGAACTCTACTGTATCCTTTTTTAATGCTTCCACCGTATCTTGATTTCCTAAAAATGTTCTATCTAGAGTCCACCTATACTTAATATGATGGCTATATATAGAGACTACTAACTTTACTGCCACATGGTCTGAAAGGTGTTCTGGTTGATGCATGACTGTAGAAATGTATTTACTCAACCTTACATCAACAAGAAAGAAATCTATTCTGAAAGGGTATGAGTATTTTTTTATTCTGATAAGTAAACTCTTTTCTAGAGCCAGCATTGAGTCTCCAGTTGTCCAGTAAGCCAAGATTCTTGATAACCTGCTGTATAGTCTTCCTCATTTTAGGAGCATTTACTACATGTTAAGAACAGGGTTCATGAGAATATTAAAGTCCCCTCCCATAATAATATTATACTTGGAATCAAGTAAATGTTTATATAATTCACCAAGGGGGGAGGGATCATCCACATTGGGGCCATAATAACCTACCAATGTATATCCTGACCTATTGATTTTGATGTTAGTTATTATCCATCTGTCCCCTTTATCCACAATAGAGCTCTCTATTTTAGCACATGCCGATTTTTTAAATAATATGGCTACTCGCTTTATATTGCATTATTGATTAGTGCATATCAAATGTGCTATCCATCTGTTTGTTTTAAGAATCTCATCCCATTCCTCCTTTCAAAGATGAGTCCCCTGTAGTTTTATTATATCACTTTCAGAGAGTTTGAAATAGTTCCAAGATCTACCTCCTTCTCCTATATACCCGAAGGCCATTTACATTCCAGGATAACACTCTAATATCCTGCTGTTTATGCATCCCTTATTTCTATCCCACCTTCTGGTCGCTTCCTTTTACTATACTTACTGATGTTATACATGAGGATCATTTATGTTTTTATTTTTCCCCTAATGCTTCCTACCCAGTGTACATAATTACAAAAGTGTGTATGCACCCCTTCTCCCCTTTGTCCACCCCAACCCACCCTGGGGAACCCTCCCTTAATCCAAATGAAGTACTGCATATTATCATGTCCAAATAGCCTGGAAAAAACTGCTGTAAAAGAAATTGGATGGAGAGATAGCACTGCCGGATTCTCTTCAAAAACGTTAGATATCTCTTAATGGACAATAAGCAAAGAATTCCTCCTCACCTAAGGGTTTTGAAAACAAATCTCCTGGAAGAAGGCAACCTGTTTTTATTCAAATATGGTCACCCCAAATTTTTTTCAATGATCAAATTGAAAGTTTTACTAGCAGCTTGTAGACTATGGGCTTAAGTTAAGCAAATTCTTGGAATCCCGTATTATAGTTGTAATGTCCCGATTTGGAACTCACCGGGGACCCCTGAATGCATTTTAGATGCCTTAACAGTGCCTTTATCAACAGCCAGTCTGACAAAATGGGGGCAGTTATTCGATGAAAGCTCCCTGGTATCATGGCAGACGTTAGCAGTAAGCACCAACTTCACTTTATCAAGGTTCAAATACCATCAATAACCAAGCTGGTCTCATAGCCAGCAGTAGATTGGGTTGGAAATACAGGGGGAGGAAGAGTTATTGAGGGACCAGAGATACATGAAGGAGGTGTCTAAATGGTACTGGATGCTGGTGTAAGCGGAGAATCACTCCCTAACCTCGCCAGAAGAGATGTGGAGGAAGGACCTGCCGGAGCCAGATATTCAACATTTATGGCAAGTATCTATGGCTCTACTTTGGTCTATGGTGAGATCTGCATTTCTGAGGAGGAACCATCTCTTTACTTTATACAGAGCGTATTGGTCGCTGAAGAGGTTTTCAAAGATGGGTGGACGCAAGAAGAGACTATGCCCTAAGTGTATGCTTGTAAATGCAGATGATGCCCATCTACTATGGCAGTGTCCAGTAATCCAACTCTATTGGCAGGATGTGTGCAGATTCCTGTCAAGAGTATTTGGAGGCAATATAGAGGTAAGCCTCGGACTGGTCATCTTTCGGATTTCACTTGGCAATGGGAACAACTATAAGCTGACGAAAGCTTAAACCCAACTTCTCTTGGTTCTAATAATAATTGCATGAAGGGAAATCTGCACAAAATGGGTTTCTCACAATGCACCAGCTATATGTGAGTGGTTGTCTTATGTTAGACATATCTGCAGGTTGGACTGCATCACTGGGTTTGATAAAAGGATAAAAATGTTGGATCCACTGCTGGTAAATATTGAATAACACATCATGAGCAGATAGGATTAACTTTGTTAGGGGGGATTATGTACTGGAAAAGCATTCGAAACAGTCCAATGATTAAGACGCACTTCAACAAATGAGGAGGTTGGCAACACCGAATGGAATTTTCCTCATAAATAGATTGAAGGAGGCCTAAAAAGGAGACTAACCTACTATAAACACCGGTTGTATCCCAGGTCGCTCCCGGTTTAGGTCTTGGGCTTGTGCCGTATACGAGGACATAAAAAGTACTTAAGTGATTCTTTTAATGTTGACAACGTTTGGATGATCAAAGCGGTAATAAATTATTGTTTTGCCCTGCAAACTGACATCTTTGTAACAAAGCTTACCAACTCAATGGACGTAACTTATTCCATGATAAACAAGTATTGGCAAAGCCAATAGGTCCCCTCCTTTGCAAGAGGTATTGACTTTGGCAAAGTGTTTTAGTCATGGTGTACACCTGTGTGTCTTCTGTTCAGCATGGCTTAATGTTAGTGGCTCGGAATAGAGTGGGGTGGCCCACGGCCATAGAGTCAGGTGCGCAGGAAGGGTCACGGTCCTTGGTGTCCTGGGCCCCAATGCCGCATCCCTCTGAGGCACGGTACTCATTCATTTGGAGGTGCAGCCATTATATAGGCTTTTAGCGGTGCCAAGAGTGAACATGGCAAAATAATATTGGGGGGAGCACTTGCGGACCCTTTGATTCCCGTGCTTCACAGTGCCTGGCCGAAACAGTATCCTTTAGTGGGGAGTATTGTGTGACCTGGCTGATAGGCACATGGTCGGCAGTGACAGTTATGGTCTCCTGAGCAACTTTCAAAGAAAAAGACACACAGTTGGCAATTGACACTTGGACCTCAAAGGGGGAGTTGGAGCTTTAACCTTTTTACTGGGGAATGAGTCAGACGCTGCCACTGTTGTAACTGGCCTTACATTCAGCTGGTGCTCCATTCTCAGTAGGTGCCTTAAGCAGTGAATGCACTTCTTGGCCACACAACCCTGTACTTCACTGAGAGATCTGTGCTAAAATTCTTATTGTATTGTCTTGATACATCAGTCAATAAGATTCATGTCACAAAGGTTACTTCCAGCCAGGAATGGTTTTCAGCCAACAGCACCCTTGTATGCCGTGACTATGTTATGTAATGTTATTTTGTGTTATGTTATGCTGTACTATTATGGCCAAATGCTTATACAGGAAAAGGTATATTTCACAGAACCTAAAGCGTTGTTGCAAATGAAACCAGAGGAGGTTCAAGGTAACCTGTCATGGCAGTATAGGTATCAATAGTGCCATAAATGCAGCGACACTGGGGCCCTGGTGTGTGGGGTGCCCACTGCACACCAATTATAGCTATTACTAATCATCTAGGGGAAGTACCCATTTGCCATGCTTCCATAGTAGCCCAGGACACTCTTGCTAAGTAACAGAATTACAAGCGGCCTTGGCAACTAGGCCCCGAAACATATTAGATAGACGTTTATTTTTTACTTTAAAAATTCTTGAATGCCATGAGCAAAATGTCTTCATTCATTCATTCATCCACTTCACGTAAAACTCATACAGGAAAGTATTTCAGTCTAGACCCCATCATTAGAGCGATTTCCTTTTTACCACCTTCACGGATCCACGTAATGTTGAAAAACTACTGCTCGAGTCCCCTACTTTGAAAAGGGAAAGATGTATGGGTCAATACTTCTTAGGCAATGCAGCTAGAATCTGGAACTCACTTCCTCCAACCCTCCGAACCTCAGGCTCTGTCCGGACCTTCAAAACAGGTCTTAAATCTCTTCTCTCCATAAGACACTTCGGGGCATATTAACAAGCACAAGCGATAATTATCGCTAAACGCGCTTAGCGCGTTTTTGATTACCGCCGTGTATCGTTGGTTTACATCGCCGTGTTAGCGGCGTATTTACAACGCTTAGCTCACAGGCAATGTCAATTCCAGCGATACACGGCGATAATCATCATTAGCGTGTGAAATCCGGCGATGATTTCACACGCTAATGAAAAGCTTGTGAATATGGCAGTGTGGATTTATTCTGTCAATCCACCTCCCATTAAAAAGATAGTTAAGTCATGATTTTACCTGACATTAGATAACAGCGATAAACGCGGTTAGCGCAGCTTTTTCTATCGCTTGACCCGTGTTGTTAATAGGGCAATGTTGCTTTTGGCGCTGGGTTCCATGTGGATTCGGTGAGGAACGCCTACTTTGCATGTCATTAGAGATAAATATCGCTTACATGCAAAGTAGAAAAATAAATGCAGCTAACTCAAGGAAACTCACGCTACAGCTTGGTAGCGAGTCCTTGTTAATAGTGAGTTAAAAAAACGCCACTTTTCCGGCGCTATGTGCCGGGAAAGCGGCGTTAGGTCTCTTGATAATATGCCCCTTCCAGTCTTAATTCAACTCTCTCCCATGTCCCTCAAGGCTGCTCGGCATTCATTTGAGCGCAACACTGTAAATATGTCTTCTATAAACTGTATTAACCTAATTCTTGCACCTCTTATTTTATCTTTACCTTTTAATAATCCTGATTGTATTTGTAGCTTGTTTGTGTGTAATTCTCCTTATGTAACGCATTGGTTCCATTGTAAAGCGCTCTGACACCTTTGGGTAAAGTCTGCGCTACATAAAACTGCATAAATAAATAAATACAATCCTCCAATCACATCTTATGGCCTAGGTGAACAATTGGAACCGTGGGCCATTTATAAACCGTGGCCAAAATTAACACTCTCACGTCTTGCTGCATTGGTCCCGAGGTTAAGCATATGTTCACATACTCCAGCCCTATCCCTAATTTCCCCAGTCTGTTTTGTTTGGCTTCAGCGTCTGTCCCCGGGGCATTGTTTGCTGTCTGCTTAACCCTGCTCTGCTGCAGGCAAATTAACAGCAATTACGCATTGTTAGACAGGGCAGTCGTCTGCCGTTATCGCCAGCTGAACTACTAATTGCATTTGATTGGCTTCTGCCGCCTATCACTCAAGATCTGCTGCGCACCTAGGCGCCGCCATTGGGGGGAGGGGGCGGGCGGGGCTTTATATTAAACGTGTGCACGTGCGGTCCGGCCGGTCCAAAATAAGGGATCAACGAAAACTAGAAATCAGCCTTCAGTAGGAGGGGCGTGCGTGTTGTCATAATAACATCATAGAACTATTTCGCGCGATGACGAGAACTGAGAGCACCAAACCACTCAGGACATGGTAAAAGGGCAGGATACAGAACTAGAAAGGGATATATATAGAAGTAGAGAATTTAAGGAACAAGTAATGGAAGAAATATAGAAACAGGTAAAAGAGCACTACTGTAGGAATTTAAATGGGCTAGTAAAAGTGACCAGAAAAGGGGAGAAAGGGGAAACATGCTCCTCAAGACAGAACACGAGAAAAGCGCACAAAAGCTGCAAGAATAAAGGCGATAGAGTATTCAAACCAAAGATGTTAGAGATAGACAAATGGAACAGAACAGATAACATACGATCAAAAGGAAAAGAATGTAGGGACATATTAAAGCGGCGATAATGGGCTTGCTAAAATGCCGTTGTAAATTCCCATAGAAGCCCATGTTCACACCAGAACACGGGCTTCTATTGGAATTCTCAAGGGCATATTATCAAGCCCATTATCGCCGCTTTAGCGGCTGTTTTCTGCCGATAATTTTAACGCCGGACCTTGATAATATGCCCCGTAAAGAGAGAGACACCAGCGAGTGAGTGGGTGTGGGGGGCGACAAAAAACAGAAGCTGCATTTGAAAAGAGTGGCAGAGAAGAAGAAAAAATGAAAATAAAGAGTATACTTAAAATACTAGCAGAGAAATATGCAAATGGGTTTTAAAGTGCAAGTGAGAAACCACGAGGGATTAATGTGCCTGGTACAGAGGTTATTTTTTAAAAAACATATTTTGTTATTGAGGCTTTTCCATAAATTAACTTATACACCGATGAGTATTGCAGTTGTACATATCATCAGGTTGTACCTTCGTTTATAATCACACATGCAATCCCTCCGTTTTAGCTGTAAACATGCCCGGTTCTACCTGTAATCTGTCATATGCGGTAATCCCTAGTTGTCGATTTAGCATGGTGGTCGATTCACAGTGGCTGTTGCCTCTGTACAGGGGCGGTGAGGCGGGGGGCATGAAAAAAATAATAATAAACTTACCTTCTTCTTTGCTGCACGTCTCTCCTCCGTCCTCGCTCTCTGCCATCGGGAGGGCCCAGGCTCCCGGACTCTCCCAGTCAATCACAATGCTGTAGGAGCAGCGTCGTGATTGGTCTGAGCGGTCTGTTTGGACGCCCAGGCAGTACCTAGGAGGCTGGGCATGTTTTCCACTGGGCTGTGCAACACAGCCCAGTGGTAACATGCCAAGTACGCCTGACTGTTTGGCTGGCCCCAGAGGGCCGGCCAAGGCATCATGCGCACTTAAGGAGGGAGTGCAAACCACTCCTGCTCCCTCTGCCCCGCCCGCCCAAACTGGTTGGAGTCTCACAAAGAAAAATAAAATGATAACTTCTTGTTATTATCTTTTTCTTTTTCATTTGCACTGCTCAACGAGCAGTGGGGCGACTATCCTCTGCCTCAGTGGAGGAGCCACCACTGTCGATTCAGCAAAATATCAGAGGTTATAGACGAGGCATCAGGCACTCCTGAGTCCTGATGACATCACAAAGATGAACCCTTGTCCAGCCACTTAAAAGCCATCTGTCTAATGCTGAGAGGCTAGAGAAAGGGCAAGGAGTACAAACTATAGAAAGTACATTTGGCTGCCAGAGTGCTATTCACTTTAGTTTCTGCCACTTCTTTCATGATCCCCTGAGACCATAATACAGTAAGGGGACAGTATTGCTGTTTGAGCCATGGCGTACCTTTAATTAGATGTGCCCTTGTACTGATAATGCACTGACCGGATCGGGATACACCCAGACGTGCTGCTCTCTCAGACCTGCAGACCTTGGCCCTTATCAAGGAGGCCACACTCGATCCACGATTATGGACAACCTGCAGTATTGATGCGTGGTTGTAACATTTCAAGACGAGCCCAATGAAGCTGACCCGCACCACGCGCGCGACAGGACACGGCTCTAGGAAGAACCTCTTTCCTTGCCGTCCCACCAAACAATGAACGCCCTGAAGAAGTTCATTTTTAATGAACGAAACGCATTGGCTGGAACCTTTTTTCTTGTTGGATGACTTTGAAAATAAAGAATTGATTTTTGATACAACTCTTCAAGTGAACATACTTATTGAACTGACCTCCCGGGTAGTGCACCACTCCAAATTCTGGTGTAGTTCTCTCTCTGCTTTGCAGTTGGCACCCAAGAACGGCAGGTGCAGGAATTGTATGTGCACACCAACCTGAAATATCTTGAGATCTACCCACACAGGGAATACAGCAGGGAAGTGCGGCTATCCCGGTCCGCCGTTGCTCGCCTTGTTCAGTCTGCCCTGACCAGCTGTTTGATGTGACTGGTCCGCCTTTCACAGTGGAGGCAGCACCTGGCATGCCCTTTCAAGGGGGATAGATACCCCTCTGCAGGTGGAAGCAGTGAGTGATTTCACACACCTGCAGGGTGGTTCTAGGGGAAACCTTGGACTCCCTTTTCTTCTCCAGAGGTGTCACCTCTTCCTGGCTCACAGTTAGTATGCCTCCTGATGGCCTCATTACCTCTGCATACGCTTTCATAATACAGTACGGAAGCAGAGGCAACGTGTTTACCTCATTTGCGTAGGGCCTCACCTCCAAGGAAATCAGGAATCACCCCTTTAGGATTGCATCAGCGCTACTTGTGAACCAGCTATTTGTATTGCAGAAGGGTCTATGCAAGCATCTTCGGCCCCTTCTGTCAGACCATAGCGCCCCATGGGTGCAAAAAGCAGGTGCAGGTGCCCTTTGCGTACCTGGAAGCGTATAATGGTGAGCCAGGCAGTGCAGCCGCTACTTCTGGTTACCCCAATTGTCATAAACGGATCCAATTCTGAAAATAGGGAGTACATGCATCCAGGGCCGGACTGGCCGTAGCGGGCACCGGGCAATCCCCCGGTGCGCCGCACAGGTGGGGGCCGGTTTTGCGCCCCTGGGGGCCGTTTTTGTTACAGGGTCGTTTCTGCAAAATCGTCTCTGTAACAAAATCGGCCGAAAACCGGCCCTGGCAAAGAGCTCGGCGGCACCCCCAAGCCACGGGGGGGGGCGGCGAGCACTTTGCCAGGGCAGGTACTCACAGGTACTGAGTATCTGCACTTCTCTACTATGCAAGGGAGAGCACATGCACTACTCAGCCGGGTTCAGTACTTTTAATTGGAGGGTACCAGCACATCTGAGTAGACCACAGGTTACTCTGTGGCATTGAGTACAAACATTTCTATAATTCAATTTCAAC
The DNA here is from genome assembly GCF_964204655.1 of Triturus cristatus. Classification (NCBI taxonomy): domain Eukaryota; kingdom Metazoa; phylum Chordata; class Amphibia; order Caudata; family Salamandridae; genus Triturus; species Triturus cristatus. The sequence goes on along the minus strand of NC_140582.1, from coordinate 77,033,099 downwards.
CCCTGTATAGAGGTGAGATGGCTGTGACAACTGATTTTTCATTTTTAAAGAAATAAACAGGGCCTGGAGTTTTAAAAAAAAATGTGTATAGTATTATAGAACGGAAAGCAAAATTAGTCAGAAGAGCGATCCACATAGTAGGAGCCAATAGTAAAAAACACAGACAAAAAACATCTTCCCTTCCTTTGTCTTTGTACTGGAGCGTTTGGAGAAAATCTATAGCACCTTCCTGCAAGCACAGACCAACTAGGTAGGGCTTATTTTAGTCTCACAAGAAAATGCAGACCATTTGAAAAAGGTGCAGTGGCATGCAGATGTTTGAATACTGGCTACACTATCCTGTTTTCCACAATCTGGTGGCTGCCGCATTCTGGACGAGCTGCAGTTTTTGGATTAGATATTTGTCAAGAGCCCAGGTCCTTTGTTTTGGCAATAAGAGCCAACTATATCAGTAACACCTGAGATTTAAAAACATATTGTTATTGAGTTTTCTGGTGCAGGTAACGAATATGAACATCTCCACCTCATAATTTTACGCATTGTCATACAAGAGCGAACTACAGACAGGTTATATTAATTAAACAGATTCTCCATATCAGTATATAGTGCAGTGTCTTTTCAAGTCCATTGCATTGCAAAAGGATAGCCATTGGTATGTAGTGGAGTGATTTGAACAATTTACATAATCTCAAAATAATCCAGTCCCGTACAGTTGATTGCATAGCACCTGGGGGCTCCTGAAACTTTGTGTGAAGTGCAGCAGAAGTGCATGTTCTGAGCCTACAGAGAGATAGCAGGGTTTCATCATGACCCTCTGGCTAGTGTGTCCGGACCTAGTATGTTTCCCCGCATCTGGTGTCTCAGCTTGCTAGCCCGAGATAGAGGGGGGGGGGAAAGAGGGGTACCCCACTCCTCTGTGTTTATGAATGTGGCCCGCTCCTCCATCCATTGTAAGGCAAGTGGGAAAGCCTGAGATCTTACCACCCTTACTAAATAATCGAAAGGATTTAAAGCACACAACTTTAAAAAATAATATGATTACAGTGTGCTTACAAGTACTGCGAATGTGTATTTCTCATTTTTAAATAATCTTAGCTGGAACTTGTGGGTTTCAAACTTGTTTTATTTGACTGCGTGGGCGGTATGCAATAACACTATGTAGTGTAGATTGGTGAGTGTAAGAAGCATTTATTTCCTCTCCACTGCGCTCCATTTTCAAGAGCCATATTGGGAAGTTAGTGGTCCAGGCTTTCGATGTGTCAGTGATCAGTTGAACAATTTTTTCTTGGACAATATTGAGACTAAAGGAGAAGCTGTTTAATGAGTTCATATTCAGTCCAAACCTAATGATATATGAATATTCACAATACCCCAAGTTGACCTGGAGACATTACACAAACATAGTAATGAAGTCAAGATCTTCACTTGACACTTGCCCTCAGGCCATTTTTGAGCCGTTATGGTTGGTGATTGGCAGTACCCTCCAAGCATTGATTAATTTTTCTTTGGCTCAGGGCAACGTTTATCAGTCTTTTATAACAGCCAGTGTCCTACCTCTTTTTTAAAAAGTAGGGGATGAGCCATCTATTTTGAAGATTTAAAGGTTTATCTCCTTGCTACGGTTTTGTGCCAAAATCGTAGAATCCCATCTGGCTAACATCATTTGAACTCATCTTCAGATGGCTAACTGTCTTTATGCTCTGCAGGCATTTTATTCACCTAAGACACAACACACAATCTGTTTTGTCAGCTTCTCCTGTGGCTTTATTGGATCTGTCAGCTGCTTTCAACACAGTCGATCATAACATCTTAATAGACCATATTGAATCGGTCACCTTTAAGAGGCAAGCTCTAGCATGGTTGAGCCATTCCCAACCAGTGCAACTATCATATTTCACTACTAATAGGCTTGATGGTCACTGCAGAGTTCCTCAAGGATCATCAATGTACCCACATCTTTGTAATATCTACATCCAACCCATGGTTAAGGAACTTGCCACCAGAGGTTACATTACGCAGCCAGGAGGCTTTCACTATACCCTCTAAGGTGCAGACAGCATAAGCAGCTCCTAAATTTCCGCCATCATCTCTCAATCAAGATCCGTCTACAAACAGTATATAATCTGGCTCTGCAAGGGGGTCAGCTCTGATATCAGGCCTTGGTTTGTTGCACAACCAATGACGTCAAGGCAATCATAGTCAACTTCCTCTCCATCAACTACAGTTCCAGGAAATGGTAGCAATGTGGCAAGATTTAGGCACAAACACAATTATAAAGAAATATTGTCTGCCGCCAGCACGACTTGATCCTATCTGATGAGACGACTACTGGTCACATATGCTGAGTCTTAGTTTGTGTTAAAAGGACCTACACAGAGTAAAGGACCATTACAGTGAGAGGGTATCCCAATGTGATGCCCTCCCTTTGGTTTAGGCTTTAACCGACCGCCGCCACCGCTTTTAAGCAGCCTTGCGACTACTCGGTCAAGAGTGGCTGATAATATTCAACAGGTCTCTTTAAATCACCATGTATGTGTGTAAGCACTGAGAGAGCATACCCTTTTCTCTCACTACAATACAGAATAAACGCTTTACTGTAATCTAGCATTCCTAGAGCCTGGGGCGCGGCAGAGACTTTCTTGTAGCTCAAGGAAGGCGTTCATGCCTTTGTTGTCCCAAGGCAGTAGATCAGACACATCCTTGTGTGTAGGGCTCTGTAAAGGCTTTGCCACTAGGGAAAAGTTAGGTATCCACTGGCGACAGTAATCCACCATTCTCAGGAACATCCTGACTTTTCTCTGCGTAGTTGAAGGGTTCATTTTCAAAACAGCTGATATTCTGTCCTGTTACACCTTTCCTGCTTCTTTATCAATATGATGTCCTAGATTCAGGACATCCTTCTGGAAGTATTGCAACTAGCTGGGGGACACTTTATGTCCATTCTCAGTCCAATGATTTAATAAGCAACAGGCTCCTGTTTACATGCTTTTTGTGACATCGACTCCGCTAACAGGTTGTCGATATACTGGTCTAGGACTGAATTGACCTGTGACTTCCGAGTCTCCAGATTATTTTTCAATATCATGTTGAAGATCAAGCGGCTCTCTGTATACCCTTGTGGAACTTAGCATCATGCCAGAATTCTATTTTGAAACTGGAACGGGAAGAAAAACTGACTTTCTTCGTGCAGAGTGATGGAAAAGAATGGTTGACAAAAATCGATCACTGTAAACCACTCGGCTTCACAGAGCATCTGAAACAGTACTACGGCAGGATTTGATATGAAGAGACAACACAGGACAAGAATAATATTAAGCGTTCTGAAATCCTGTACTATTCTAAATTTGCCTTTAGGTTTCTGCAAGCCCATGATCAGGGAATGATATGAGATCCCCAAGATCTCTTTCAAAATCACCTGCTCTATCATACACTTAGTCACTGGGGTGATCTCAGCCACCGTCTCTTGGGAGAGATTGTACAGGGGCGTTAGGAGAGGATGCATGTGAATTTATGAAAAGACTAAAACTGAGAAACCACATTGGAGGAAACCAAATCTTGGAGTACCGATTTCAAGGGAATACATATAAGTCAAAAATTAAAGGAAACATTTGAAAGGAAAGATGATTTTAGGGACAAACAAAATTTCATTATACTTGGGTGGAGTTTAGGACTAGTGAGGGTTTTTTGGGCTCCGGGAGGACTCATCTTTAGGGGTGATGAGGGGTTTTAGGGGTCAGGTATGGGTGGAGTTCAAGCATAGAAAGGGATTTTTAGGGTTCAGGGAAGGGTAGAGTTTAGGTGTGGAGAAGGTTTTTTAGATATGTGGAATGGGTGAAGTTTAGAGTCGGTGAGAGGTCTTTAGGGATCACAGATGAGTGGAATTTAGGGCTGGCGGTTTTTTTAAGGTTCAGTGAGGGGTAGAGGTTGGGGAAGAGTTTTTGGGTTCAGTATTGGGAGGAGTTTAGGAATGTGAGAGGTTTTTAAGGATTATGGAATGGGTAGAGTTTAGATATAGAAAGAGTTTTTCTGGGTTCTGTGATGGTTAGAGTTTAGGGTGGTGAGAGGTTTTAAGGGGTCAGGGATGAGTGGGGTTTAGGTGTAGAACGGGTTTTTTAGGGTAGTGAAGGGTTTTAGGGTTCAGGGTTGGCTGGAGTCTAGGGGTAGAAAGGGCTTTTAAGATTCAGGGCTAGATGTCGTTTAAGGGTCAAGAATAGGTACTGTAGGTGTAATGTGGGGTCTTTAGGTTTCTGGGATGGGTGAAGTTTAAGTGTAGAAAGGGTTTTTACGGGTTCAGGATTGGGTGTAGTTTAGGCACGGTGAAGGGTGTTTAGGGGCAGAGATAGATGATGTTTGGGGGGTTTGAGGAATCAGGGATGGATGGTGTTTAGGGGTGGTGAGGGCTCAGCAAATTAAAAGCATTCAAAGTAATTGTTTGACAATGTAAAATAAATAAATCTGAAATGAGTTCCCCTGTAGTAAATCACTGAAACAAATACCTCCAGCTAAACTGTTTGTGAAAGCATGACCTGCAACCATGGCATTTATACCTTATAAATAAGCAAGCAAAAGCCAATTTCGAACAAAAAGACATTCGATTAATTGGTTACTATGAATGGTAAATGTCATTAATTCAAAACATTTGCATTAAACAGCTTATGTAAAATAGTTTCTCAGTAATGGTATTCCATGAAATCATTTGTCTATGAAATCACAAACAACGTTCTGGGAAAATCTTCATTTGGTTTGAATGCAATATATACTGGTTCTACACCTTTTATTAGACCAATATCTTTGCCCAAGAAATCCTAGGCCCCAGGTTTAACAGAATTTTTCAGGTCAAGGGACAAATCATCTGTGGTCGTCCTGGGAAACAACCTAAAGTTTGTTCCCTGTTTAGTCAGTTTAAATTCTACAACTTCATCATGGGTCTGAAGATAACACCTTCCAGTATGCAGTGTATTACACAATTTAATTTGCAGATTAAGTCCCTGCCCAATAGAATGACTGGACTTGGATTGCACTCTACAAACTGATGGTCCTCCTCAAAGGGACCTAACTTTGCAGGAACCTTAGCTGAGACAGGGTTTGCAATCTGTTTATTAGTAAAGCTTACAACTTTGGATTTTTTTTCCCAAGAGGGATAGGTTTGGGACTTCCACTGTCCTTATAATAAAATGGGTTGCTCCGGTGTCAATCACAAATGGCACCTGGTGATCATTCACCTCACCATCCATAAATGGGCCAATCTGGTCTACCTCCAGGACTGCGCCAAGCAATCTTCTTTCACGCATCGTCTTGGTGACCGATCTGACTCATAGTCTCCGGAAGTATCGAAGACTGAGAACTGTTGGAAACTGCCATGATTCTCAAAGGAAGTTGGGTTAGCTCTAGGAGCTGGGTTCGCATTGAACCTAGGGATACCTATGGTTTGCAGCACTATCTGGGCTTGGGGCATCTGCATCATTGGGGCTTGGGACAAACTAGGGTTCTGAGGTCTATGTATCTGCATATTTTGTACTGGCAATGAATTTATGTTTTGCATCTGACCATAACCTATTTGGGTTACTTCAGCATTCCCTCTCCCAGTTTCCCAATTTATTATATTAATGACATGGATTAAACATTTTGTAAGGTGCTACATCTATTCAGGTACTTGGATTAATCCGCTCACCGTGCTCTATACCTTTTGAACACCATTCCCATCATGCATCACCTGCTCTGACCTGCATTCCACCACCAACACCATGATTGTTACCTGCATTATTCATTTACGGCCATTCTGGAATTTGTTTTGTGCTATCTTTGTCTGCACCAACATGAACGTCTCCTCAATCCTTTTCTGTTGTTTTCCAAGTTATCACTGCAATACTTCACAAAACCAAGTATTTCACCAAACTTTTACTATGCCAACAAATAATCTTCTGTTGGATAAGGGAACTAATTCTGTATGCAACCCAAGAAAAAACTGGCACACAAAGGTGCTCAATATTGCTGCAAGTGTATCGATTAATGAAATTTTACGTAGCATGACAATGTTTTTTTGATTGTTGTCAAAAAACAAATATGGCTCTTGTTATTCTGATGTTAAAGAGTCTGAAGTTGCCATCAAGTTGTTACATGGCGAGGGAGGCATGCTCTGGATCCATTTCAAGCCTAAATCAAAGCAGTTCATTTATAGGTGTTTGTTGTAATAATAGGTTACAAGATATTAAGGCACCCCTGGGAGGGGAAATATTGGTTGAAAATATTAGGGGGCCTCCGCAACCCAAGTTGCTTTATTTTAGCATATGTGTTTGTGAAGGCTGCCCCCCTCAAATAATCGGGGATTATCCTGCTGGACAATGATTGATTCACCACCTACAGTAAAATATGTAGCTAGGTGCAAGACATAGATTTCAACACCCAAACAAAGAAAGGTAAAGAGTAGGGAAACAGGTTTACTCTGTTGAAATATTTCTGTAATCTGCTTTTGATTGATTTTCCCAGTAGCATAGAATTTATCAAGATACTACTTAATCACAACATGGGATGGAGAGATCACTGATTTAACATGCTTGTAGATATTAACCACCATTTGCAAAATTGGACAAATTATCTTATCACCCAATTACCTAGCTTCATCGGGTGGCAGGAGGGATGACTTTCATATCTTGCTTTAATTTCTCTGCTGAACCAAGATGGGATATCAACTTCTTAGTCTAGTAGGTTCTGGTGAGCTCTTTTCAAATTAATAGGGCTGAGAGGAGCTGGCAAGAGTGTGTACTGTTCAGCTTCTTCTTATTCTGGGTTGATAGGACCGCGTTATGCTGAATGTAACACTTATAACATGTGCTCTTCTTTCCCTCCTTAACTGTTTGCACTAGGTTGCTTTGGCTGGAGTCAGAATGGATTAATGGCCACTCGGGTGAGAAGAGCAGAGGTCAGGTTAGATCACAGCAAGCTTTAAAGTTGGGCAATTACAGCTAGTCTTCAGATGCACAGAGCTGATGTGGGGTAATTCCACCAGGAGTAGGATGTGCCAACTAAACAAGAGGACAGTGATTAAAGGGGCTCTAGCTGCTGCAATTGTTGCCCTGCATGTTGAAGTAATTTCCACGTGGGTAGGGCCTAATATGTGACTTCACTGAGGTGGCCAGAGAAGCTAATTCATGATGAAATGGTTTGGCCATGAAGGTCTTTTATGTTGAGAGACGGTCATTGGAAAGTTTTGACCACAGTGGTTTAAACCTCCGGTCCTGGTTATTCCTTGGTGGGGATGTAACAATCTGGCTGCCATTACAGGAGACTCACTCCCCAAGTCCTGAAAAAATAAGGGAAGTATAAATGGGCAGGGCGAGTACATCTTGACCCTCAGACTCACTTGGGTGAGGGCATAAGTATCCCCCTATTATACTAACATATTTTTGTGTGGTTTTTTTGTCGGTACCGCAGTACTGCAGCAGGCTTCAGCTCAGACCCCCATGAGGCAATGACATACTCCAGCATTACAGCTAATAGTGTGGGATTACAGCGGTACCAGAAACAATAATAATGAAAAAGGGAACAGCCATCCCGAAGACTGTGCACAGAGGGGGTTGGGTGCCCAGCGGTGGTTTTGGCACGGGGCCTGGCTGAAAGCTGTGGGCAGCTGAGTTTTGCCGCTCTATTGAGATTTGGCTGCAGCATGGGATTTGGATGCTCCACCTGGGAGTAGGCCAGGCCCAGTGCCCAACCGTCCTCCCCATCGGCCCCCATGCATCCTACAACCCGTGCTCTCCTCTTATCCCCCTTCCCAAAATGTCTCCATCTCCTCACACCAGACTGTCTCCCCCGACAAAAAACAAATCCATCCTTCCCCCCACCTCTTTCCCTACCGCATCCTCCCCCACTCCCTTAATACAGACTCTGTCCAACATTGAATGCAATCTCTCAACCTTGACGACTGAACTCACATGGCCCAGAGAAGATTTCTACTCCCTCTACTCCAAGTCCCTCCCTAACCGCTCTAACTCTGTCGGTCCTGGCTCACAACGCTTCTCTAATCCTAAACCGTGGAACACTACACCCCTTGGCTGCCCGTTCCCATAGGCCCCACCGTACATCAAGTCATCTCACCTCTTCCGACCTTCATAACCTCTGCAACTCCTACCTTCATAATTCCTCTATTAACGTTCGTCCCCCTCCTCACTCCAACATTCCCGTTATTGTGGGGACTAGCAGATTCCCTCCTTCTTCCATCTCCCCTAGACTCCCACCCCAACGTACCACCATCCATTCATGCTCTCCCCCCACAGACTCCCCTAACCCCTCACCTACATTCACCCTAGCTCCAACATTCCCGTTATCGTGGGGACCAACAGATCCCCCCTTCTCGCGTTTCCCCCAGACCCCCACCCCAATGTACCACCATCCATTCACGCTCTCCCCCTAAAGACTTCCCTAAACCCCTCACCTGCATGCTTGTGAACTGCCGTTCAGCTGCCTGACACGCCATTGATATATCAGAAATCATCCTTAATGAAGCCATCGACATCGCCTTCCTCAGGGAAACCTGGCTCAATGACCACTCCTCTTCCATCCTTGACTTTCTTTCCCCCCCCGGTTATTCTATCATCAGAAAAGACAGGACTGGGAGAATAGGGTGTGGATTAGCGACTATCTTTAAAAATGAACTTCAACTTTCCCTTGTCAAAAACCCCGACCGTAACACCTTTGAATACCTTGAAGCTGAACCTAACTATCAAGGTTCTCCCCCGATTCGACTGCATAATATCTACCACCCCCCTGGTGACCCACTTCCCATTGTCGAGGAACTTTCCGAACCTCTTACCCAATCATCGTGAGATGAGAGGGGAGAGGAGTTGGCCTAACGGCTAGGGCGCTCGACCCTGGACCTGGGGAACTGGATCTGAAAACTCTGCAGCACAATGTTGCCAATGTGCCATGAGTATTAAGTACATTTATTGCTTTGATTGGAAATGGAAGTGCAGCCCAACAGTTACCCTTCTGGTCGAGCCAGTGAAATAAGAGGAACACAACCTGTCCATACCAGTGAATCAGGAGGAACGCAACCTGTCAATTTTTTTTACTTTGTTCCAAATCCTTCCAATGTGAGGTGAGTCGCCTGCAGCATTGCTGTATCTTTTTTTTACTTCTGTAAAAACGACTTGAGCTAAATTATTTCTAACCAGCCAAGGGGCATATTATCAAGGCAGGCGATAAAATTATCGCCGCTTTAGCGGCAGAAAACTGCCGCTAAAACGGTGATAATGGGCTTGATAATATGCTCTATGGAATTCCAATTGAAGCCCATGTTAGATGTGAAGGATACCTAACCTGAGCTTCAATTGGAATTCCATAGAGCATATTATCAAGCCCATTATCGCCGTTTTAGCGGCAGTTTCCTGCCGCTAAAGCGGCGATAATTTTATCGCCTGTCTTGATAATATGCCCCCAAATTCTTTCATGTACTCCAACCTTTAAATCAGTCGGTTAACTATTTGTACCTTAGTTCCACTTAATCAACTCTTTTTGTCACTGACACCATGAATTTCTGGGGCCATATCATGATGGGCTGCACTACGCAAAGCCAAGTGCCTGTTTCTGTGTGCCAGTCAAGTGAATTCATTTAAACCGATATTGCTTTGTTTATTTTTAGACAGCACAGCTCCGAGGCAGTGAGCAAACGTTGTCTCTTTCTGTTTCTGATTCTGTGCTGCCAGAAAAAAAGCATTAACTCAGAGAAATAGCGGGTTAAATAAATTCAGTGTATGCACAGCAGCAGTCGCGGCCGGCATGGCTCGCGGGTGGGGGGGGCTACGCGTGGGAGTTTAAATCAAAGCAATTACCTTTCTGCCGGCTGGGCCCGAGTCTTCTCTGCTCCTGCTTTACTGCTCTCCTACCTCCGGCAGGAACAGGAGGCAGGCAGTCAGGCTCCCTCCACTAAGCCAATCACAACGCTGCATGCAGCGTTGTGATTGGTCGGGACGTGGCCTAGCCAGTGGCCTATGGGGAGGCCATGTTCTCCATGCAGGCTGCATTGTAGCCTGCATGGAGAAGGGCAGAGTGTGCATGACTGGTTAGGACGGACTCATAGAGCAAAAACAGTCTTTGCACACTCAGGAGTGGGCCCACCACTCTTTCCCTTCCCTGCTCACAAAGCAGCCCCTCCCACCCGCCTGCCCGCAACCAAACATAAAATGGTGATAACTTTCAGTTATTTCCATTTCATGTTTCTGCTTTTCGCACTGCAAGAAAGCAGTGGGGCAACGCTCCTCCGCCCTAATGGAGGAGCCGCCCATGCACGGCAGGCGCATAAGACAGGTGCATGGCGCTTTGATGGGCAGAAAAGTCATGGTATAGTGCCAGGTCAGTTTGAATTTAGTTGTTGCCACGGAACCTGACCTTTTGAAAATGCCTTGAAAGCACTCCCTTGGCTCCAAAAGATGTTGAGGATCTGTTTTTAAAAGCATTAATAATGTTTGCCTGAACAAAGGACCTTGGGCCATATTTAAAACAAACTGGCGGAGCACTGTTTTATGCCAAAATTGGTAAGGCCGCGCTCCGACAGTTTCAAAACGCAGGGATGCGCCCTATTCACAAGAATGCGGCGCATCCCTGTGTTATCCCCTGCGCTGGTACTAAAAAAGCTGCCTAGCACCAGTTCAGGCACCCTAGCACCATTTTGCAGGGCACTGCAGGGCCAATTGTTTTTGTCCAGGAAAGGACACCTTCCTGCACATAAACAAGCTTTACAGGCGATTTGCTCTTTGTGTGCTGCAGAATACAGCACATGTGGAAAGAGCAAAATACCGGAAGAAATAAAGCATTGCTCCTCGTATCGCCTGCTTAAGACCAGGAATTCCCTGGCAGTATTTTTGGCGCTGCCCCATACCTTGTAAATATGGGGCAGTGTCAAAAAGCAATGAGTGTTGCCGCGGAATGCCCACTGCAAAACCCCTTGCCTGCCCCGTTCACGCTATGTATAGTGTGAAAGGATGCCTTATTTAGAAGGAGGAGTAAAGCAATGTTAAGTGACTTAATGCCGGCTTTTAAATAGGGCAAAGGAGTTAACGCTACCAGAACCTCAGAAAAAGTGACATTCTGGTGGCGTTAACCCCTTGTAAATATGCCCCCTAGTTACATGCAAAACCAGCGACCCTTCACATTCTTGACAGGAACCTAAACTAATTCACTCTGCTCTATAGTCTAGAGCTCTGAAGTACCCAGTAGTCAAGGAGCATGGGGCCATATGTTGAAAGCAAATTTGCGATCGCAAACGCTGAAATTCGCCGAATTTCGGCGTTTGCGATCGCAAATTTGCTAAGTGGAATGTAGGAAGGCAAATCTGCATGCAAAATAAGGAATCGCTAAATTTGCGATTCCTTATTTTGCAATTGCATTTAAGGAATCGCAAATTTTGCGATTCCTTAAATGCAATGTAGGAACCTCCAAAAAAGTGCTATTTGGCCTTAAGGAATCGCAAATTACCACCAACTACAGGTTGGTGGTAATTTGCGATTTCTTGTAATAATGCAGTTTTTTGCATTTTTCAAAGTGGAATGTGGTGCACACACATGCCCTTAGGGCATGTATGTGCACCACATGTGCACCCATGCTAATTTCAGGGGTGCAACAGGGTGTCCTATTGACACCCTTGCAACCTTGAAATTGCATTCTCAATTTGCGATTCTCTAATTGAGAATCGCAAATTGAGAATGTCTTCCTATTCATTCCTATGGGCCTTTTAGCCCATAGGAATGCATGGCAAGGTATTCCTTATTTGCGATTCTCAATTAGAGAATCGCAAATAAGGAATGGGTGGGATTCGCAAAAAAAATTGCTAATCCTACCTACATTGCATTTTGCTATTCTCTAATTGCGATTCCTTAAAAATTGCAATTAGAGAATCGCAAAACACAGTCTACCTACATATGGCCCATGGTTCACAAAACTTTTTCTGTCGTTGGTGTATCTTACTCAAGGCTTAGGTGGGTCGCACTCATTAATTTCTCGGAGTAAGACTTGTTTACCTATGGTCTCCTTGAGTAAGCTAGTCTCGCTTCTAGAAACTTCTTTCAAAAATATTTTGTGAACCTGGCCCGCATATTGAGGTGTAACTCACATCTAAGACAGCAGTAAGGCCTCCCTACAAAAAGCTTAGGGGCATATGAGCAACAACCGGCGATAATTATCGCTAAGCGCACTTAGCGCTAGGATAATTATCGCCGGCTAGCCTGGATTTTTATTGCTGAGATAGCGTGCTATTAGCAACGCTTATCTCAAAAGCGATAAAAATCGTCACGCTAACTGCCTAACGTGAGATTATCGCTGGAAACCCAGCCATAATCTCACACAATGTGGCGTTAGCTTGTTGATAGGGCCCCACAAACTTAGCCATGATATCCACCTTCCATAGAATATCATGGCTAAGTCAGTCCTGAAGCAGGACTGTCTTAGGACTGAAGTAGCGATAACAGGGGTTATCGCTACTTTTCTTGCCGCTATATTTCATAGTGTGGGGCTTGATGATAGGAGAAATGTCGCTAAACTCCTGTCATGTCAGGTCAGAAACGCCCACTTTGCATCTCAGATGAAAGCTGGGTGTTACGAATTCCTGCGCTAACGCAAGTTTTCACGCATTAGCGTGAGTTTGCTAATTAGGCGATAAAATTATCGCCGCTTTTCGGCCGAAAACAGCCGCAAAAGCGGCGATAATTCTATCGCCTCGCCTTGCTGATATGCCCCTTAGTAAGCTGCCCCAAAAGGAGTAGAGCTCTACAGAACTCCAAATATGTAAATACATAAAATAAAACAATTCCTCTAACAAAAGCATCAATGCAGTAACTTGAGTTTAGCAATTAAGCTTTGCAGCGTGCAGGTGAACGCATAAACCTTTTCTGATCAATGATTCAGAGCTTAAAAAGCACAACAGGACGCAGCTGAACAATATGTGTCTAATGCAGCTTCCTTCCTTGGCTAAGCAGCTAGGATAAACTGTTGTCACATTCTTCACACACCCCTGCTGGAAATTGCAAAGTATCCATAGGAGAGTAAACAGAGCTGGGAAGGGGGGAGGAGGACAACGGGCGTTGTATTGAGCAGCTCTGGAATTTCAAACCTTCGCGGATACAATGAAAAAGGCTCAGAGTCATTGTGAACGAGCCCTTGAATAAGCTGCCTTCTTTGTCCTGGAGAGCGGGCTGGCGTTTTATTGTTGTCACTGCTGGCATCCTGTGGCATTCCTTTCAGGTCGGGCCCTGTAACAGACGTCACTCACGCACTCAGCTCTGTGACAGGCTCTTGGCACCTTCTCCTGACACTTAACTGCAGTTAAACTGGTGTCATCATGGGGAACGCAGATTCAGCAAAGCAAAACAAAAGGCGGGTTTATATGCTCTGTGGGCTACATGTGCTAAGGGTTTTTGCCGTGGCAAAGGGACGGATTCCCTGAATCAGGCAATTTGCGAATATGAAAAGGCAGGAGCTGGCGACCTTGGAGCTGGGGAGCCAGGTTCGAGTTTGGCGTGGGCTCAATATCCTGTGATTCTGGGCAAATCACTTAGGGGCATATTTACAAGCAGGCGTTAAAAAATGATCGCCGGCGATAATTTTATCGCCTAATTAGCAAGGCCACGCTAACGCGTGAAACCTTGCTTTAGCATGGGGATTCCTAACGCCCAGCTTTGCATCTCTAATGAGATGCAAAGTGGGCGTTCCTGACCTAACATGACAGGAGAAATGTCGCTAAGCGACATTTCTCCTATCATCAAGCCCCACGCTATGAAGCATAGCGTCAGCAAAAGTAGCGATAACCCCTGTTATCACTACTTTTCTTACGCCTGCTTCAGGACTGACTTAGCCATGATATCCTATGGAGGGTGAATATCATGGCTAAGTTTGTGAGTGCCTATCAGTAAGCTAACGCCACATTGCGTGAGATTATCGCTGGGTTTCCAGCGATAATCTCACGTTAGGCAGTTAGCGTGAGGATTTTTATCGCTGAGGAGATAAGCGTCGCTAATGAGATGCAAAGTAGGCGTTCCCTGCAAAAACTAAGGGAAAATGATCTCTAACTGCCCTACTCCGTATTTACAATACGGCCCTGGACACCCATAGCGATGTGAAATACAGCGTTAACCGCTGTTATCGCTGGTATTTTAAGTCTGCTATTTTCATGACTACCCTATCTATGACATGGGAGGTGGACTCAGTGGCTGCATACACAGCTCCCTATCATCAATGTTTCTTCTATCGCTGTGGGAATATCGCTGGTTTAACAGCGATATTCCCACATAACGCCGCTTTTGATGTAAAGTTTATCGCCCTGGAGTAACGCTTTGTTGATAATGCGTTATCCGGGCGATAAATTACAGCGATAGGCGGCGATTAAAATAAAAGCGCTAAGCGCGCTTTGAGATATTTATCGCCGTCTGTTGCTGATATGCCCCCAAATCTCCTGTGCCTACCAAAAATGAATGTGTCATTGTGTAATGTAACTAGTACTCATGTAAACCGTTCCGATACCTTCGGTTTGAGTTTGTGCTATATAAAACGGCAAAAAAAAATACAAATTTACATTTCTGTAACAAGCCACCGAATCGCAAATTGGATTTGCAACAGTATACTGAATAGCTATTTTGAAGAGGCGGGTTTAAGGCGTCCCTTCCGAATAGTGATTCTATGAATGGTATGTATTAATGTTTTGCAACCGAGACCTATTCTCAAAGCATTAATATTTTACAGACTACTGAAAGGTAATAGTAAACCGTGCACAAATGGGAAGAGGTCCCTTTGTGAATGTTAGTATAAGCATTTTTTTAACAGTAGGTAGTAGTTCAATTGCCACTGCCTACTCCTAAAAAATCTTTGTGTAACTTTTCATTTTTGTTTAAAATTCGTCCCATTTTCTTTTAATGAAAATGGCTGCATTAAAAAAAGAAGAATGCTTTATTTAAAAGCAATCACATACATGGTGGTCTACTGACCCCAGTAGTACCCACCCCTATGATGCCAGCGAATCATAGTAGGTAGCAAATTACGACCTATTTCATTTCTATTAATGAGGTAGGTAGAATTGCAACCCACTAGGATTCAGTATTTTGCGAACCGCCCCCCCAATTAGTACATAGGTTAGTCACAAAATGCCACCCACGCTGGTCGCAACCAGTGCCTAGTACATCTGGCCCTATATCTTGAGTTATTAAACGATAAATCTACTTTTTTGCATTCGCCTATTCCGTAGCCATATTTAAGAAGACGAACCAAGATAAAAATGCATTGGTGGTATGGTATGAAATGTATTATAGCACTTACTTAACATAGCACATTACATAACGTGTATTTGTAAAGCGCACATTCACCCAAGGGTATCTTGTCACTGAATAACATGTTTATTGTTACCCAACTCAATGGTGCTCACCCTGACAAGGTGCGGAAGCTAACTACTTCATCAGTTGTAAGTTCGCTTAATGGGCCTATTTCCATTATTGCAACAACTGGTAAAGAGTAAGCATAGCTATTCCACCCACCTTTATTAAATAAAAAATGTCTGGAGTTCATGCCCTGCCATTATGTGAAACACAAAAGTAGAAAAATCGGGGAGTGGCAAGGAGGAAGGAATATCTGTAACCACTAAGGAACTTCATATTACCCTATTCACAGTACATCGTCCTATCATAAATTAATAAGCTTTATTCAAAACAACAAATCGCATATCACAGACACATTTTTTCAAAAATTCATCATTGTTTTGATTTCTCTTTTTTTATAAAAATATATATATGGGCAACATATACATCACAAATAAACATAAAACAAAGTCATTAGTTCCTTCTACCCATTTGATTGAAAACTAAACAGTGTTTACGGACTGAATCAAGGTAATACACTGCGAGGTAGTCTTCTCTGCACACGAGGTTACCACACCTCTAAAGACCTCATTTCAAATGTGTTTTCAAACATAAGAATTTTTTATCATTTCCAGTTGGACTCCTCTGATCAAAAGCTGTCGATTTGAACACGCAACCTTCTGATTGTGTGAAAAACAAGTACTAGTTTCACAGTTTGGTGCCACTTCAGGAATATCGTACATTAATAATAACAAGGATCCTTTGACAGAACTTAAATGAACTCAATTTTTCCAGCCTCACAAAGATAAAAAGCTGATTCAGCTCTGTGAGGGTTTAAATCTTGGAGCAACAATGGACACACTTATCTCAAAAGGGGTGACTTAACTTACAGAGCCATATTACCTGACCTGACAATATTTAAATCAAGGATTTGCAATGCAATAGGTGTTGCATTACTGAAAGTTTGAGCTATTGGCGTTGCTAATACTGATGCAACGCCAATAGCTCAAACTTTCAGTAATGCGAGAGCTATTGCATTGCAAATCAATCGCAGCACCCTCGCTTTAGCTTTAAACATCTTAAGTTAAGCGTGGGCGCCGCGATTGCTTCAAAATTAAAGAAATAGACAAAAACATTTTATTTCTCTTTCTTCACTTTTGAAGCAATCCCAGCACCCACGCTTTAGTTTAAGATGTCCAAAGCTAAATCGCAGGTGTCACGATTGAAACAAAAGTAAACTGTGAGAAGTTGGCCTGGTATATGATGTTCACTAGTTAAAGTGACCACCTTGTACCATGCCAAGCAACCCTTATGGTGTGGTTGTCAGTCAACCTTTTTGGACTAGCTGCCCTAGTGGTAGCGTAGGCTAAGCAGTCTTTGAGGCTAAACTCATTAAAGCGTGTTAAGCCAGCTGTTTTACCATATGTAACCTCCCTTTATACCAATGAAAGGACACCACACAGATATATATTCAAAATATATATGTATTTATTACTCAAAGTATCCCCTAGACTCTTTATGAGCACAGGAGCACAAATCGTTAAACAAGAAAGTATTACAATATACAGAAGTTGCACTTTATATGGATGGGCCCTGGTGGCCACTCAAACCATATACTAAAATAGTGGTATAAGTACCACGAACAGGAAAGGGAAAAGGCCTAGGGCCTCTAGAATCGCTGGGCCTACAAGGAGCTAACTTCAGTTAGTGACCAGGAGGTCCACGGGTCGCGTGTGCAGTGAGGAAAGTTACATGCGGGCTTCCATAGGTTTTCAATGGGTGCGTAAAAGTTCAAAAGTTACTGCTAAAAGGGTCTTCTGGCTGAACTACGAAATCAAGACTTCAGATCTAGGCATTAGAGATGTTACTCTACACTTGGGCACCGGAGTGCCAGCTTTACCTCACCCACAGGAAGCGGGTGCATAGGTCTCGAAGTGCGTCGGGTTTCGTCTATCTGTTCAATGGAGACTGGTGACAAAGATGCTGCAGGCGGCCGGTCCAGAAGAGATGCGGTGGATCCAAGGGTGGATCGGAGTTGTAGAAGACCTGAAAGCAGAGGGGACAGTGTTCACAGTCACTAGCCAGTGACCGGCGTGGCACCAGGTAGGTACCAGGCGATGTCGGGTGCAAACAGGTGAAGAGGTGTAGCTTGTCTCTGCAGCCACGTGGTCCCTGAAGGTCGACGACGTCCAGGAGTCGGTTCACGAGCTGTCCACGCAGGCTCTCGCTGTCGGCGGTGTCGGCGACTCGAAGGAAGCAAACAAGCCTTGGCAAAAGCAGGAGTCGTGAAGAATGAAGAAAGCTGATGGTTCTGACCAGCAAGGTCAGAGGGGCTGCTCCTTTGGAGGGCAGCAGGGGCCAGTCTGGAGCAACCAGACCAGCATCGTAGTTTTCAAGGTTCGTCGCCAAAATGGCCACTAGCCAACGGGCCAGGGACCGGGCAGGCGCGTCGAGATGCAAAGTGCAGAGGGGCCCCACGCAGATCGTGGAGATGCTGGAGGGCTCACCTTTAGTGCAGATGCTGCTCGGGTATTGGGCTTCTCAGGACCCAAAGCACAACTTGGAGGGAGCCTCTGTTGTCGCGCTTGCAGCTTGTCGTGGGTCTTTCAAGATGGCTGGCTCCACATGTCTCGGTGCCTCCACGGGTTCCTTCTTTGTAGGGACTGTGGATCGGGCTGTGAGAGGTCTGGAGGTCCAGGTCTTGTCGGGCTCTGGGCTCGGGCTCCGGCGGGAGGCGGCGGCAAAGCAGATGTCGAGTAGCTGGTTGGTGCTTGCGTTAGCAAGATGGTCACTCCCTGACCATAGGGGAGATTACTTCCATCCTCTGTGCAGCAGAGCGTCGAAGTTCTTCTTTGTAGTAAGTTGATTCCAGGATGTCTGAAGTCTTAGGACACAGCTCCTACCTTTAAGCGTATTCTAGGTGCCGGACTACCTGCTAGGTCCCTCCCTAAGGGTGGGACCAGGAAGGGGGGTGGTTACACCCCCAATCCTTTGTCCAGCTCGCCCCAGGTCCGGGGCTGGTGTGCCCCAGGACCGGTTTGAACTGGCATATGCACCGAGGCTCCTTGTGAGCCTCAGGCATGTCTGATTCCATTCAAGCCCTACCTGACCAATACACAAAATCCTGTCTGGGGTGGTGCACGCACCTCCCCTGGCAGGAAACCCTTTGTCCACGTCTCCCAAGCTGGAAGGACTCCCAGCAGCAGGAGGGCAGACTTGTGTCTGTGGTGGCAGCATCCATTTTGTGGAGCTGAGGCTATGTCTGATTTTACCCGGGTTTCAGGTACTGTACATGTCGTGTCCCTCTAGAAGGGTGGAATGCTAACCCCGTCGCCAGAATTGGCGAGGGGTTAGTATTCCAATTCGTGTGACACCGTACTCGACATGTTTTGATAAAGCCAAACCAAAGATAGCATTTAACCGCGAGGTTCATAATGCACTTAAGAGTATATGGTATGGCGATATCTGGAAACGGTAGAAGGAAGTTGTTCCGACCACTGCAGACAGGCTCAGCTCATGCCAGAGCACCATCTCACATGGAACCAAGCACTCTGCCTTCAGGATTGTTAAGGCCTGCCATAGGAGTGACTTATAGGTTAACATGTGTCCCATTTAAGGTTAGGTATAGGTATACTACACCTAAGTAAGAGGTGGTTACACCAACTTACCCCAGCTGAGTGATCAGCCAGTTGTGTCAAATTGCTAGGCCAGGCCAGGGGTGGCACAATACATGCTTCAGCCCCTGGTAGGCCTTAGATACACCAATGCCCTGGGTACCTAGTGTACACTGCTACAGGGGCTCACAGGGTGATACAATTCCAATTGGTTATGCACCTATAGTGCATAGTGTCAATTTAGTAGAGAGAACAGCAGGCTGGGGGTCTGATTAGCAGGCCCACAGCCTCAATATGTCAAAAACCAGTGAAGCAAAAAGCAAAAATTTGGGGTGACCATAGGATAGCAGACCCTACTTTCCTACATAAACAAAGAGAAAAAAAATGGGGGCTGCATGCTTTTTTTTTCTCTGGACTCTTAAACCTGAGATGGTGGACACTACCCACATATTACTGACTAGGCTTAAATGACAAAATGGTCCATATAAGAAATTTATGATATTTTGGGTGCTGAACTCTCGTCGTAGAAGTAAGACACTTCTTTTAACAATCAAAGTTCTTCCTGTGTACACTAACAAAAACTGATGTTTGAGAAATGCATTTTTAGAAGAACAAAGCCCTGAAGAAGTCTTGTGAAAAGAGATGAAACGTGTTGCCACGCTGATTTGAACTTTTCTATAACCCATCAGTAAAGAATGTTGAATACACGACATCTTGCAGCATTCTTAATGAACATGAGAAACTTTGAAGTGAATTTAGCAAATTGAACAAGACCAAAAGCTATTGTTGTATTATATTAATTGATGTTGGAACAGAACGGATTATCTTGAGAATATTGACACATAGTGGGTGCTGATCTCCTTTTTTTTGTATATAGATGTTTGGATTGTATCTGCTTCTGGGGACCCAGGAGGCTGTCTTCCCCTGATCTGAGCACCACTTATTTACATTAAACCCTAAGTTTTGATGGGTGCGGCACTGGGCCTCTTTCTTGTAAATCGCATGGTTTTTTTTCTATTTATTTATTTTTATTACAATGGCGGCACCCTCACTTTAGCTTTAAACATCTTAAGCTAACATCAGAGTGCCGCGATTGCTTCAAAAGTAAAGACATATTTTAAAAAGACATTGGGACGTATTCTGTTCTATTTCTTTTCTTGTGAAGCAATTGCGGCACCCGTGTTTTAGGTCAAGATGTTTAATGCGAAAGCGGGCTATGCCGCCATGGTAAGAAAAGCAAAGAAACAGAAAAAAAGGCATGCGGCCGCGTTCGCTGATCGCAATGAACAAAAGTAAAGTGCCACCGCCATTATTCCAGATGAGGCGTGCCGCGCTGTTTAAGTTGAATAAAACATTGTGGGAGAGCAGCCAGGAGAAAGCCATTTAAGGGAATAGTGCTTCAAGGCTGTAATTAAAACATACTGAGTAACAACCCAGCTAACAGGGGGTGTACTCATGGGAGGTTACAAGTAGAGAAAAGGCAATAATAAGGACGGACTATTAAGCCTACTGACCAATAAAAAGTCACCATTTACAAAGGACAGTGACAAGAGCCAATTAAAAAGATGGACGGAAAGTGGGTGGAGATCCATGCCCATATCCTGAATACAGTATGTCTAGAAGAGACAGCGCAAGCAGTGCCTAGGCGAGACATAAAAATGTCACCAGGTGAGAGAGAGTGGCTTTGCAGAGTCGAGGTCAGGTAAGTGGGCAGGGCCAGTCACCTCTAAGCAGCCACAGGGGACTGGTCAGAGAGAGGGACTGGGGATTTGTAACTAGCACTGTCTCAACACCCATACCTACCCATCCTCCAAAGCACCAACAAACGCTTCTGAAGCAACCGCCCATGTCCTATGGACATGTTTCAGAAGCCATAATAGACCGGGTCTGTGAAGAGCTTTCACATACAAGCTGCAAAACCCCACTATGTGCAGGGGTTCCCGGCTCACCCTGTGTTCAAGGTGTGATATTGTCTTTTCATCAGGTGACTGTGTGAAGAGCTTTGATATCATGTGACACACAACAACACCTTCTGGGTTATCGGGTCAGCATTACTGTCTTGTGAACGCTGCCTAAGTGTCCAACATGCACCTTAATTTAAGATTATATTTTCCTTTACAAGAGTGGACTGAATGCTGAGCCCTGTTCCAAAATTCCTATTACATCAGTATTTGAAGGGGCTTTCTCAAGTTAACAGTAGGTACAACTTATTAATAGCATGATTTATTAACAGATTTCAAAATTGACAAAATGAGGAGAAATTGCTATTTAAACATATACATTTTATAACTATTTTCAAGTTTTAAAATCTCATATAGAAAAAGTATCTTCAATTCTCTGAATGCCCACTTTAAGTAAAATACTCCCCTTTACTTCCCTAAAAAAAGCACTAAAATCCAGGTTACTCAGCAAAAGGCAAAAAACAAGAATTGTCAATGCTAATAGGTCTGGCTTGAAAGGAATGTTGTATGATAATGTTAAGTGTTTCAAATAGCAGGAGAGCAGCTACTTAGTGTGTGGAAACAAAGAGCTATAGAATAATATTGGTGTAGATTAAAAGGCCAGGTTTCAAGCCAGATCTTAAAATCCATGTAAGTTCATGTCTGCCCTTCTCCCATCTGTGCTACTTCCGGAGAAAAGCACCATAAATTATATAGTTATCTAAGACACTTTAATAGCATTACATTGTCATGTGTGTGACTCTGAAAGTTCAAGCTCAGGCAGCTGGATACATAATCAAAATAACCCAGTGTGTGGAGGGCAAGCACTTTTTTACGAAAGCACACAACTTCTGGCCAATCAAAACATGTACTCTTGGCTTCCAAGATGTGGGTGGAGCCAAAGCCTCTCTCCTGGTGAATCTCACATTATTGTCTGACGACAGCAGGGCAGTCATACCAGACAACGACAATGTTGCCAGTTCAATTCAGCTGTGCAGTTGCAGTTTTTTCAAAATATTCTATAATATTTAGGAAGATGTGATTAGGGGTGGGCGGAATTGGCAAAATTCACTTTCGCAAATTATCGCTAAAATGTTAAAAATCTCCGCAAACACGCGGAAATATCGCGAAGATGCGGAAGTTTTTTCCCGCCCGTTCGTGGTATTTTCTGCGTGGTCGCGGCTCGCCAACTTACCCATGCGGTTGCTCGCGGGCGCAGCCATCTTGTTTTCACT
Source organism: Triturus cristatus (assembly GCF_964204655.1). NCBI lineage: Eukaryota > Metazoa > Chordata > Amphibia > Caudata > Salamandridae > Triturus > Triturus cristatus. The sequence goes on along the minus strand of NC_140582.1, from coordinate 77,010,981 downwards.
TGTCTCGCGGTGCATGATCGCGAGAAGAAAGGCGTGATCGCGCGACGAATGACATTACTGCGGGCGCGAACTGTCGTGAGATAGCGCAAATGGCTACCAACAATCCAACATCTCGTGGAGATCGCGACTGGATCGGGAAAACTTGTCGGCGAACGCGGGGATTCAGGTAAGGCGATCGCGCGCGTGCGAGAGTGTATTATTTTACAGCGCGAGCAAGCAAAAAATTTCCGGTAAAATGCGGATTGCGGAAATTTTGACATTTTTGCGCTCTCCGCGGAACGCGAAAATGTCTAATTATCGCAATTTCCGCGAGCGGAATGGAATTTTAGCCCAGGCCTTGATGTGATTGGGTTTTGAGGAATGGACCACAAGGGTAAATGTGCATGCAAAATTAAAAAGAGTCTCAAATAAATGACCAAATCATGATTGCAAAACTGTGTGCTTTTACAGCTCTGACCATCCAATGGCAGAGCGGTCTAACAAGTTTGATTTGCTTTGCAGAACTTTAATTAAAGTCATGTTATGAGATGACCTCAGAGACAATGAAGCTGTACTAACTGTTTAAATGAAAAGAGAATATCCCAATGAAAATTGATCAATCAATTTCTGCTTAAGGGAAGACTGCAAGGACAACATCTACCAAAATGCTATGGGGCCTGATTAAAGTACAAACTTAGGTACAAACAAAGGTTTCTGGTCTACTCTGTCTAAAATCTGTTTTTAAGTCTACAAAACAAGTTAAAGTGCGAGTTTATTTTTGTTTTTATGTGAAGTGTTTTCATTAGCACAACCCGAGAAGGGTTGGTGCCAGAGGGCTTAAGTATATAAAGAAATAGTTGTCAGACAATAAATATGTAACAAGGATCTGGGCTTATCCAGCGTGAACAATATCGACATCTTAAAAAATAATAAATGGTGGCATGGGAGTTTTACCCATATTTAAATGAAAGGTCATGCGCAATATTAAAACATTATGAAAACATTTTTTTGAAAGAACTGATTTACATTTGTGTTTGTTTTATTTCTGCCACATTATTTTTGTTTCTTTATGTCAGTCCTCGTAATTTTAATCAGAGCAATTTTCACAAAGAGGTTTTTTTGTGCTCTAAAGAAGCAAACAATGGAATCTTTAACACAGACATTATTGTCTCAAATGTTTTAAAACAATTAGGGGCATATTTACAAGCCAGGCGATAAAAAATGGAATTCCAATTGAAGCTCAGGTTAGATGTCCTTCACATCTAACATGGGCTTCAATTGGAATTCCATAGAGCATATTATCAAGCCAATTATCGCTGTTTTAGCTGCAGTTTTCTGCCACTAAAGCGGCGATAATTTTATCGCCTGGCTTGATAATATGCCCCTAGGTTTCCAAAACTGGTCTCTGTCGTTGTTCCTTCCTAGACAGATGAGTGTTCTTAGTTGTTCTTGTAGAACTGTGATCCTGCCTGGGAGTTATGACTGACACCTCTTGCTCTGATAAAGAATCTTGATTCCTCTAGAGTACAAACCAATCTTTGTGCAGAAGGCCAGTGAAGTCCGCGAACAGAGTCTTTCTCCTTCCACATTACTAGTTGCCGCTAACAATAGTGTGGCTTCATCAAAATTCCTTTAAAAAAAGGTGCAGCTCCCTTTCATAATCAATGGCTCATGTTGTTGATCATTGTTCAACAACATCCATCAAATTGCCTATGTCTCTGTCTGCTTTAGTGTTCAGTACTTCTAAATGCTTTGGTGGCCTGTTTCTGTGTCTGCTCTGTTGGCCGGTGACTGTTTGCCTTTATGGCCTGTGTCACTCTGTCTGCTTTGGTGTTCAGTACTTCTGTATGCTTTGGTGGCCTGTGTCTGTGTCTGCTGTGGTAGCCTGTGACTATCTGCTTTGGTGGCCTGTATCTGTCTGCTTTGGTGGTCATTTCCTCCATGTGCTTTGGTGGCCTGTGTCTGTGTCTGCTCTGGTGGCCTGTGACTATCCGCTTTCATGACCTGTCTCTCTCTGGCTGCTTTGGTGGTCAGTCCCTCCATATTCTTTGGCAGTCTGTGTCTGCTCTGGTGACCTGTCTTTCTCTGTATACTTTGGTGGCCTGTGTCTGCTCTGGTGGCCTGTCTCTCTCTGTCTGCTTTGGTGGTCAGTCCCTCCGTATGCTTTGGCAGTCTGTGTCTGCTCTGGTGGCCTGTGACTATCTGCCTTCATGGTCTGTCTCTCTCTGTCTGCTTTGGTGGTCAGTGCTTCTGTATGCTTTAGTGGCCTGTGTCTGCTCTGGTTGCCTGTCTCTCTCTGTCTGCTTTGGTGGTCAGTGCCTATGTATGCTTTGGTGGCCTGTGTCTGCTCTGATGGCCTGTCTCTCTCTGTCTGCGTTGGCGGCCAGGGCCTCTGTATGCTTTGGTGGCCTGTCTCTCTCTGTCTGCGTTGGCGGCCAGGGCCTCTGTAAGCTTTGGTGGCCTGCCTCTCTCTGTCTGCGTTGGCGGCCAGGGCCTCTGTGTACTTTGGTGGCCATGGCCTCTGTATGCTTTGGTGGCCCGTCTCTCTCTGCGGGCTTTGGTGGTCAGTGCCTATAGGTTGTATAATTTATTACATTTTTTAATCTTATATCTCCATTTGTACATGCACGCAGATTTCAAATTATTTAACTAAGACTTGGGTCTTAGATATAGTTGCTCCTTTATTGCACCGAAGCTACAGCGGCCCATTCCCTCTTGATCACTGAGTGGGGCAGGCAGCTAATCTATACGGTTAGTACACCCACCAGAAGAAACAAATTAAGACTCGAATTAAAACACAACAAGCACAGAGAGGCTCTAATTACTTATAGCAAATTTAAATCACACTTAAATTCTCTACACTATTGGTTCTTAACATGTGGTCCAGGGACCCGAGGGTGCCCATGAAGCCTACTCAGGGGGTCGGCAACAATAAAAAAGCAAAATTGAAAACTTTAAACCGTTCTGAAAATATGAAAGAATCTGAAACATGAGGTTGAAAATTGAGTTAGTATCCTCAGATTCAGCAGCGGTCCGTGGAGGGAGTTCCGTGGGCCAGAAAGGCGGGGCGGGGGGTACTAAACACCGGAACATGGATAATTGGAGGTAAGTAAACAATTAAATAAATAAAACGAATTTCGTAGCACGCGCTGCACCGCATTTTGTGATGCAGGGTGCGCTACAAAATTCGTTTTATTTATGTTAATGTGAATGTAAATGTGCTAGTACTTATATAGCGCACAGCTACCCCGGACCGGGGTCTCCCGGCGCTGTATTCATACCGCTAGGGAACCCTTCCTGGCTTTCCCTGTGAGATGTCCACTCCTGGGCATCCCCAGGGTAAAGCCAGGCATCCCCAGCGCTGTGGGGCCGTTGTGGAGATTAAGCAAGCTATTGCCCACAGTTGCAGCGTGGGACCCATGATTAGAAAAGGCACTGAGCCGAAAATATCCGGTCCGTGGAATTTATAGCCCGAGACCCTGCCGCGACGGGAATCGAACCCTGGTCCCGGACCAGTGTTCTGCATTGAGGTCTGTCGCTCTAACCATTGAGCCACACTTCTCCACAAATTGTTTACTTACCTCCAATTATCCATGTTCTGGTGTTTATTACCCCCCACCCTGCCCCTCCCCCGCCCCGCCTTTCCGCCCCACGGAACTCCCTTCACGGACCGCTGCTGCTCAGATTTATTTGTGGGAGCGGTGTAAGTGCATCAAATAGAATATAGTATGGCTGATGAAAGGCCTAAATTGAATTTAGAAAAGCTCCAACCTTCCCATTAACATAAAAAATGTGAATTTTTTATATTTGTTTGTAAATAAAATAAAATACTTCATCATTTATGTATTTGTTTGATGAATGCTTATTCCTGAATTTGTTTGCATTGTTTTGTGGTTTAAATCATTGAAAATACTTAGGATATGGTCTCAGTTAGGGATTCCCGGATTCCAATAATGATTCAGTGGGGTTCCTGTGTTCCAGTAATGATTAAGTGGGATTCCACAGAAGTCAAAATGTTAAGAACCACTGCTCTACACCACTCTTGTTTCATGGCAGTGGTGTAGCAAGGGTGCCATGAGCCCAAATGTAGTACAAAAGGGGGTGGTGATGGACGGAGCATCAGAACCAATCAAACACTCACACCCAGTCAACAGATCTGGGTTTGATCCATCACCGTTCTTTAGCCCACTCTGCCACCCCAGTTCAGACATGGCCATATGCAAATCAGTCTGACCCTGTGCCTCATGGGAACAGTCCAGCCCGAACTGCCAAGCCATGCCTCCCCTGGACCGGAAACAAGCTTCCTAGGACCGGTTTCTGCCATTTCAGCCGTCTTCATCCAGGCTTGCTTGAATCCAGTGGCAAAGTGAGCAAGGGACTCACGTCTGAGCATACCCTGCCAACTTATGGCGAACAAAGCGGTACAAAAGGGGGTGGTGATGGACGGAGCATCAGAACCAATCAAACACTCACGCCCAGTCAACAGATCTGGGTTTGATCCATCACCGTTCTTTAGCCCACTCTGCCACCCCAGTTCAGTCATGGCCATATGCAAATCAGTCTGACCCTGTGCCTCATGGGAACAGTCCAGCCCGAACTGCCAAGCCATGCCTTCCCTGGACCCGAAACAAGCTTCCTAGGACCGGTTTCTGGCATTTCAGCCGTCTTCAGCCAGGCTTGCTTGAATCCAATGGCAAAGTGAGCAAGGGACTCACGCCTGAGCATACCCTGCCAACTTATGGCGAACAAAGCGGTACAAAAGGGGGTGGTGATGGACGGAGCATCAGAACCAATCAAACACTCACACCCAGTCAACAGATCTGGGTTTGATCCATCACCGTTCTTTAGCCCACTCTGCCACCCCAGTTCAGACATGGCCATATGCAAATCAGTAAGACCCTGTGCCTCATGGGAACAGTTCAGCCCGAACTGCCAAGCCATGCCTTCCCTGGACCGGAAACAAGTTTCTAGGACCGGTTTCTGGCATTTCAGCCGTCTTCAGCCAGGCTTGCTTGAATCCAGTGGCAAAGTGAGCAAGGGACTCACGTCTGAGCATACCCTGCCAACTTATGGCGAACAAAGCGGTACAAAAGGGGGTGGTGATGGACGGAGCATCAGAACCAATCAAACACTCACACCCAGTCAACAGATCTGGGTTTGATCCATCACCGTTCTTTAGCCCACTCTGCCACCCCAGTTCAGACATGGCCATATGCAAATCAGTCTGACCCTGTGCCTCATGGGAACAGTCCAGCCCGAACTGCCAAGCCATGCCTTCCCTGGACCGGAAACAAGCTTCCTAGGACCGGTTTCTGGCATTTCAGCCGTCTTCAGCCAGGCTTGCTTGAATCCAGTGGCAAAGTGAGCAAGGGACTCACGTCTGAGCATACCCTGCCAACTGATGGCGAACAAAGCGGTACAAAAGGGGGTGGTGATGGATGGATTTTTATCGCTGAGATAGCGTGCTATTAGCAATGCTTATCTCAAAAGCGATAAAAATCCTAGCGCTAACTGCCTAACGTGAGATTATCGCTGGAAACCCAGCGATAATCTCATGAAATGTGGCGTTAGCTTGTTGATAGGGCCTCACAAACTTAGCCATGAAATCCACCCTCCATAGGATATCATGGCTAAGTCAGTCCTGAAGCAGGCGTAAGGAAAGTAGCGATAACAGGGGTTATGGCTTCTTTTCTTGCCGCTATGCTTCATAGCGTGGGGCTTGATAGGAGAAATGTCGCCTAGCGACATTTCTCCTGTCATGTTAGGTCAGGAACGCCCACTTTGCATCTCATTAGAGATGCAAAGCAGGGCGTTAAGATTTCGTGAGCTAAAGCAAGGTTTCACGCGTTAGCGTGACCTTGTTAATTAGGCGATAAGATTATCGCCGCTTTTCGGCCGAAAACGGCCGCAAAAGCGGCGATAATTTTCTATCGCCTCGTTGCTGATATGCCCCTTGATATCTCTAAATCAAACAGGCTTCTGGTGTGGCTATTAGTCATTGGATAACATAGTAGCATTGGCACTTTTAGGCCATAAGGCAATCAACAAGCATTTAACATTACATGTCTGCTTTATAGACCACAGCACAGCATTTGACAAGGTGGACTAAAATCACTTGTGGAATGAGTTGATGTCATGTGGCATTAACCAATCACTACTTCGCTTTATTATACTGCTGCATCGAGAAACTTGGTTAAGAATTAAGCTTTCCAACCAAACTTCGCTTTCATCTAAAATGCCAACTTTGATTCAATTCAAACAAGGCTATATCTTGGCACCTCTTTTATTCTCGCTTTGTATCTCTGATCTCTCCGAACAACTCAGCCCAACAGAGGGGCTATCGCCGAGACTGGGGAAGCTCCCCATCACTCTTCTAGTTTGTGCAGATGACCTGATATTATGTTCAATGATCTCAAAGGTATACTACATCTATTAACAAGAAAACATACCTAAAATTCACTAAATGGCCACTCAATCAACAGTTCAAAAACTGAAGTAATGTGTTTTAAAAAGTATTGCAGACAAAAGACAAGGATGATTGGGAACCAAGTAATGGGGAAAGTAATCAACTATGAGTATTTGGGAGTAAACATTGATTAATCTTGGTCTCATCATATCGCCTCAAAGAAGGCAAAAGCAGTTATGGTCACTAAAGCTGCCAAGACTTATAGCAGAAAAGCGATAGGCCACTCATTAATTGTATTAAACAATAAAACTATCTCTTCACTTCTTATATACATCATCAATCTTTAGCTACAAGATAAAATCAGAACTGAATATGATTTACATGCAAAATAGTCGTGCTATGCTCAACCTACGAGGCGCAACTCATAAATGCAAATTGCGCTTAGAACTCAATTTGACATCATTATTTATCTATCATCTAATATCAATCATGTTTCCTGGCGTTACAACGCAAATCTGAACACAATCAAGAGTTTAGCACTGTAAGAACCAAGGGGCATATCAACAAGCAGGCGATACAAAATTATCGCCGCTTTTGCGTCCGTTTTCGAACGAAAAGCGGCGATAATTTTATCGCCTTATCAGGAAGGTCACGCTATCGCGTGAAATCTTGCCTGATCGCCATTTCCCTTAGCGCCCATCTTTGCATCTCCAATGAGATGCAAAGTGGGCGTTCCTCCCCAGGATAACGGGAGAAATGTCGCTAAGCGACATTTCTCCTAGTATCAAGCCTCACTCAAAGCAGCATAGCGACATGAAAAGTAGCAATAACCTCTGTTATCGCTACTTTCCTTCTGCCTGCTTTGAAACTGACTTAGCCATGATATCCTATGGAAGGTGGATATCATGGCTAAGTATGTGAGGCCCTATCAGCAAGCTATCACCAAAAGTTGTGTGATTATCGCTGGATTTCCAGCGATAATCTCACTTTTGGCTGTTAGCGCTCTGAATTTTATCGCTTTGGGGATAAGCGTTGCTAATAGCATGCTATCTCCGCGATAAAATTCAGAGTTGGCCTGCGATAATTATCCTCACGCTAAGAGCGCTGAGAGATAATTATCGCCGGCCCTTGCTGATATGCCCCTAAAATCCAGACCTTTGGGTGAAGGAGCCTCGATATGTCAACGTTAAATAAAATGATTACACAGCAAAAATTACCATAGAAGGATGAATAAGGGGCAATGTCAAAAAATCAGCACATGATTCTGAGTAGAAGAACCTTATACAGGAACATCCGTGAAGGAAACCTGCCCTTGATTTTGCCTTATTCTATTCCACAGCAACCATACATCAATTCCAACATTGAAGATGCAACAAAGAGAAAATGCTTATGTTTTAGACTGTTGTATATTCCTCTGCAACAATTCGAAGGGTCATGGAATATGCGTTTAATGGGCATGAAGGGATGCAGTCTATGCGGATATAAATATGAAATAATTGATCATATTAGTTGCCTCTGCACTAATTCCATTCGTAAAGTGGAAGCTGTACCTCTTAGAGAGCTTCCACTTTGTGAATCCAATGCCATCACCTTTCACAAGGCAGTATGGCATCAATGGTTTTCAACCTGATTGGAGGCATAAAGCCAGTGCTTAATTTAAGCCAGTGGTTGCCGGTTGGGGGCCACCAGCTCTCAGTATTTGGGGACCGGCATCGATTTTTCCACATCTGACTTTTACCGAGGCAAAACAGGGAAAGACATATACACCAGAAAGACGAAGGAAGAGAAAGACTGAAAACTGTCACAAAGAGATAAAGGAGGGACCTGCAAGAGTAAGATAAAGGGGCAGGAAGTGTCTGGTAGTGAATTAAAAGGCATGAAGTGAATTTAAGACTGCACCACCTTGGTACTCTGCACACCAACATGTAACTGCAGAGTTTTGGGCACCAGGACTCATTCTTTTACAAATTAGGCACTGCACAAAGCGCTGATACTTATTGCCATTCGTAAGTGGGGGACGCTTATGCGCCCACTTCCTTCAGAATCGTAATGTTCTGGTAAGAGCACAATTTAATTAAAAAAGACATTTCTGACTCAGAATGCACCTGAGTCACATTAAGATTTCTGGTTTTGCATTTGCAAAGTCTGTGATTTTGAGACCTGCATGCTTTGCAACTGCAAAACCATTTAACACATCCTGCCCTTAATCGTTGCACGCAACTTTCTAAATGGGATCAGAGAGACAAAATTCCTCCATTTTGAATTGTTTAACACAGGGTATCAAGCAGCGGCAGCTACTTCACAAAGGTGGAGGAGGGTCCCCCTCCACTTCACTGTGAGCAGTTCATACTGGAAAAATAAAATGATAATAGCGCTATGTTATTATCATTTTATTTCTCTGTCATGGGTCAGCTGGTTTACATTTTAGGTGTGGACAGGGCAGGCGGGCTGGACTGTCACAGGAGTAGGAGGAGGAGTGGTGGGAACTCTCTTAAGTGTGCATGATGGTCTGCCCGTCTGTCTTGGGCCAGCCAAACAGTCATGCGCACTTAGCATGTTCTCCACCTGGCTGTATGGCACATCTTGGATGGAGATTATGCACAGACTCCCAGTCCCTGTCTGAGCTCTGAATCATGGCTCTCAGACCAATCCCGACGCTGTTGTCATGCAGGTGACAGAAGCATCATTATTGGCTAGGAGAATCTGGGAGCCTGCGTGCTTTCTGTTTCTGGAGTCGACCAAAGAAGACCGGGAGGCATTGCCCGGCCTGCAGGTAAGTGATTTTGTTTATCCCTCCTCCCGCCACCCCTGTTAAGTAGCAGCTGCCACTGAAATAAAGGATGTACTTTTACAGGGAAGGATAAATCATAGTTGTCAACTGTCCTGTTTTTGCAGGGACAGTCCTGGCAAGTTGAAGACTGTCCCGGGTAATATTGTTGCAGAAACCTATCCTCTTTATTACACACAGGTACGCAAGCAAGAACTTTCTATCTGCAGCAGCCCTGTGCTGCAAAGTGTCCTGGTAATTTTTTTTTCAAATGTTGGCAACTATGAAAATCAGCACATATTTTGCCTGACACATGGCTAAGACCTCCACAGATTTTACTCATTCAGCGGGAAGGGGCAGAGACAGTGTAGGAATGTAGGATCCTTCTGCATGGTTACCCCCACTTTTTGCCTGATGCTAAGCTGTTATTGACTATTCTGACTGGGATCCTGCTAATCAGGACCCCAGTCTATCTGCTTTCTCCCTTAAATTGTTGTGTTCAGTACTTAGGTACATTCCATATTGATACTGGGGTACCCTTAGAAAGTCCCTAGTATATGGTACTAAGGTACCCAGGGCATAGGTACCTCAAAGGTCTCCCATGGGCTGAAGCATGTATTATGCCACCCATGAGAAACAATTCAAAATGGAACTGCAGGCCAGCTATTGCAGTCTCTGTAAGATGGTGCTAGCACCACTTACTAAAGATATAGGTTTCCTATATCTAGGGTCACTGCACTTAAAACCTATAAGTCACCCCCTAGCAGGCCTTTACAATCCTGAAGGCAGGATGCATGGTTCTAAGTGAGAGGGTGCCCCTGCATGAGCAGGACACCCCTACATCCTACAGAGTCCATTCTACCGGGTTGTAAGTGAAGCAGCCATATACCATATAGAGGGGAACCGCGTCATTATGCGGTGACCATCTCGAAATTGGCTGCAACAAATCCTATCATGTTTGGTATCAAAGCAAGAGCCCTCCGTTGGGCTCTCAGTGTTTCCGGTGCCAGCCTTCTAGACCCAGAGAGCACAAAATGGTTGCTTCATGGAGATGTGATCACCTCCCAGACAGGATTAAGTGTATTGAGACCGGGTGGGTGCACTTGCCAGCGCCTGAAAGTCAGCATGAGGGGCACATTTGGTGCCCTCCGTGCATAGTCCAGTTCAAACCAGTCCTGTGAGCCGTTGGCTCCCGCTCGGGTGCGAAATTGAACAAAGGACATGGGGGTAACCTCCCCCCTCTCCAGACCCTTCCCTGGGAGGGTCCCCTGAATTGTCCCAACCCTTTTTTAGGGCACTTAAGGGCTTACCTGTGTGTGGGTCCCTAGATTCATCGTGTGACAAGATTCAAATCAGACAACACTTTTCTACTGCCTGGATACTCTGGACTTCGCTGGACTTCGTTTGGGCTCGACTTCGTCTTCCCTTCTAGTCTGCTGCATTGTCTGTGCCTGTGCACCATATAAGAACCTTCCAAGGCCTGTGAAGCATCAAAGACTCCTAAAGAAATCTCCCTTGAAGTGAAGGAGTCACTTCCCTGCATTTGCAGGCACCACAACTAAGTCGACCAGTCTGCTGATCCTGAGCTCCTCTGGACTCCGAAAGGTTCTGCAGCAGAGGTGGTGATTTTCCACAGCTCTCAAGGTCTGCCCTGCCATATCACCAAGTTTGAGGCCAGTATCCCTAGGGGGCGGCTGCAATAACCGAATCCCTGGCACAGCGTCAACTTGCAGTTGCAAAAGCTTGTTGGCTTCCTACCACCAAGATCTTTGGGTTCCAAGTAGCCCCAATCTCAAGCACCTCCAGTGACCAGAATCTTCAGCCACACCTTATTGTGTGCACCATGGCCCGCATCTTTTAGTGAGCTGTTCGAGGTCCTCTTGTGACTCCAGTGCCTCCGGCCTGTGGGTCCTGTTGAGGGTCACCTTTGTTTCTTTTGGGCTCCTCTTATTGCTCGGGCCTGCCCTGACTCCCCTGCTTGTGGTGAGCCCCCTGGACCTTGCTGGTCCCGAAATTGTACCTTCTGTGACTTCTGCATGGGTTGCATTTGCCAAGGCTTGTTGGTGCTCCCGCCAGACAACGACCCCTCAGCGCTCGACATCCGATGTGGGACAGCTCGTGTATGCCTCCTGGTCTTTCTCAGCGTTGCCTGGTCCTCACAGCTGCAGAGTCAAGGTCATCGTCAACTCTCCTGCAACACCTGGCATCGGAGGGCGTTCATCTTCCAAGTCTCCTGGTCACTTCTGAGTGACATAGACTCTGTCCCCTCTGCTTGCAGGAACCTCTCAACAAGAATCCATCTTCAGATACCACCGGACACTTTCTCCTTCTTCAGCAGCGGCACTTTCCTGAAGTCCTCCATTGGGTTCGACGGCGGTTTCCGACACCAGTTCACACCTATGCACCTGGCTTCCCTGGTGTAGGTAACGTGGGTACCAGGGTATCCACAAGTGGGGTGTCTCTCCAACCTTCTGTCTTCCATGGGGTTTCTTCAGGGTCCCCTGGGAAGGTTCCTTAATCTTTAAAACTCCAACTGCAAGTTACATGTTGATTTGTGAAGAGCACTGCACACGCTCTCCATGGGGTCCCTATCAACTTACCTTGGGTAGTTCTGTGGGTCCCCAGCACTTCTAAAACCTCTCGACATTGTCTTGACTTAAGTCGTGGTTCTTATACCACTTACTTAGTATTTGTTTTGGTCCCACCCTGGGGGCCACTGTGTATTCTGTGCTTTTTACTGTGGTTCCTTGTAAAGTATTGTGTGCATTGTGCATATCTCCGGGTAGGAGATATTTGCATGTGTTAGAGAGTATTATAAAATAAATACATATTTTTATAAATACCTTGTGTGGTTCTTTTTCACTTAATCTATATATATATGATTGCATTCTGGTAAAACAAGAAGCTGCTTTACACTCCTTCTGGACTAAGCCTGAAGGCTGCTCTCCACAGCATCCACTAAGAAAGCTTTCTAAGGATGTCTAAGACCTCTTAAATCACCATAAGGGTTGTCTGGACTGCTGCAGGGTGCTCACTTACAAAAGTGGACATCATATACCAGGCCAGCTTCCCACAGGCCGACGGTGATGGGTGGAGTGGGGCGGTGGGACTCTGTTAGAAGCACTCCCTCTGGCCTAGACTTCATTCAGGGCAAAACCTTAAACTTTGTTGAGTTTGAGTTCATCATTACACATTAATGGTGGGCAAGACACAGTTGTTTGTCCCCAGGAGGCATTCTGGCTCTCAATAGTCCTGCAGGTCCAAGACATAGACGTGTGAAATGCATGTTACACATGTAATTTCTTCTCATTTGTTACGCACAGTGTCTGCACAATTGAAAGGGAGAGGAATCACGTGATCTTCTTGGCTGTGACATATTCATAAGCAGGATTTCCAGCAGGGCAAGTATGCCGTTTCCACCAGTTCTAGCCACGTTTTCAGGAAGTCAGACCTTGTCAATGTTTCTTAGGAATACAAAAATACAATCTGGGGCGATCACATTAAATCCTCGTGTTTTAAAACTTCTTAAGAGTGACATACATGCCAACACACTCGATTTGTAAGCAAAATGATATGTAATTATCAGTTTCCTCCCTCTTAAAGTAAGTTTAGGCAGCAATGAATTTCCCCCACTTTTTTAGGTCTCGCCTGACCCAGCGCATGCGCTGGTCTGGCGAGACTTTTAGTAAGGGCTTAAAAAAATGATACCATGGCCGGCCTACAGCTTGTGTACATGTGCGCGGGCGCGCGCTTCTGAGCAGAGGCTCCATATGGCTTTCCTCTCGCTCTGAGAACTACCAACGGAGGCGACTGTCGCGCCCCCAGCTGCTGCACTGCTAAGTTGAGGAACCTTCCTCTGAAAAATGCGCTGCATTTTACCCAAAGTACTCCATCATAATCAATAGTAATCAAAAAAGTCGTTATCTGAGAATCCAAATTATTCACTCTTTAGTAGTCACTCCAGAGACAGTGGTGTCAGGTAGAGAATGTTTTATTTTGCATTTTCAGATGTCTCATGCTGCTGTATGCTTAAACATAGACATGTGCTTTAAACATTCCTTCGAGCTGGCGCTTAAAAAATCACCCAATGCATTTCGAACCGTGAAAGTTCTTCGTCAGGGGTACTAGAATAAATCGAAAAAAACTGCATCAACAACCATATTCTATTGACAGAGTCTAAAGGTAATACAGAACTCAAATAGAAAAATAATCACCCAGTTTTTCAAAACCCCCTCCCTCTTTTTCCCCTCGTGGTTGTAACTTAAATGACAAACTGCAACTAAAAAAAAAAAACGAAGAAATGTGATCTCCCATCCTTATAACTAACTTCCATGAAAAACCCACTATGTTCATTTACCTCCTTATCCGCAACCAACAGTTTCGAGTGCGCCTAGCGTTCTCCGTATTCAGGGAGTCATCGACTTCCCGCTTCTGCTAAGCTTTTTTCAAGCATTCTCGCACACACGTTTTACCTATATCTCCTTGATTGCAACAAACCACGTGGCCTCCCGTGCCCTCTATACGTGATACAAAAGACTAATACCTCGGTTTCCCATAATGCATCAGCCCTGTTACCAAAAACCAATGAACCCAACCAAATACAAATCAACAAAACTGCAAAGACATGTTTGAAAACAGAAGTGAAATGAATTAAATAAATTAAATAAACAGAAAACTAAACATAAGTGAATGTGTTCAGTCAAACATAATACATGAATCAATCATGCTGAATAAACAACCATTGTCAGTAAGCAAGCATGCTTCCTTCTGATTGTTAGGCAATGCAGTCCAACCAAAATGGTGTTGTTAGCCATGTGCTCGTGATGGTAAAGTATTGTATAGTCTCTGAAGTGATGCTTTGAATATCTCCATATTTCTTCATGATGTTAGCGCTCTGTTTGGGTGCAACTCGCATGCGGGACGTCAAGTATTACAAATCCAGTGTCAAAGTAGCGACTGCACACCTTCCCTTCATCTTTATTTAGATTCGGTTTGAATGAATTTTGTAGTATGTGCGTGCAAGAAGCATGCTGTGACCGTCCCTGCACAGCATCTGTATAACTGAGAACTACCAACGGAGGCGACTGTCGCGCCCCCAGCTGCTGCACTGCTAAGTTCTCCCACGCGCGTGCCTCGCTCTGCCTCTCTGTCTTGCTCGCCCTTCCCCCTCCCCCTAGCGCGTCTCGCGGCCGCGCGTATTGCAAAATCGTGGCCAATGCTTGTTTTATTACAGAAATATGTCTCTCGGGAATGTTTTCTGTTAATCGTGTCAGCGATGGTGACTTCAACTATTTTGCAAACTTGTAATTAAAGAGAAGAAAGCTTTGTTTAAAAACTTGCCTCGGTGTAACTAAAGGTACATCATATGTTTTATGAAGGAAATTTGAATGTGTTATTAAATGTGTGCCTGCTGTTGTCATTATGTGGATTCTGGTAAGTGTGTGCCCTGGTTGGTATTGTTCCAGACAGATGCCTTTGCCAACCCCTTGGTCTCTATCTGCACCATGGATATTGGGACAGATGCTCTGCCTGTTCTGACCGATAGCTACCTCCAGTGGGGAAAAAATACGGATTAGGAGATTTCTTGCGCATGCGCAGCCCGCTCCGGTTACGTCCTTTGCTGACAGAGTGCTCCGCTCAAGTCCATTGTGTGTCATGGGACCAATTCTTTCCCCTGCCGGGAGAATCGCTGCTTTGTGGGAATAGGCAGGTGGGTTTTGAACATCAAAAAACGTCGACTGGAAAACTGCTTTGTTAGTATGTCATTTTCATAGGAATATGTCGTTTTGCATGTTGCTTTCTTGCAATCGACTTGTAACTGCTATAAATATTGTACTACTCATTAATTGCAGGGGTACTTTTTACTGTATTAAATATAAGGTAATAGTGCATTAAGATTGCGAGTTAGTTTATTGATAACAATAGAAACTACCACTGCATTTTAGGAACGTGAAATGACGTATGCCAGGGTGGCGGTGATTTGTGGAGTATTTGGGGGCTGAATAATTGTGTTTTTTCTGACAAAAGGGTTGTTACTGTAAATTGGTTAATTCTGTGTGTATTTCTTATGCACGATGTTTACTGAAATGCTGTGGATGGTTTCTAAATATTAAGGGGCCTATTATCAAGCCAGGCGATAAAATTATCGCCGCTTTAGCGACAGAAAACTGCCGCTAAAACTGCGATAATGGGCTTGATAATATGCTCTATGGAATTCCAATTGAAGCCCATGTTAGATGCCCTTCACATCTAACATGGGCTTCAATTGGAATTTTTCTGCCGCTTAAGTGGCGATAATTTTATCGCCTGGCTTGATAATATGCCCCTAGGTTAGCATATTGTGGCATTCTTTCCAATTCTGGCTGCTCTTTAAACATTATGAAATAAAGAAGTTCAAGTAACCCTTTGGGATAAAATATGGTTGTCGAACAAGTGCTTTTGCAAAACAAACCATGACGTCAGCACTGTGCCTGCTTAGACCTTAGAAAGGGCTGCATTAGAGGCGCGATCCGTGCACCCATTTGGCTAGTTGAAATCGTCATTCTTATGTTTCAGCTGGGGAATAAATTGGAGCTCTCGACGCTTTGTGGTAATATATGTATCAGGAGCAAGCGGTTCATATTCCTGACTAACTTGGGACCGCACTGTGCGATCTTTGGCAATCATGCCATGTGCCTCAGTCAGTAATTACAGTGCTTAATTTGTAAAATATTAAGTGCCAGGGCTCCGACCAGGAGGCCAATGATGCTTGCACCACCCATAGCCCCTGTCATCACTGCCAAAACAACTACTAACCCTCTCTCTCGCATGTAAATGCGACAGTAAAGATTATTCCAGGGCTCTAAAGATAAAGGAATGGCTGGGGGAGGCAGGTATTAGTCATTTTGTTAATGTATATCGTTTCTCTAAACAGCTGTTATACTGCTCCTCTCTAAATTACATGAGCAGCGCCACCTTGTGGCAGACTGCCCTAAGTGTGGTGTTGACAATTAGGTGAGGGTGCCGAGCACCGTAAACCAATTAAGTGCCGGTGCTCAGCACCGGAAAGCTCCTGCTCAAATTAAGCACATTGATTTCTTTAAAAACTACGCTAACCGCTGCGGTTAGCGTAGCTTTTAAAGAAATCAATGATGCCGAAAGCGCTACGGGACCCGGTAAATTGCAGTAAAGCGCTATATAGATACACATATTAGCTGGGTAAATGTCGATTTTTTATCGATAAGTATTTTGGAGACTCTTACCTAGGTGTAAATGTTCGGTTAGCACGTTTACAAAATTAACTAGAGGTTGTCAAGTTTTAAAGTTGTCACATTTTTGGTAAACATGGGCACTGTTTTAGAGCGAGATGAAGATCTGCCCACGGTATCACAATTAGGTATAATGGCTACCCCTACCCTCATTTCTTTGGTTGGGGTACTACGTCACAAAACCACATCTTCTTGGAATATATCTGTATCTAAGTGGAAAGTGTAGCCTGTTCCATCGTGCGCTGCCTTAAAATGGTACCTTGCGCTTGACTGCATCTGTGAAGTGTGTGTGTTTGGCGGGGGATCTGTGTGCGTTTATACGTTAAATACCATTTTGACTTCAAAACAACAGCAGACACAATATTTCTCCAACCCCCCCAACCTCCCCCCCACACACATTCCAGCCACTGCCTGACAACTCAGAGGTGCATTCTTTTTCCGTGACCATGCAATGCCTGGCCTCTCCGCTGAGAGTGCCAGTGAGAGGCCGGGGGTCGTTGCTGATGATGCGTAGCTGGGCATAGTGAAGTGAGATCAGACGTCTGGCACGCTGTTTGTTGTCATGGATTTCATGATGCAGAGTACATAAGTGGGTGCGCTGCAGCCGTAAAAACACTCGAAGACCCCTAGTAATCACCTCCAGTGATTGCTGCACTCTCTTTGCTACCTTGTCCTGGAGGTTACATAGTTTAATTACTAGTTTCACGGCCAGATGCTCAGATAAGTACGCGTTTGCTGCTGGGGTTAGTGTACCATCTGTGGACTACGGTAGGGCCTACTCAGCCTTTCATCCTCCCAAAGTTAATAAAATGTGTACCATCGAGTATAACAATACCGTTTAGAAACAAAAATGTATGGTTTTTCAGCACCACATAAAATGCTGCTATTATGACCATTTTCTGGTTACATATAATTGTCAAGTCCTGGACTTTATCCTGGTGGCCGTCATCAGGTTAGAATAGAATTATATGAAAATTAGCTATTGTTGCTCCAAAGAAAAACTGAAATGGAAATTAGTTTCACGGAATTCAACTACTGCTGCCAGAACACTATTTGGCGGTCACAGGCAACATGCCCGGTTAAAATGCGGCACCACTACTAAAGTCTGTCTCCAATAACTCATTCCCTCTGTTTTTAAACCATTAATGGGGGTTGCAAGGGCACACTCATAGAGAGCCCACTTCCTGTCTTAACTTGCTCACCCCAAATCATATTTCATTGTCACAACCTCTCGCCTTACCTTCCATTAATGGCTGCTAAGTGTTCTAAGTGACTGGATGACAATTATGGCTTGTATAGCGCCTGCAACAATTATCTCAAAGCACTCGTATATTAGGAAACGTGGGGGCATATCAGCAACAGCGGCGATAATTATCTCTAAGCGCACTTAGCGCTAGGATAATTATCGCCGGCTAGCGTGGATTTTTATCGCTGAGATAGCGTGCTATTAGCAACGCTTAACTCAAAAGTGATAAAAATCCTCACGCTGTCTAACGTGAGATTATCGCTGGAAACCCAGCAATAATCTCACGCAATGTGGCGTTAGCTTGATGATAGGGACTCACAAACTTAGCCATGATATCCACCTTCCATTGGATATCATGGCTAAATCAGTCCTGAAGCAGGCGTAAGGAAAGTAGCGATAACAGGGGTTATCGCTACTTTTCTTGCCGCTATGCTTCATAGCGTGGGGCTTGATGATAGGAGAAATGTCGCTTAGCGACATTTCTCCTGTCATGTCAGGTCAAGAACGCCCACTTTGCATCTCATCTCATGTATCGCCGGCTTGTTGATATGCCCCATATTGAGTCAATTTGTTCTACTCTATTTATTAGCCCCATATAGATGAAAAGCTGAGTAATTGAGTAAGCTCTGACCATCTGTGAGCTGATTATCTAGGAGGACGTGTTCACCCCACTGACTGAAAAAGGTTTGTGCTGCAATTTAATATATCCTGTTCATAGTAGTACGGGCAACATAAACTATATTTACACTGGATTTTGTCACGCCTTACCGATTTTCTTTTCAATATATTAGAGTTTGGGTTCTTCGACACAACTCAAGTGTTCAATAGATTTCATTTACTGCCCTATTGCTTTATTCCTGAACATTGTTTGGCATGTATTTTTCAAGCATGGCTACCGAAGAGGACCCTTCGTTTCCAGGTATGATGCGACTACGCCCTTTCCACAGCGATTTGAGGGTTAACATGTTCAAAATTCCTGTTCCCCTTCCGTGATTGCATGAATGAATGAATGCATCAGTTGGTGAGTGACTGAATGAGTGAGTTAAGAGAATGAACCAATGAATGATTGTGAGAGACAGTTAGTGAGTGGGTGAGCCAGTGAATAGCTTAATGCGTGAATTAGAGGTTGAATGACCAAGATAATGTATTAGTTAGCAGTAGAGGTGGACGAGCCAACAAATTACCAGTGAGAGCTGGGCCAAGAGTCTGGCTCGGATCTTAGAGCCCATGCACGAGCCAAGCCCTGAAAATATGTGTTATGTAACTCATACAGCAAACCACGTAAAATATGATAAATCTCTTCGAAGTAAAAAAAAAAGTGCACTCCTTTCACATGTGGTAGCTTTGATATTAATTTGGGCACATTATAGCACTGCACTGAGAAGTACTTATTAAAAGAGAGAGGGGCATATTATCTAGGGCTGGCGATAGATTTATTGCTGCTTAAGTGCCCGTTTTCGGGTGAAAAGCGGCGATAATTCTATTGCATTATTAACAAAGACACGCTAGCGCGTGTGTCCTTGATTTATCTCCAGTTTCTGTCACCACTCGCTACGCATCGATAATGAGATGCAAAGTAGGCGTGGCTGACAGAAACATCATGGGAAAATATTGCGAAGGCAGCTTCGCGATATTAGCAAGAAGGGGTAGCGATGATAATAATCGCGCTGCCTCTGGCCTAAAGCAGGAATTTAACGTCTGCTAAATTCCTGTGTTAGGCATACCTAACATGGGAGGTGGATTATAGGGTTAAGGCCACAGGGCCTTCCAAGATCATCACCGTTTTGGGAGGGACATCGCTGTTTTTTAGGCGATGTTTGACCATTTGCCCCGCTATCGCTGGAATATTTATCGCCATAGCGCTGAGCATTGGTAATACAGTGCTAGCTTGGCGAGATATTCCAGCGATAGCCGGCGATAAAGAAAAGCGCGCTCGGCGATAATTGTCGCCAACCCTAGATAATATGCCCCAGAGATTTTTACAACTGATAGTCTAAACTCAGATATTCGAAAGTGCTTATAATGCGACAGTGAAGAGAAAGAGGTTAATTGAAATGAAATATTTGGCTAAGATCACACAAATTCAGTATGGAAGCAACAATTTTTCCAGATTTTCTGGTTTTCACTCTGCACATGGGGTGGTGTCCTGTGTTACCTGTATACATTAATGTCCCCGATTATGTGAGTCCCTGATGTTTTGCAAGGTCACAAGTGCAATGGGGTGAAGTTGTAAGTGCACTGGTTACCATACCTGCAGAATTTCAGCAGTCTTGAATTGCAAACTTAACTTCCATTGCACTGAAGATTTTCAAGGAATATACATCCAACTGTGGCTTTAGTGCAGGCTTCTCCAACAAGTAGCTTGTGAGCCACTGGTAGCTCTCCACCTACCTGCAAGTATCTTTCCTCTCTGCAGCCCAGCCTACTAAATTAGAAGCTTTTACTTTACTGAATTCATATATGCATAATAAAATTGAGTGTGTGTTCAAGACTAAAATGTGTGTATTTTCAGAACTCGTAAACTGACATTTGGAGAAAAATGGCTCAATTTCCAAAATATATTTAGAGCTGGTATTTGAGTGATCAATCATGTGTCATTGGGCACATTTGCAGTGCAATAGATCTCGCATTTTAGAAACTTTGACCTATTGCACATGACAATGTATTTAAACACATACATAAAAGGCATTGCTATTTACAATGCCAATAGCTCAGAATCTCGCAATTGCGAGACCTATTGCATTGCAAATGCTTGTTTTTCTTGTATGTTGGGATTTTGAGGCGAGGTGCCATTTTAGAGTGGAGGTTCCTTTGTTGAATGTGTTTGGTGATTTTATTCCTGATGAAGAGCGATCCCATTCCATGTATTGCTTTGTGAGTGATACAAAGCAGCTAGGTGGATCGTCTGGCAACCGGTAACCAATCTGGGAATGTCCTGTAATTCAGAAGTACTGGTCCTCAGATTAATGCTAGCAAGCAGACAGTGATTGCAGTTCCCTTCATGTGGTATCTTAGAAAAACTTTATTGGGAATATCACTGGAGTGGGATTGCATCAAAAACTGTAGTTGTAAGAAACAAAACTGAGTAGCACTCAGGGAGACTCCCTTCCACATGACGCGTGGTGAAAATCTGAGGGTAACTGCCTCTGCTGGGAGTGTTCTAGAGGGTGGTAGCAGCGGACTGGCATGATTTAGAGTTTGGTCCTTTTTAGGTCTCGCCTGAGCTAGCGCATGCTCTAGCTCAAGCGAGATCTTTAGTAAGCGGGTTTTTAAAGTGCTACCAGAGAGGCATTTGCTGGCCTGAACCTTGCGTGCACGTGCGCGTGAATGTGCACAGGCCATCTGTCTTTTGTAATGGCTCATTAAGCCTTACAGCCTTACAGTGCCAGAACCATGCCCCTCCACCCCCTCTCTCTCTGCTCTCCCTCCCCCTCCCTCTTAGTCAGCCCTTCTTGAGACCGCGGCTTGCACTCACCCCTCCTTTCTCCCCCCGCCCTTCTTGTTTTTTTTTTGGCTCTGCACGCATCTCCCTCCTCCCTTCTCCCTCTCTGTTTTCATCAGTTTTGCCTTTTAGTGCTTGCTTGTTTTCATTTTGTTGACTCACCCCAGACAATTTCAACCCATCTCCTGTTTCCTGAACCACTAAAGATAGCAATTATGTAAATCGGTCTTGACTCCACAGTGGGCGGTCATTTGAAGACTGTAAGTTCAACCACACACTTCTCTGACATGTAAACAGCTGTCAAACAAAACATCATTTCCACATCTCTGCGAATGTTTGGAAAGCGGATTGCCCCCTGAGTCCCGCCAGTTGCTCGATTGCATTTCATGCATCAGGAGCCATTGGCAGCTTATATGGAACACGAGCTGGTTTTAAACGGATTTCTTAGCTCGTGTCAACACAACTTAACGTAAACGGGAAAGCTAAATGTGCCATGCAAGGCCTTATGACGTTCTAGCCATAACTGATAAGTGGTATACCCCTGCATGATAATTTTATTGCATTGGCCCCTTTAAAATCTTACCTCTTATCAGAACAAAACAAATTGTAAATTAAAACAAAATGCTGTTTATTTGTTTTCTCTTATTCTCTCTGTCTCTTGTATTTTACTACTTATTATTTATTGGATATAAGGTGGGCTGTTAAAGGCTTTTTGGATGGGTGGGGTCAGATAAAAGTTTTTGGTGAGGCCCTCTTAACCTATTTTCCACTGATATTCTAGCGGGTCACTTAGGTGGCGATTCCGATCCGGTAAAAAAACATTCCCGTACGAATCGTATCTGTATTTTTTTACGTACGAATCGTACAAGTCCCGTACAAACGGGCAAGTACGATTCGTACGTGGAAAATACATACGAATGACATTGGGAAAAGTCTACGACACGTCCCCGGACAGTTTTACGCACGATTCGTAAAACTGAAGTCCGAGCGCACAAGTACGATCCGTACCGTCCGTCCGAATATGCAAACGCATGTAATACGCTCCGTCCGAATATACAACCGCATGTAAAACGTCCCGTATGGAGCGAACTGTGTACCACCCCTACCCCGGGCACACCTGTGCGAGGGGTACGAGTCGTACAGGCCCACCCAGCCTCCCACCCCTCCCGCGTCCATCCGCACCATACCCTCAGCCCCCCATGTCTGCACCGTACCCCCACCCCCCGTATGTACGGTGCGTACCCCCCGTATGTATGGTGCGTACCCCCGTATGTACTGTGCGTACCCCCACCCCCGTATGTACGGTGCGTACCCCCCGTATGTATGGTGCGTATCCCCACCCCCCGTATGTACGGTGCGTACCCCCACCCCCGTATGTACGGTGCGTACCCCCAGCGCGTAGCGCTGGGGGTACGCACCGTACATACGGGGGGTGGGGGTACGCACCGTACATATGGGGGTGGGGGTACGGTGCGGACATGCGGGGGTGCTGGGGTATGGCGTGGACATGGGGGGCCTGGGGGTACGGTGCGGACATGGGGGGGGCTGGGGGTACGGTGCGGACATGGGGGGGTGCTGGGGGTACGGTGCGGACATGGGGGGGTGCTGGGGTACGGCATGGACATGGGGGGGCTGGGGATACAGTGCGGACGTGTAGGGATGGGGGTACGGTGCGTACCGGGCTCCCTTTTCGCCGTGCATCATGGCGTACTTAGCTTTTCCGGCACTTTTTGGGTCCCGTAAAAATATTGCCGAGCGAAGTGCTGTGGGTACGAATCGTACTTGCTGGTCCGTAAAACGCTGCCTGATGCGAATGGCGCGTACGCGGTGTCCCGGATCGGAATTGTGGGTATATTTTAGCCGGTCGGTGTTTTTTACGATTCGTACGGAAATGGTGTTTGTACGGTGGTTTTCCCGTGTACGAGTCGGACGGAGAAAACGCTCCGTCCGACGGTTCGTACCCGGGTTTTTGGAATCGACACCTTAATTGTTAAAATGTAACTGTTTTTTAATTTTAATAAATCGAGTTTGCACATACTCTCGCCTGCATCCGTAGGAATGCAAGAAGTACTTCATCGTTTATCTGCCAATTACAGAAGCACAAATGCGATAGTTAGTACGGAGAAGAGAACAAAAAGCAGAAGAAAAAGAAACATGAAAACACACTAAGTAACAAATCCGCTCCCACTCCAATATATCACCCCTCCCCCTTCACAGGTCTCATGCATCTAGCTTTGGGTGGCATCTTATTCTGCTAGTGGTTTCCTCCTAGGCGCTTGTCTTGCTTGCAGTTACTTCGATTACATCTCGTGAAATCAAAAGTCTGGGATATCTTGTTATAGGTAGTCCTCGGTACGGCGTCTGTGTCCGTAAAATCCGAACTAGTCCGTTAAATTTGTTTTCAGGCACACTCTGTTGTGCTGCAGTCTGTGCCTCACACAAAGTACTCTGCAATAAAATACCACATTGTGACATTTAGCACACAACCGTTGACCCGTCTCAGAAATAATGTGTTTAGGTTGGACTCCTTATTCCCATTTTAGTGACAGAATCAGAGGGAATGCTACCAATTGTGCCTTGATAATCGAGTGTGAGCAGCAGGGCTGGTACTTGATGTACCCCCTGCAGGTGTTTCTAGGCGCTTTAGGCGGGATATGCCTGGCACTCGATTTCTTAATTCTGTCTGCCTCTCTCTTCAACCCCCTCCACCCAGACCCCCCCCCCCCCCGCTCGTGGTCCTCTCTGCCATTCTTCACTCTTTCTTCCTCTTTCTTTCCTTCAGTTTCTTGATCTCTATTGCCCACTCTTTTCCAGTTTTCCGATTGTTTCTTCGTGTCTCTCCTACTCTTTGTGTCTGGGTCTTTCCTGCCGCTCCGTGTTTCTGCTCCCCTAGGTTCCACTCTGTGTGTGTGTGTGTCCCTCTCTCCACCACACCCGTTCCTCGCTCCCCTTATTCCCATCTCTCATCCCCTGGCTTCTCTCCTCTACCCTTGCCCCTCTCCTGTCCCATTGTCCCCTCTCCCCTCTCTGAATCCACTTTCCCTCGCTCCCTCCCCCATCTTTCCTATCCTCATCTTTACTCCTAATGTGAATCGATAACAAGCACATTATTGATCTAATTTGAGGCTCCTCGTCCCACCGGTTTCTGCTTCTTAACACATTTCTCCTTGCCCTGGTGGGTGTACTTTGAGGGGTCAGGGGTCTCGCCCTGCAGACCCCACACATGCCAGGAGGGGCATAAGGCGGTCAGTGGGGTGGGGGAATCTGTTGGGGGCTCCTGCCTCCCTCTACTCTGGTGCTGCATGAAAAGGTACATTATTAATAAGGAACAATAATATCATGAGTTTTATATAGCTCTTTATAATGGCCAACTCACGTTTTTCACTGCCCTATGTCATATAACTGTTGCCCAATTAATGGTTCTCAATTCACCCACCTCAGATGAATGGAGAAGGGAGTCTGACGTGCCATGATTCAAAACTCATAACCTCAAAAAACTGCATTTCTTAGAAGCAAGCATGAGCGGGTATTACACAAAAGAAATTAAAATAGTTATACATTTTTCAACAAATCATTGTGCGAATGCCCGGGAGAATAACACTGCTACTGGTCCGTTTGCTTCCTGCATATCGGGATTCTTGCCCATCCGGTTCCTGCTTGCACTTTATTTTTTTATTTTTATTTTTTCAATTATTCCAGTGTTGCCCCAGCAGCATCACACTGCTTCCAGGGAGGTTGCTTCTATTGCTTTGCACAACACTGTGCATAATTCTTTTCTATTTACCCTTCTAAAATGTTCATTCACCATATTGGAATGGTGCACAAAAGTTTCAAAGAATATGTCACAACAACTGCCACTGCACCACGCAGCAGGCACACACATATGCACAGAAGGTCAACAATTTTGCAATGCTTTTTTATTAATAAATAGCATTGTGGGATGGCCACCCAGGTGTGCGCATACATGATCCTTTGTTGTGACTTACCAGTGCCAATTTGTATTTAATTTATTTTCTAATGCCAATACAAACACGCTCTTGCAAAGCTAACAGCTTTTTTTTTTTAAAAAAAAACCTTTATTTTAGATCAGTGACACAGCTATTCAGCCGACAACCCGGAGGTACGGCAGCTTTAGAGATTCAACACGTGCTTGCGTCCACATATCAATGACAGGAGAGCCAAAGGTTCTATTTTGCATAAACATAAATACAACCCTACACACAAGCAAGGCGAAAGGTACTGTAAACACCAAGAGAGGTTCCCATCAGGGGGGACGAGCCCCATCACGTCCAACAGGAACAGGTCTATAGTAAGGGAAAGGAGGGAAAGGTAGAGACTCTAGAAACAATCACATATCAGCGGGAAAGCCAAAGCCGGAAAAAGACTAAGGGGAAAGTTGCTCAGGCGGATCCGGGTCGGGGGGGAGGCATATGTCCCCTCTGTACTGGTTCCATGGCCCCCACACAGCGTGCCATTTCCAAGGGCGCCCTCGAGCACAGTACACTGTCTTCTCCCTAAACATGCTCCAGTCCATGTTTTCCATCCACGCTGTCAATGTGGGCGGTCTATTGGAGCTACCATGTTCCCCAGGGTCACCCACTGAGTCTGTGCCGCGTTGTGGTCAGTAGGACTCCAGACATTCAGGAGACAACATCGCGCCTCAGGCTGCATAACAATTCCTGCCACTTCGTCTACAGTGATATCACCATCGAGGTCCTCCCTATCTATGGCGGAAAGGCAGGGCAGAGCGATGTCACGCAGAAGATCACACGAGTCCTCAGTCGGTCTATCAGAGACCGAGGCGTATACCGTACGAAAGTAGTCCGAGAAACACCGGACTATACCGTCGGGATCAGTGACAACCTCTCCCCCATCCGTCAACAACTCCGGCACCACACGATTAACACGCTCCTTTTTGTCCAGCCATGCCAGCAACTTCCCGGCCTTATCACCAACATCATACAACCGCCCCTGCTGCTCCCTGTGGAGGGTCTTGGCGGCACTAGTCACCAGGTCCCTATACTCCAATTGCTTCAGGCTCAAATTGTGCAGCGTGGACGTCTCAATATCCCCCTCCAAGGCCAACTCTAATGCCGCTATCTCGTCCTCCACTTGTATCACCTCGGCGTCTCTCCGCCGCTTGGCGGCCACTACCAAGGACAAGGCTTCTCCTCTCAGTACAGCCTTAGAAGCTTCCCACAAGGACACCGCGGAGTCAACTGAGCCCTGATTTTCGCGAAAATAGTGGTCAACTGTCTTCAGCAACGCGCTGCGCAGCTTGGGGTCCCGAAAGTACCAGGGGTTAATGGGAGCCACCCTGCCCCCCGGCCTATGTCCAGACGTGCCCACACCGGTGAATGATCTGATATGCCCCGTGCCATGTGCCTAACCTCAGTTACCAAAGTGGCGTGTGCCGCCAGAGTGAGCAGATAATCAATCCGGGAGAGACTCCCGTGGGCCCCGGAATGGAAGGTGTATTGCCGCTGAGTGGGGTGCCGCAGCCTCCAGCAATCTACCAGGCCAAAAGTATCAATAAAGTCGGGAAGCCACTTCTGAGCCCCCCCAGTGTCCCTGGGCGGGTACCTATCTAGCATTCCAAAACCAACCGCATTGAAGTCTCCTCCCACCACTAGCATCCCTTCGGGGAGTTCCAACAAGGCCTTGCCCAGATCAGCAAACGTGGAGGCCTGCAAGGCAGGAGGGACATAAACAGAAACCAAAACCAACGTTCTGCCCTCCCACCTCCCCGACACGGCCACAAAGCGCCCCCTATCATCAGCAATGGTGGAGTCGACCTCAAATGGTAGGGAAGCTCTGACAAGTATGCCCGCACCCCTGGATCCCGAGGAAAACCCTGAGTGAGCAATGAATTTGTAGCCCTTTCTGTTAAGTGCATAACACATATTCCCTATAAGGTGGGTCTACTGCAAGAGGACCACATCCGGCAAGGTCCGTTTCAAAAATTGCAGGACTATACCCCGTTTTATACGGTCCCCTAAGCCATTAACATTCCAGCTGAGTATGTTTAAGCCCCTATCCCCCATCCCTGAACCCAAAGAGACCTCCCCCCCCCCAGAGAACCACAATCGGACAATTCTGACAGTCATTGCTACGCCTTGCAAGAAAAAACAACAACCCCAAACAACAACCCCAACATCCTGAAACCCCCCCCACACTGCACCCCTGCGTCAGCTTACAAAGCCCCCCCAACTTGCAGTGTGCCTGTCGCCCTACCAAAAACAAATCTACAAAAAGCACCCCAAGGGAGGAAAGAGCCCCTATCTTCCCCCCGCCGCCCTCCCATTACTGCAATAAGGTGCGAGTCACTGTCCAGGGCTGAATCGAAGCAGGCCAGCACCGAAGGTATCACTTCTGTCCATCCCGGTCGCCCTCCACGCTGTCCCGGCCGGGCCGCCGCCGAGGGAGTGCATCCAACCAGTCCCCTGCTATGTCCGGCGATTCAAAGAAGAAAGTCCGATCCTCATATACCACACGCAGCTTAGCGGGAAAAAGCATGGCATACTTCAGGTCCATATCCCTAAGCCGCCGCTTCACCCCCAGGAAACTTTGCCTCTGTTTCTGCACCATCTGGGTGAAGTCAGGGTAAAAGCTCACAGAGGCATTTTGGAAAGGCACCGGGCCTGTCACCCTCGATGCTTGCAGGATAGCGTCCCGATCTCGAAATTGGAAGATCCGGGCGACAATCGGCCGCGGGGGGGCTCCCACCTTAGGCCGTCCACCAGGCACTCGGTGAGCCCGCTCCACCGCGAAAAACTTGCCGAGGCCCTTGGTGCCAAATGATTCACCACCAAATCCTCAACGAGGAGGTCCACGGAGAGCTCCTCCGAAGTCTCCGGGACCCCAATAATGCGCACATTATTGCGCCGGGCCCGACCTTCAAAGTCCTCGAGCCGGCGGGCGGAGAGGTCATTCGCAGTTCGTAGCTTGCGGACCTCAGCCTGGAGTTCCGAGACATCGTCCGCGAGGCCAGTAGTCTTGAGGTTCAGGGACTTGACCCGCTCATTGGTTTTCCCCAGGTCCACGCGAATCAAGTTGACATCGACCAAAATCATGTCCACCTTGTGCGCCAGGGTCTCGAACTGTCGCCCAATCGAAGATTGCATCCCATCTATCGCCCCCTTGATATCCTGCAAGGATAACTCCGAGGCTGGGGATGAATCGGCCTTCTGTGCTTCCAGCGACTGTCCCGATCCACCAGGTGACCCCTTCTGCTGGGCATAACGATCCATATTGTTGGATTGGATATAGGCTCCCCGCCTGGTAGTCTTAGACTTCGACCTGTCTGCCTCCGATTTGGTCGACATCTCGGACAGCAGGACGGTCAATCGCAAGAGGACGTCCCTCACTCAGGTAGAGGAGACAGGGACGACTAGTTCTTCAACAGCCAGTCAGGACCGGGTGGAGGTCTTCCAGACAACAGAGGATCTGTATGACGCACTCCCAACCCGGAGCGAACAAAGGGCGAGAAAGCGAAAGTGAAAGTGCAGCGACATCCGTCCGTCAGTTCACACCTCCCAAGGCCGCTGTTGTTCAATTAGTGGCCGGGCATCCTGCCAACGCAAGCCCCTGGCATCCCTCGGAGGTAGGCCGCAATCTTCCGCCGTGCACAACTTCGGTCCCCGGTGGGCGATCTCGGCCCGGACAACGTCAATCGCCCCAGCTGTGACTCATCTGCAGGATTCCGTGCATGAAAATCAGGATTTAGGACAGGATGATTGCCGGAGGGCGCGAGGGTAGCGGGAGCTCAAGGCTCACGCGGCCATCTTGGTCAAGCGCTAGGCTCCTCCCTCAAGCTAACAGCTTTAAAAGGTGAGTACTACAAGTGTTGTTTATATGGTGCAACATGCTGCCTCATTCCTTGCTTCCAACAATTTCCAGGCAACAATAAAAAATGTCAAGATACCTGTAGTGATTAATGATCCTAAGGTGTATCATTCCATTTTCTTTAAAGTGATTTCATTAAAATGCTCAAGGGACTATTTTGCCAGTGAAAAAAAGTACACTCTGTCATCACAGGATCATATTAATTTATTTTTCTTGTATATGCAACCAATAAGAAACCAATCCTTTTTTGGCAAATTGTCTGGCTTTAATGTGCTAAACTGCATTAGTAAATGCCTGTGATTAGATGCATCAGTACATCATTCCTTTTACTCATTCATCCATGCATGTATCTATCCATCTTTTCAATCACCCGCAATCCACCATTTCACTCACACATCTATCTATCCATCCATTTACCTTTCACTCATCCATCCACCCTTTAACTCAGCCTTCCATCCATTCACTCATCCACCCGTCCACCCTTTCATGCAGCCATCCATCTGTCCTCCCTTTTACTCATTCATTCAATCTTTCACTCATCCATCCTTACACCCATCCTTTCACTCACTCATCCATCCATCTATCATCCATTTATCAACCCATTCAACACGTCCATCCATCCAGCCTTTCGCCCATACATCCAGCAATTCTTTCACTCTCATCATCCAACCTTTCATTCATTAATCCATTCAATCCACACCACATAATTCAACACTAAACCACATAATTCAACTCAACACAATTACACTACACGCCACATACATCCATTCCACACCATAGAATTCCACATCATGCCACACAATTCAGAAGGACACCACATAATTGAGTCATCGAGCATAGACAATAGGTCTCGCCGTTGGGACCTTTTAAGTGTTTAACCATGCAACAGTTGATGTTGTTGCACAAAGGCTATTGTGCTGCATAACTAAATACTTATAAGGTCCCAAAAGCGAGACCTATTGGCTATGCCAATGCTTGTTTCCTATATGTCCCTCCTAGTTGTCCTTAAATGTCAGCATGGATGGAGTGTGCACTCAATAGCATTTTTTATGGTGTTCCAGGAAGTCATGTCACATGATCTTTGACGCCATTTAGGTCAGTAAGGTAAGCAAGGTCTGTGAAATGAAAGCATTTCCTGAAAAACACACGAATTATAATTTCAATAAATGAATATTATTTGCAGGTGCTCAGACGCAATGGCGGAAACCTATCACCCCCAGGAAGTGGATCAGAGCTCTGGGGGTTCACAGCGCCTCCTCTCTTCATCTGATGGGAATACAGAATGGCTCCTCCTTGTTGTGCGAGGAGGTATTGCAGCTTCTTCATCTATCACAAGCTGCTATGTTTGCATAGGGTCTTTACCTACCATCTGGTGTCAGATTTATTGTGGACTGAGAGAGAGTGAAATTTTAACTCCAAATGTGTAAGCTTTAGTCTGCATCAGTGTAACTGAAGGTCTTGCAGTTCCAAACGAGCTGTCTCTATGTGGTCCTTGTCATATACCCTTACCCGGGGCGCTGGTGAGGCCTGTACAGAGGTACAGATTTCAGACAGTTGAGGCCTGTCACATGGTGAATGAAAATGGGTCCGGAAACTACAGCAAAGCAACAAACACCGCACAGACGAAACTGCTTCAAAATACCACAGCTGCCTGCAGCACTTTGTCTGCAGATCTTCTACTTAAATAGCCACAGAAGCCCTGCCTTCTTGCTTTTGTACTCTGACAACTTCTGTTTACCAAAGGCAAGACTGTTTGCTCAGAGGGCACCAGACACACTGACTACAGAAAGGCAATAAAGTTGTTGCCCATTAAAGTTACTACACACATTACAATACACAATACAGGTGTTGGGTTGGCAGAGGACAAGTGAGAACTGTGATTGCACACCGATGGGATTGTATGCAATTGACTGAAACGAACCTGAAACACAAATTAATGTAGATGAAGAGCACACAAAAGGTCAAATGCCAGCACACTTTGTTTTGCCAATGGATGTTTTCCAAACATCCATTAGCAAGGGTTCTTATCCTTCTGACTCCTGTGGACTCCCACTTAATCATTAGTGGAATTCGGAAACCCCCACAGAATCATTATTGGAATCCGGGACCACCACTAAGGGGCCGATTCCGATCCGGGTCGGGAGGGCACCGAACGCGATCCGGCCGGTAAAACTACGAGCTGTACGCGTGTTTTCCGCCCGACTCGTACAGCTGTACAAGCGAGTGAGTACGATGTGAGCTACGTGAAATTCACCGACTGAGTCGTTTCTGGGTGCGAACCGATCCATACGTCTCGGTCATAAGCTAAACGTGGCATGCAATGGATGCGATTTATGACCGAGCCAGTACGATGCACGTGTCGGACAGCCTATGCGAGCCGGAGTGACCGGCTCACAAAATGTCCGGGTGGTTGCCTTTGGAGGTCCGCGTCGGACCCCCTGTCACCTGCAGCCCTACGACTCAGACACAGGGGGAGACCCAAGGGCTCCCCCAACACAGGCATGTACGGTGCGGATGGCACCGACGCGCACCCAATTTAGGGGGCACCTAATTTAGGGGGCACCATTGCGCCAGACATACCCATTAAGTCAATGGGAGCCCATGTACGCGTCGTACAACCGGCTCCCATTGACTTCTATGGGAGTCCGACCGAACCGAGTCCGGCAGCATACGGCCGCATTGTACTCCCTCGATCGGAGTGCAGGACTCCGGCTCGGTCGGAAAACACTTCGGATCTGGCTCAGTCGGAGTGCTTTCCGACCCGGATCGGAATCGGCACCTGAGTAGTTAACCTAAGCATTTTCGATGATTTGAACCACAAAACAATGCACAGAAAATCCAGAAACAAGCATCCATCAAACAAATACACAAATGATGAAATATTATATTTAATTTACACACAAGTATACAGAAGTCATAATTTGAATTTGAATGGGAAAGGTGGAGCTTTTCCAAAGTCAATTGAGGCCACTCATTGGTCATACTATATTCTGTTTGATGCACCTACACTGCTCCCACAAATCAATGCTAACTCAATTTTACCCTCCCATTTCAATTCATTCACATTTACAGAAAGTTTGCAAAGTTTCAATTTTGCTTTTTTATTTATCTACACTTTATTAATCTGTTAATATTATTTAATAAGAGCGATGTGGCTTTCCAGAGGGGACCCTGTGATGGTAAACATTTCTTCTATAGAGCTGAATACTGCATGAGGAGGTTCTGCTACCCTCCAACCCTGCAGTGGTTTGCCTGCCACTGCGCTTCCTCGCCTTTAGATCTGAAAATGGCCTGCCTCCACACTCAGCCTGCAACGCCAGTTCATACTATCCTGCAGCTGCAGCTGAGCTCAAAGCCAATGATTTAAGAGACTATTAGGTCTATGCAATAGCCTGTTTGGCTTGGGAGGACTCAGAATGAAAACTATTGCCTTCCCTTGGGGTGACAGGCCATCTACACCCGAAGTGACTCTACCCCTCTCAACAAGATAAGACTAGGCAGCGAGGAGGGGCCTCCGTCCTAGAATCTTTGAACTTGTTGCTTAGGAGACATGACTTCTAGAAGGATCAAATCTCTCTTTTGCTCCATTCATCACCTTTTGATCTGACTTCCCGCCATCAACTGGAGCCATGCACAGGGTCATAAAGAGACACCAAGTGGTTGTATTCTGCTCTAAAGTCTATTGTTGGCCTCACCTTCCTTGCCACAAGCATTTTGATCGGGGTTCAGGGTGCTTCATTATCCACCCAGCCACTTATAACAGTGCCTCCCACCTCCTTTCTCTTTCTTCTCCTTGATGAGGGTTGCACCCTACAGCTCTTCTTAATGTCAGCATTATTCACCCAGATATCTATGTAGGCTACTATTGTTCACCTGGGGTTTTATTTTGTATGTGTGCAATGTCCTAGCCTGTGCTGTAGTGCATCTTATATGGGGTGCAAATTGAGAAAGTCCACCCTATTGGACTGGGTATGCAGACAGAACATCGAGTTGGAAATGTCAACTTACACAGATATCGAATTGGAAATATTTTGACACAGAAATATCGACAGCAAGAATATCGTGGTCAAGAATATCGACTTTAAGGTAAGAAATATCTTTTTTAAGAATATCAAAGTCATTAATATTGTTTGCAAAAATATAGTTGTTTAAAATATCGATTTTTTAATTGGTGTTATGTATTTTAGTATGTATTTTGCATGTATGTGATCTATTTTTTTTTGTTTAAGTATTGTTTTTGTTTTTTAATATATGTGTTACATTTTTAGTAGTTATTAATCTTATTATAATTACATTTTGTGTTTTTTAGTTCTGTAGCAGGTTGTGGGTTTATAGGGGAATAGGGTGGGAAGTTATTTAATTAAAATAAATTATTCATATTTTTTATTTATTAATATTCGTTTAATTTAGATTTTATAGCGTTAATTGTGAGAAGTTTATTATAATAATTCATTCATTGGTAATTAATTATGTTGATTGTGTAATTTTTTTAGGAGCCGGTGGTAGGGTTTATAGGGGAATAGGGTGGGAAGTAATTTAATTATAATAATTTGTTTTATTTTATTTATTAATATTTATTTAATTTAGATTTTACAGTGTTAATTGTGGGAAATAATTTCTTATTAATTAATTATTATTGGTTGTTAATTAATATTAATTAATTAATTGGTAATTAATTATGTTAATTGTGTTATTTATTTAGGAGTGGGTGGTGGGGTCTATAGGGGTAAAGAGTGGGAATTAATTTATTTTTAATGATTTAATAATTATTTGTTAATTAATGCTAATTAATTCATTAAAATTTTAATATGGCAATTGTGTAATTAGTTTTAGATGTGAGTTGTGGGGTTTATAGTGGTAAAGGGTGGAAAGTAATTTACTTTTTTTTTTTATATATTTTCCAAAAAAAGTTCTTCTTGTTGCCTCAAGCTACGTTTTTTGCCCGCCATTATACCCGTACCATTAGATCTTAAAAAGGCCTTACTGGAGTGCCCCAGTCTGGTGATCCCTCTTACAAAGCAATTAGAATCATTGAAAATATTATTGGACAGATGGAAGGTTAGTAAATTACAGCATTTTGCTTGTGAAGAGAAGAGTGGTACATTACTAGCATGGAAAGCAAAGACAGATCGAGCTCGAAATGTAATCAAAAGTCTTAGAGAGGAGGTGACAGGAGATATAGTTGACACCAATGCCAGTATAGGGCGGGAAATCTCGAGACATATGAGCCATCTCTATTCTGAAGATATCTCTCCTGGAATGGCAAATATTGAAGGTTTTTTAAAGATATTAAAGTTCCAAATCTAAGTGAAGAGCAGGTGAGGATGTTATCGGCTGAGATAACAGAAGAAGAGATTACACAGCAGCTCAGGAAAATGGCGAGAGGCAAGACCGCAGGGCCTGACGGTCTTCCAACTGAGGTGTATCATGGCCTCTCGGACGAAGTTATACCTGTATTAAAGGAGCTGTTCAACTTAATTCTAAAAGATGGAGAAGACCCTCCATCAACCTGGGCAGAGGCAACAGTAACATTAATTTTAAAACCAAATAAGGATCCCATGCTGGCGGACTCATATAGGCCTATATCTTTATTGAATACGGACTATAAAGTTTTCGCTGGGGTTTTAGCTACGAGGATCGCAAGGGTTATCAAGTATATCATACACAATGATCAGAAAGGCTTTATCCCAGGGAGGCAGCTTAACGAACTAACTATTTTATTACTTGGAGTAGTTGATCTGGCGGAGACATACAAACTCCCAGTGACGGTTGTGGCAGTAGATGCTGCTAAGGCCTTCGACCAGGTACATTGGCTATACCTCTGGGAGGTCTTAAGGAGATTCGGATTTCCAAATAACCTAATTAAAGCTGTCCAGCTCCTCTATCGTTTACCTAGAGCAAGGGTGCTTATAAATGGTGAATTGACCGACTGGTTTAGTATTTCCCGTGGAACTAGACAGGGATGTCCGCTATCTCCCCTTCTGTTTGATATGTATATCGAACCATTAGCTACTTGGATCAGAAAGGACGCCGCTATTGTTCCATTGAGATACAGGAATTTCGAGATCAAGTTATCCCTTTATGCCGACAACCGATTACTTTATACTCAGAACCCTCAAGTGTCTATCCCCCTTTTAATGACCAAAGCCGAAACATTTGGGAAAGTTTCAGGATATAAGGTAAACATAAACAAAACCATAATAATGGAATGGAACAACCCAACCAACAGCCGTTGGTAAAATTGAGCATGCGCTATCTTGGCATTATTGTTACTCAGAAATTGATAGATGTCACCACGGTTAATTGGAAAAGGATTAGTCAGGAAGTAGGGAGATTGTTGGTGAGATGGGCTAACTTACCTTTGAACTTATATGGTAGGGTGAATATTATCAAAATGGTGATTTTGCCCAAAATTACTTTTTTGTTCAATTCTATTCCTCTATTATTTGATAAAAGAGAGATAGCCAAGCTTCAGGGAAAGTTAGGCAGTTTTATTTGGGCTTCTAAGGCTGCCCGTATATCATGGAAGAAATTAAGGAGGAGGTTGGAGAAGGGCGGGCTGGCCCATGTAGATTTGTTGCTATACGGGTATGCGTTTTTCTTTAAGAACTGCCTGATGCTTTTAAGTAAACTAGACAACTCTGCGATAGGAACTCTTTTTGGGGGAATGCTGGGTGATCTGAGGGAGGGTCAAGATCAATTTTTGTTTAAGTTTGGGGACCCCAAGTTTTTCAAAAAAGTTAGGTCAAAGATTTTATCGGATGCTCTGAAATTATGGGTCCAAATCTGAAAGAAGCTGGGAATTACGTACTATTCTTCTAGGGCCCCGATTTGGGAATCCCCTGGGACCCCGGAGTGTCTGGATGATTCTCTCAGTCTTCCCCTAAGGAACGCAGGTATTTCTTGTTGGGGTGACTTGAAGGTGGAAACCAAGTTGGTTGATTGGGGAGCCTTGAATGCAATCACAGGAGGTCAACTCACCAGGTTTAAATATTATCAGCTTTCTGCATGGTGGGTGCGCCAAGATTGGAATGAAGAAGAGGGTGATTCCTGGTTAGACCAAGCATTAAATACGGTCTCCCCCCACTCTCCTCCACCAACGTTGCTGGACCTGCCCTGGTGTCCCGAGGCCTGCGGCGGCGAGCTGGTGGAGTGACGCCTCGTCGGGGGTTCGGGCCGCAGGCCGGCGGTCAGGGGGAGGTGGATGGCTGTCCCTCGCATCCCGCTCCTCCTTTAACCTCCCCCCCCCGCCCCCCCCCCTTTTTCCCTCCATATCCGCCTCTGGGGGCCTGTGTGTTGGGGGTGGCCCTGTCCGCGGGGGCCACCTGGGGCCCTGACCCTGAGCTGTGCGAGAGCGGTGGACGTGTTGGGCTCTCCGAGGCGGACGGGCGCCCGGTGATCTTGCGGTAAAGAGAAGGGGTGCCCCTCCGAGCGAGCTCCTTGGCTACAGGCGGGCTGCAGCTCCCCCAGGCTCATCGCTTGCCGGATCGGGCGGTTGGCGGGCAGATCCACCGGGGGGCTACTGACGAGGTGTCCTCCTGCTGCTCTCCTTTCAAGACCTTCTGGAATCGCCGCGACCGGATCTGTTGCCCGTGGACTGGGCGAAGCGCCCCCCGGGGTCGCAGGTGCCGCCGCCATGGGTAAGGACAGGGCTTCCCGGTCGACGCCCGCAGCTACCCAGACCAAGATGGACAAGTTCACGAATTCTGAGAAGGGGCCGGGCCCCGCCGGGGCCGGGGCCCCGGCCCCTGGCACAGACCTTGCTGCCATCCTACAGGCCATCACGGCGGCCCGCTCCTCCCTGGAGGGCATGGTGGGGGAGGTGAAGGTGGACGTGGCCCTTCTTCGGCAGGACCTGCGTAACGCCACTGCCCGCATATCTGAGGCTGAATCCCGTATCTCAACCGCCGAGGACGACATCCACCAGCTGCAGGACCAGGTGCGTGAGCTTACCACCCACTCCAAAGAGCTGCACCGCCGAGTGGAGGACGCTGAAAATCGTGCCCGCCGCTGTAACCTCCGCCTGGTGGGGTTCCCGGAGGGGGCAGAGGCTGGTCGTGCGGATGACTTCCTGCAGCATTGGTTTCAATCCTGGATGCCGGTGGGCAGCCTCTCGGCCTGCTTCGTGGTGGAAAGGGCCCACCGTTCCCTGGCTCCGAGGCCCCCGGGAGCACCCCCCCATCCCTTTATCCTGAAGATCCTGAATTTCAGGGACAGAGATGCGATCCTCAGGGAGGCCAGACGCTCCGCGAATCTCCGCTACCAAAACCACACTATAATGGTATTCCCGGACTACACCCGAGAGGTCCAGGAGCTTCGGCGCTCCTACCTGGAGGTGAAGCAGAAGATGCGATCCCTGGGCCTCCAATATCAGCTGCAGTTCCCGGCCCGTCTCCGGGTCATCTTCCAGCAAAAGACTTTCTTCTTCGACACGCCGCGGGCGGCCTGGACCTGGCTTGCGGAGGAGTGTCCCTTGCAGTGTGCTAGTCGAGGATCTCCGGTGGAGGGGCGAGCTGGGCGAGGAGCGCCCCGCTCTTCCAGGTCCCGACGGCGACGGCGCACGCTGCCCCGGAGGCGCGCGGGGGAGGAGGTGACTGTCGTGCGCTCCGGGGGGCGGCTGCGGTGGGCGTCCGGGGCCTCTTCGGCCTCCTCGGTGGCGCCCACTGGTCCTGACGCCGCTGGGCTGCGGGCCGTGTCCCCCCAGCGGGCGGGCTCTGTGACCCAACCTGCTCCCCAAATAGACACTTCGGACCTCTCCCGCAGCCCCACCATTTGACTTCCACTTACTGCTTGTGATATATTTGCCGGGGGATGAAGGTGGGGCTCTGCTTCCTGGTCGCTAGACTTCGCAGTCGGGCCTCGGTGCTCCTACACATCTGTTGCTCTCGGCCAGGGCGGATGAATTGGGTCTGATCTGATTTATTGAGGGGTCCACTAGCACTCAGGCCCGAGCGTTTTAGCTTGGTTTTGGTTACTCACTGTTAGGGCGACAGATGCTTCTGTTCTCGAAGTATAGGGTGGGGGGTGTGGGGTGGGGTTTGGTTTGGGGTTGTTTCTTCCTCCTAGGGAGGTTTTTGTTGTTAGAGGGTGTACTCCTCGTTGTTATGGTTCCAAGGCATCATGTACTATTCGACCTGCTCTCCTGTCCGATCTTCCCAGGTCCCTCCTTCCGGGGAGCTCTCCTGCCCACGCGCTTCTTGGCCCCAGTGTGAGCGCAGTGCCCGCGGGGAATTGGTATCCTGCGCGCTTCCCGACCCGCCCACGGCCCCCTTTCGTGGCCACTTTGTCTATCTCCTGTCCTACATCCCCCTGCTTGCCCCCATGGCGGACACACCCCTGCCTAAAGCTGCGGTGCGCGTCTTATCCTGGAATGTCAACGGTCTGCTCGATCGCTTCAAGCGCATGGCGGTCCTCAAATACGCGCAGCGCGCGGAGATTGATGTCCTCCTTCTTCAGGAGACCCACCTTATGGGTAATAAATGTCCCTTCCTCGCCCGCTACGGCTACGATAGGGTCTGGCATGCCGGTTTCGCTAGGGGCTCAGCGTTCCTTTCCCTTTGTAATGTCCCAGGTGCATTTGGACCCCCAGGGTATGGCCGTTACGGTCTGTGGCGCACTGGAGGGCCGCCCGCTTACTCTGCTGTCCCTCTACGCAGCGCCATCCCTGTTGCAGTCCGCTCTTGCGTACACAGCGGACCTCCTCCCCAGGCTCCCGGCGGGGTCTCTCGTCCTCGGGGGCGACTTTAATGCGGTCTATACACCCCATATGGACTCGACGGGTCCGATCTCCCCTACCAGGACTGCTCGCGCGAAACAGCTATCGAGTTGGGCTGAGGCCCAGGGCCTCTGCGACGTCTGGAGGGTTTGGCATCCACGCAAGCACCAGTATACCCATACTTCGGCGGCACACCACTCCCACACCCGTATTGATCTAGTCTTTGTTCCCTCCGCCGACTGTGCAGGGGTTTGTGATGCCCGCATTCTTCCGCGAGGCCTCTCTGATCACTCGCCGGTGCTTATGGCCCTCGGCCCACCTCCCTTTACGGCCCGTCCGACGTGGCGCTTGAATGCCTGGTTCCTTCAGGACAAAGCCTTTCGGGGGGTGGTGGAAAAAGGGATTGCGGAATACTACCTCCACAACGTGGGCTCTGTCTCTTCTGCGGCTGTCCTTTGGGAGGCCGGCAAGGTGACTATTAGAGGGGTTGCGAAGGGGCATCTACAGCAGCAGCGCCGGCGCCAACTCCAGCAACTTACAGCTTGTGAAGCGCAGGCCCTGGCGCTTGAGCGTGATCGGGAGGCGTTGGGAGACGCCGCACGAGCACGACAGCTGGCCTTTCTCCGCGAAGAGATACGCATGCACTCTCTGGACGCGGCGAAGACTCTTTGGCGCTCCTCGGTGGCCCGGGTTTACGGGTGGGGGGACAAGAATGGTACGCTCCTGCACCGTCTGGCCACCTATCCTCGTGCAGGCCGGGTAATTCCAGCCATCGTGGACGCCGTGGGGGAGACACACACGGTCTCGGTGGCAATGGCTCAAACCTTTGCAGATTATTCTTCCCAGCTATACCGGATGCGGGCGCGGCGACTCTCCTTTGCGGGATTGATGGGGGAGGGTGGGGCGGCCCTGGCGCGGTTGGGGCAGGAGGATAGCGAGACCCTGGACCTGCCCATTTCCCTCCAGGAGGTCGAAATGGCAATCTCCCATTTGGCACCTGGGAAGACCCCGGGACCGGATGGTTTTCCACAGGAGTATTACGCCCATTTCCGTGATGCCCTGGCCCCGCGGCTTCGGGATCTTTTTGCTGAGGCGGTGGAGAAGGGTTCCTTCCCGCGAGAAACGGATACCGCCACTATAGTAGTCTTACCGAAAACTCAACCCCCATCGCAGTCCTGCTCCGAGTACCGGCCGATCTCTCTTATCAATACCGAGCTCAAAGTTAACGCTACCGTCCTTGTGCAACGACTACGCCCGTTTCTGGCCGCGCTGGTTCACCCGGACCAATGCGGGTTTATGCCAAATCGAGGTACCAGACACTGCCTGCGGCGCCTGCACCTTGCTCTGGCCCACCGCGAGCGCCTCTCTCCTTATCTGGCCCTTCTCCTGGTGGACTTCGAGAAGGCTTTCGATTCGGTGGGGTGGGACTATCTTGGGGACACCTTAGAACTCATGGGGTTCGGCTCCCAGTTTCGTGCCATGGTTCGGGTTCTTTACGCGGACCCAAGAGCTCGGGTACTGGTCAATGGGACCTTGTCCCGCGCATTTTCCATAGGGCGGGGGACGCGGCAGGGCTGCCCGCTTTCGCCCCTCCTCTTCGCCCTGGCGATGGAGCCCCTGGCTGTGCTCCTCCGGGCGGATCCTGTCATCCGTGGCTGGGACTGGCCGGGTATGGTCCCTGATAAAATCGTGTTGTATGCGGACGACGTTCTTATCTATCTCTCAGATCCGGCTTTCTCGGGTCCTCGGGTGCGCCAAATTCTTCACCGGTTTGGGCAGGCATCTGGTCTCCGTTTGAACTCCGGGAAGTCTGTCCTGGTTCCGCTCCACCCTTCACAGGAGTGTTTTGATTGGCAGTCTGACATTCCTCTTCGACGGCTGTCCTTTAAATACCTGGGGATTTGTGTTACCCTTCTCCCGGAACTGTGCTGGGCTCTTAATGTGGCCCCCGTGGTGAACAAGGCCAGATCAGATATGGCGAAGTGGCAATCTCTCCCGTTGAATCCGTTGGGAAGGATCGCTCTTTATAAGATGATGATCCTCCCTCGGTTTTTATATATGCTCCAGAACACGCCCTGCTCCTTCCCCCGCTCCTGGTTTCGGGACCTGGATAAGTCCGCAACTAGATTTCTTTGGGGCGGAGGTAGATCCCGGTTGGCCTTGGACCGCTGTTGCGTTCCTTCCTATGACGGTGGCCTGAGCATGACGAATCTTTACCTATACTATCTTGCTGCGCGGCTGTTAGTGGTCCACGACTGGTTTTCGGGTGGGTGGGATGATCCGGCTTATCGACTGGAGGTGCGGCTCATCGGATTCCCCTCTATTCAAAGTATGCTCTATGGCGCGACGGTACCTGGATCGCTTCCAGAGGTAGTGCGGGCCCCCTTTCTGGCGTGGCGAGCGGCCCTACGGCACACTCGGTGGTCGAGGGTGCTAACCCGGGTGACTCCGCTATGGCACGGCACTTGGATGCGGGAGGTGGCGGGACTCGGGGGCTTTCGTAGCTGGGACCTCCTGGGGATCTCCTGCCTGGGTGACATCTGGCGGGGAAGCCACATGTGCTCCTTTCAAGAGCTCCGGAGTCGCTTTTCTCTCCATACCTCGCAGTTTTATCGTTATCTCCAGTTGCGCCATGCGCTCCAATCTTACGTCCCTCTAGATTCCAGACTCCCTGACCATAGCCCGCCTGAAGCCCAGGTGATGCTGGGATATCTTGGGAAGGGGGGCATCTCCCGCATTTACTGATCCCTGGTTAATAATACCCCGATGGACTGGAGTGGGCTGAAGCAGCGGTGGGAGGCCTGGGTGGGTCCTATGGACGACAATGATTGGAGGGACGCCCTAATGGCGCCCAGGACAATCACCGCATCGGCTCGATTGCGGCTTGTCCAGGTTTATTACCTTCACACCGCATACCTGACCCCGGAGCGTCTGTTTCGCGCAGGCCTGTGCCAGGGAGCCTCGTGCGGGCGGTGCGGGATGGACCCGGCAGATTTCTTTCACATGGTCTGGTCTTGCCCTCGCCTGGCCGGCTTCTGGAGGGAGATTGAAACTGACTTAACTGACGTCCTGGGATGGGAGGTCCCCCATGACCCTCGATTAGCGCTGCTGGGCATAACGGATGGGCTGGATGGCTCTCGTAACGAGCACTACTTCCTAACTACGGCCCTGGTGGTGGCCAAGAGAGATATAGCGGCCGCCTGGAAGCAGGTTGACCCACCCAGGGGAGGCAAATGGCGCAGAGGGGTGGATTGGTGCGCTGCTCAGGAACGGACACTGTATGCTGCGAGAGGCTGCCCCAAAAAGTTCCGTAAAGTATGGGGGAAATGGCTTGGGGGCCTAGTTTAAAGGGGGGTATGCATGGGGCGGGAACGGAGGGAGAGGGGTGGGGGAGATTGCTTGGGCTGCTGTTGTTTAACTGCTACGTGATGGGTCTGGATACTACCAATTTGCTCAACTTGCTGTATGTCCTTCTTGATCTTGATGCCTATTTGAAAATAAAAATTTGTTTATCAAAAAAAAACCCAAAATAATCAGAGTTGAACCCTACAGTAAAGAAAACAACAAAGTGAAATTTTGCTTGTTATGTCATAATGTCAACAATAAGTACATACCAAATATATGTCGATACTCAAATCGTAAATATACTGAAATGATGAGCTGCCGTAATTAATCAAAGAGGAAGTCCATGGTAAGCCCCCTTGCTGTGAACACAATAAATATAAAGGTAGCAGTAAAGTACTAGTGCCCCAAGACGTGTAGAACTTCCATTATATTTGCCGTCCACAGTCGAGCAACAAGTCAATTCACTTACCCAGCATTCCGCTAAAGGTGCCCCAAACACAAGTCTGTTCAAGGTAGTAAACCTGAACATCCATCTTCCCATTGCATATAAAGCACGTCACAGACATGTGACCCAATTGGATCTTGAAAGTCCAACCAGTGAACAGCTCAAGGATGACCATAGAATAATATCTAACTGGATTTGATACTAGATATGTGTTCTTTCCGACATGTCAATTGGAGTATCATGGGTTTATCAAAATAGTACCACACTGTTAGGAGAAAAATGTTTAGTACTTAGCTTGAATCACTATACTTGGTGATTGAGAGGGAGGCCTTGGCTGTGCATTGGGCTGTCAAGAAATTCAAAAAGTTTTTGTGGGGATCGAAGTTTGTGGTACGAACTGACCATAAGCCACTTATTCAAATCTTTGCAAAGAAGTGTCTGGATCTGGTTTCCAGTAGAATCACCAAGTGGGTCATTGCACTCCAAGAGTTTGATTTCCATCTGGAGTATCTTCCTGGGGTGTGGAACACAGTGGCTGATACCCTATCCAGGTTGGTCTCTGTAGAGCATGAGGTGCCTGATGATGGGGAGTGTCCTGATGATAAAACCGATTTTGAGTGTCTAGTTGATTGCAAAACCATTTCAGAGGATATGTGGCGTAATGCGCTATCCTTGGATGCCGTTCTCCAGGAAGTGATGCGTTTGTTGGAGTGTGGTTGGAACGCAAAGAAAACTAGTACTTCTGGGTGTGAATCCTTTTGGAGGGTTAAGGATGAGTCAAGTGTCATTAAGGGTTTGCTTTTTAGAGGCACCAAATTGATTCCTCCAGCAAAACTGAGGGAAGAACTTATTGAACTTGCTCTTCTTACTAAGTACATAATAAGTACATACCAAATATATGTCGATACTCAAATCGTAAATATACTGAAATTATGAGCTGCCGTAATTAATCAAAGAGGAAGTCCATGGTAAGCCCCCTTGCTGTGAACACAATAAATATAAAGGTATTATATTATATGGGAATGTCCAAATGCAAAAAAAGGCTTTGTTGCTCCTACTGGTGGCCTCGCATGAATAAGATGATTGAGAGACTGGTCAGAGAATTACGTTGTGTGCACTCTGTGATAAGAACAGTCTCGGATTCAACCCATGGAGATTAGGAAATTGTCTGAAGGTCCCTGGTGTGTGATTGCGTTAGATATTTTGGGACCAATTCATGGTGAAGGCTTGCAGAGATTTGTCTTTGTGGTTATTGACATGTTCTCCAGGTGGCCAGAGGTCTGTATTTCAAATTGCATTGATAGCAAAGATGTATTCAAATTTTTAAATATTCTTTTTGGTCGTGAGGGGTTTCCTCGCACGATCCTCACTGACAATG
This sequence comes from Triturus cristatus, assembly GCF_964204655.1. Taxonomy (NCBI): domain Eukaryota; kingdom Metazoa; phylum Chordata; class Amphibia; order Caudata; family Salamandridae; genus Triturus; species Triturus cristatus. The sequence continues at coordinate 76,967,166 of NC_140582.1, read as the reverse complement.
GTGTGCAGTTTGTTTCTAAACAGATGAGCAAGTTTCTTTCTGATAGATCTATTAACCACAAGAGGTGTTCTCTGTATCATCCAGAGACAAATGGGATGGTGGAAAGGCTGAACAGGGTCCTTAAGGAAACAATCTCTTTGGCTAAATCAAATTCACTTAACTGGAAGGAAGAATTGTTTAAGCAGATTGAGATATATAGGTTCACCCCTCATTACACTACGGGAAAAACGCCCTTTCAGCTCTTTCGTTTGTGTAACCTCCCTGGGTCAATGAATTTGAATGTGCAATTGGCAAAGCTTGTTTTGATGATGACAATTGGTGCCTGAGAGAAGTGAAGAAGATTGAGCAGAGGAAGAAATACTTTGATAAACAATCTGTGAAAAAGCTCAATGTGCAGGTTGGGGATATGGTCATGGTCAAACGCCCAGGTTTGGCTGGTGCTATGAAATATTCCAAACCCATTCTTGTTGTCAAGACCTTCAATAATGCTGTACGCACGAAAGATCACTGTATCTGGAACATGAACAGGATTGTTGTACACAAAGGGGCTGGTGGTGATGCAAAAAACCTACCGGAGTCAGAGGGTGTTGTTGTTGCAAGAAAGTCAGGCAGAATGGTTAAAAAACCAAAACATTTGGAAGACTTTGTCTGGCCTTATTTGTGGGTGTTATTCTATAGGTGTTAATCTTATTCTACATGTACTATTCTCTTTATGTTGTTTTTGTTTTTCTTGGTTTTCAGAGGAGGGAGGTGTGTGGTATTCCTCATAAGCATGGTTCTCTGGTAATCACTGCTGTGTCCTGAACAGGCACAGCTGTGGGGGAGTCACTATGATGTCACATGCTGTGGGTTTCTATGGTGACGGAATGTGATTACTTGAATGTACTTGTCAGTTGGAAGTTGCCCTGCTTATGGATGGCTTGGATCTTCTGTTAATAAAGGATCTTCAATCTACAACTGCCTTTCTGCTACTTTCTGCTTCAACAACTCTTGGAAAGGTGATATCCTGAATTGCCACACCTGTCCCAAACCCAGTTGCTATCCTTGAAATCCAAACACCACTCATTATACCTAAAATATGCACTTTTCCCCAAAAAATTTCAACTTCTGGCACCAGAACAGCAGTGAAAAATGTAACTAATTGTATAGACCTTATTAGAACATATGTTTTCACCAATTCTGTCTCACAGAAATATGGTGTTAGACCCGGCCCTCGTAACATAGCTAGACCTGACCCCTGCACCTCACACCAGCCCCCAAGCCCACGGCCTAGCCGATCCTTCCCACCAGAACACACACGCACCCAACCCGGACTTCCCCGTCCGTGGCCTTCCTCCTTTCGGCCACACCGGGCCCGCGTGCCCACTTCATGCACCAAGATGGCCGCCCGGCCCCAGCGCGACCCTGGCCTAGAGGCGCCACTCCGGCTGGAGAACATCGCGATGAGAAAGGGAGGAGCAGTTTCCATCACACCTCTGCGCTTCCCTGGGAAGGTGGGTTTCGATCGACCCGCCGGCCTCCCCGAGGGCTGGCTCCACGCCTGCTGGGTGTCTGGGACTCCTCCCGACCCGGCCCTGAAAGGATCAAAGGACATTGGCAGGAAACCCCCAACAAGCGACCCCCAGGTGACAAGACCCCTGCCTACACAGACTCCGGACATCAAAGAGGAGTCGCCCTATAACAAGGGGTGCTCTGGGACTGTCCGGCAGATTCGCCTTGGAAACACCTGAGCCCTGCTGAGTGACTCGCGGCTCCCTGAAGATCGTAAGACCTCCGAACTTGTGCTTGAGCCCTGCTGAGTGACTCGCGGCTCCCTGAAGATCGTAAGACCTCCGAACTTGTGCTTGAGCCCTGCTGAGTGACTCGCGGCTCCCTGAAGATCGTAGGACCTCCGAACTTGTGCTTGAGCCCTGCTGAGTGACTCGCGGCTCCCTGAAGATCGTAAGACCTCCAAACTTGTACCTGAGCCCTGCTGAGTGACTCGCGGCTCCCACAGACTCTCTTGGTCCCGCCGGACCCCACGACGACAAGCGTATCCCCCAGCTCGAGGATTGTGAGCTGTGCGCCGGGTCCGCTCCTGCATTTGATCCATATCCCCAAAGACTGTCCCGCTACCTCCTACCCCCCTCCAAGACTCTGTGAGCCCGAGCGGGCTAGTTGTATATATTTGCGTTGCTGATCATAAAGATCTTATCACTCCGATCTGATAAAGATTTGCTCTTAAGAACTCCCGGTGTGGTGTCCTTTTGTCGTGTGGTGCCGAGTGTACGATCCTAGATAAGAGATTCCTCCCCTGAGGAGTCTCCCGCCAGAGGCCGGCTATGATACCTCGAGGGTGGGTCTCAGGACAGTCAGGGCCCCCTCTGGGCCCCTCTGAGGTCGCCTTCTAACATTGGTGGCAAGCGACGGGATTCGGGCCCATAATCTAGAGATCGTACCGTGAACGGCTGACGCACTACCGACAAAGATGGCAGAAGGAAACGCCGTGGTTCTCACAGAAAACGACACCAGTACCGTGTTCCAGGTGGAACAGCTGGAAGAGTACACACACAAAGAACTGAAGCAATTCTGTAAGGAACTCAAAATCGCTACCACTGGTCTCAACACCAAAGAAGATATGCAAAAGGCACTGAAAGCTTGGGTGGATTCTGGAGCCTCCCGCCCAGAAGGAGCGGGGGAGCCCCACGACGAAGCTGGTTCCTCCCAAGGAGAACGCAGCAGCAACCAGGTGCGAGGCTTCGTACCAGACGGGGGCCTATCACCGGAGGAACTCGCAGACAGAGAAAGAAGTCGCCATCACGAGCTCGAATTAGCCAAACTCAAAATTGAGGGCGAGTTGAAATTAGCCGAGAAAAAGCTAGCAGTGGAACAGATGCGAGTGCAAGGAGAACTAGAAGAGAAGAAACTCCAACGAGAACACAAGGGAAGGAGACTTCAACTGGAACATGAACGCAGCTTGAAGGAAATAGAGCTGAAAGCAAGAAGCGAAGAAGCGAGGCCCCCGGGGAACCGAGAGGCGGCCGCCCCGGCGGAGCAGAAGGTCCACATCCCCAAGGATGTGGTCAAAGAATATTACAAAAACGATGACATTCAACAGTGGTTCCGGGCCTACGAGGTCGCCATGACCTCCCATCGGGTCCCGCAGAAGGATTGGGGGGCCGGGTTGTGGGGACGATTCCTGAGCAAAGGGAGAGACACCCTGCTTGACCTACCAACCTCCATGCAGACCTCCTATGACCACATGAAAGCGGCCCTCCTCACAAGGTACGGCCTCACCCCGGAGATGTACCGCCAGCGGTTCCGGGACTGCAGGAAGATCCCGGGTACCACCTGGGTGGAATATGTGAATTTCTTCAGCCGCGCCTTCGATGGGTGGATCAAGGGCAGCAAGGTAACCACCCTGGAAGAACTAACAGACCTTATGTTGTGGGAACACCTGGCTGCGAACTGCTTTGTGGAACTGCGCCAGCACCTGCTCGACAGCAAGCTCACGGATCCGAGAAAGCTGGCTGTCGAGGCAGATCGCTGGACCAACACCCGGGTCTCCCGGGGCCCTGTAGGAGAGTACCCCCGAGCCAGTCAGGGACCACCCCACCAGAGAGGGGGGGGAAAGCAGGGAGGGCAGAGAGAGTCCCAGGCTAGTCCCCCGAAGTCCCAACCTCCACCTTTCCCGGCACCCCCACCAGCTGTATCCGGCCCCCCCTGAGACGGGGGCACCGGGTAACCATCACTTGTTTCCGTTGCCAGAAGCCCGGGCATTACGCCAACGACCCTGAATGCCCCATGGCCCCACACACCACCCAGGCAGCACCCCCCGCTAGACAGAAAGCCAATGTAGCGCTGGGGGAGGAGGTTGAGGAGACCGAGGAGTGGGAACCCGCAGCCATGGCCCTAGTATCCTTAGGAGATAGAGAGATGGTCCCTGGAAGCCTCCTGCCCTCTAACACGAAGAAATATGGGCAGCTCGTAACGATCAATGGCCACCAAGTAGAAGCCCTCCGTGACACCGGGGCCAGCATCACCGGTGTCCTCAGTCATTTAGTCCACGAAGACCAGGTCCTCCCCAACGTATTTTGCCCTGTCATTTCCGCCGACAACACAGAAAGCCTATGTAAGGTAGCCCTGGTGCCTTTTGAGTGGGGAGGGGTGGTCGGTAAACTGAAGGTCGCAGTGAGAACCTCCCAGCCAGTCGACTGTCTCCTGGGGAACGACCTGGAAAGTTCCCCCTGGAGACAAGTCGAGCGCAAGACCCACCTAGGGATGATGGGCCTCCCTGAGTGGGTGTGCGCCACCACTCGATCCATGGCGGCTCGACTGACCCCCCTGAGGGAAGTCGACGACGCCCCGACCCCTGAAGATAGGATGGTCCCTGCCGAGGGTCCCCACATTCCCCCACCAGAAGGGTCGATCGCCAGTGACGAACCCCCGCCTTCCGACTCCGCCCAAGTCACCGAGTTAGGCGATCTGCCCGAATTGGCCCAGTGGCGCCACGAGGGGGGCCCCTCCCGAGAGGAGTTCTGCCGAGAGCAGGCTACCTGTCCTTCCCTGGTCGGGCCCCGGCAACAGGCAGAGGCCCAGGCCGCAGGCAACCAGACGGGGACGCACCGGGTGTATTGGGAGAATGACCTTTTGTACAGCGAACAGAAGTCGGTGGAGCTAGGGTCCGGCCGGGTGCTGGTGGTACCCCTACGCTTCCGAAACCTCCTCCTGGGCTTGGCCCACGACGTTCCCCTCGCAGGCCACTTGGGCCAGGACAAAACCTACAGTCGCCTCGTGACTCACTTCTACTGGCCCAGAATGAAAGCAGATGTAGAAGCCCACTGCAAGTCCTGTCCCACGTGCCAGGCCAGTGGGAAGAGCGGAGGGAAGCGCAAGGCTCCCCTCCAACCCTTCCCTGTCGTCAGTACCCCTTTTAAGCGGGTCGGGATCGACATTGTAGGACCTCTGGACCCCCCAACTTCCCAAGGGCACCGGTTCATCCTCGTCCTGGTGGACCATGCCACCCGTTACCCTGAAGCCATCCCCCTGCGCACCGTCACAGCCCCCGTGGTGGGCCGGGCGTTGATGGGAATCTTCTCCCGCATGGGTTTTCCCCGCGAGGTCGTGAGCGATCGCGGTACCAACTTTATCTCCCGATACATGAAGTCCTTATGGCAACAATGCGGGGTGTCCTATAAGTTCACCACCCCGTACCACCCCCAAGGAAACGGCCTGGTAGAGCGGTTTAACCGGACTCTGAAGGGGATGATCGCGGGCTTGGAAGAGCCCCTCCGGCGTAAGTGGGACATCCTGCTCCCCTGCCTCCTATTCGCCTACCGAGAAGTTCCCCAGAAATCCTTGGGGTTCAGCCCCTTTGAGTTACTCTACGGACACCCCGTCAGGGGGCCCCTCAGCCTGGTCAAGGAAGGGTGGGAGGCGGCACCCCGAGGCCCCCCCCGAGATGTGTTCCGTTATGTCCTGACCCTCCAAAATCAGACTAGGAGGTTCCGAGAGATGGCCGAGGCCAACCTGGAGGCGAGCCAGGAGGAGATGAAGCGCTGGTACGACCAGAACGCCACTCTGGTCGAGTTTCAGCCGGGCCAGCAGGTATGGGTCATGGCCCCCGTGAAACCCTGCGCCCTCCAGGATAAATGGACCGGGCCCTTCAAAGTGGTTGAGCGGAAGAGCCAGGTCACGTACTTGGTGGACGTCCAGTCACCCCGGGACCCCCTCCGGGTCCTCCACGTGAACCGCCTCAAGCCCCACTTTGTGCGGACGGAGCTGAGCCTCCTACTGGCCACTGATGACGGGTCCGAGGAGGAGTCAGATCCTCTCCCTGATCTCCTGTGCACCAAAGAGAAGGACGGCTCCGTAGAGGGAGTGAACCTCTCCCCGTCCCTCACTCCCCAGCAACGTGAGGATTGCCGCCAGCTCCTAGGGCAGTTTTCGGACCTCTTCTCCCTGGTCACCAAGGTCACCGACTGGTGTGTCCATGATGTGAATACCAGGGACAGCCCACCAGTGAGACACCGAGCCTACCGAGTCCCTGATCGGGTCCGGTCCTGTATTCAAGCCGAGGTCTCGAAAATGTTGACCCTAGGCGTGATCGAACCCTCAGACAGCCCCTGGGCCAGCCCCGTGGTCCTGGTCCCAAAAGCAGCTGCCCCCGGTGTCGCCCCAGAACTCCGCTTCTGCGTGGACTACCGGGGACTCAATGAAGTCACCCGAGCCGATGCCCACCCCATTCCCCGAGCCGACGAGCTCATTGACCGGCTCGGGGCTGCTCGGTTCCTCAGCACCTTCGATCTCACCTGCGGCTACTGGCAAATTGCGCTCACAGAGGGAGCCAAGGAGCGGTCCGCCTTCTCCACCCCGGATGGGCACTATCGCTTTCGCGTGATGCCCTTCGGGATGAAAAATGCCCCGGCCACCTTCCAGCAACTTGTAAATAGAGTCCTGGCCGGGCTGGAAAAATTCAGTGCTGCATATCTCGACGATATCGCAGTTTTTAGCTCTGAGTGGAGTGAGCACCTCCAGCACCTCCGGAGGGTGCTGACTGCCCTGCACCAGGCAGGCCTCACCGTGAAAGCCAGCAAGTGCCAGATTGGGCAAGGTTCGGTAACCTACCTGGGGCACCAGGTCGGAAGCGGGCAGGTCGCCCCTCTACAGCCCAAAATCGACGCCATCCTAGCCTGGGAACCCCCCACTACCCAAACGGAGGTCCGAGCCTTTCTGGGCCTCACGGGCTACTACCGGAGATTCATCCGGAATTACGGCAGCCTGGTCGGTCCCCTCACGGGACTCACGTCCAAGAAACAGCCCAAGAAAGTGCAGTGGTCCCCTGCCTGCCAAGAGGCGTTCGATGCCCTGAAAGCGGCCATGTGCACTGCCCCCGTCCTCCAGGCCCCCGACTACTCCAAAGAGTTTGTGGTACAAACTGATGCCTCCGAGCATGGCATCGGGGCAGTCCTCTCCCAGGTGAACGACCAAGGCCTAGTCCAGCCCGTAGCCTTCCTCAGCCAAAGGCTATTGCCCAGGGAACAGAGATGGAGCACCATCGAGCGTGAGGCGTTCGCCGTAGTCTGGGCCCTCAAGAAACTACGCCCTTACCTGTTCGGCACCCATTTCAAGGTCCAAACCGACCATCGCCCCTTGCGATGGCTCATGCAGATGCGAGGAGAAAACCCCAAGCTACTGTGGTGGTCAATCTCCCTCCAGGGGATGGATTTCACCGTGGAACATCGCCCTGGTACGGACCATGCCAACGTCGATGGCCTCTCCCGGTTCTTCCGCCTCAGCGAAGAGAACCCCCAAGAGGATGGGTAGTTCTCTCCGGCTTTCAGCTGGGGGGGACGCGTGTTAGACCCGGCCCTCGTAACATAGCTAGACCTGACCCCTGCACCTCACACCAGCCCCCAAGCCCACGGCCTAGCCGATCCTTCCCACCAGAACACACACGCACCCAACCCGGACTTCCCCGTCCGTGGCCTTCCTCCTTTCGGCCACACCGGGCCCGTGTGCCCACTTCATGCACCAAGATGGCCGCCCAGCCCCAGCGCGACCCTGGCCTAGAGGCGCCACTCCGGCTAGAGAACATCGCGATGAGAAAGGGAGGAGCAGTTTCCATCACACCTCTGCACTTCCCTGGGAAGGTGGGTTTCGATCGACCCGCCGGCCTCCCCGAGGGCTGGCTCCACGCCTGCTGGGTGTCTGGGACTCCTCCCGACCCGGCCCTGAAAGGATCAAAGGACATTGGCAGGAAACCCCCAACAAGCGACCCCCAGGTGACAAGACCCCTGCCTACACAGACTCCGGACATCAAAGAGGAGTCGCCCTATAACAAGGGGTGCTCTGGGACTGTCCGGCAGATTCGCCTTGGAAACACCTGAGCCCTGCTGAGTGACTCGCGGCTCGCTGAAGATCGTAAGACCTCCGAACTTGTGCTTGAGCCCTGCTGAGTGACTCGCGGCTCCCTGAAGATCGTAAGACCTCCGAACTTGTGCTTGAACCCTGCTGAGTGACTCGCGGCTCCCTGAAGATCGTAAGACCTCCGAACTTGTGCTTGAGCCCTGCTGAGTGACTCGCGGCTCCCTGAAGATCGTAAGACCTCCGAACTTGTACCTGAGCCCTGCTGAGTGACTCGCGGCTCCCACAGACTCTCTTGGTCCCGCCGGACCCCACGACGACAAGCGTATCCCCCAGCTCGAAGATTGTGAGCTGTGCGCCGGGTCCGCTCCTGCATTTGATCCATATCCCCAAAGACTGTCCCGCTACCTCCTACCCCCCTCCAAGACTCTGTGAGCCCGCGCTCTACTTGTATATATTTGCCTTGCTGATCATAAAGATCTTACCACTCCGATCTGATAAAGATTTGCTCTTAAGAACTCCCGGTGTGGTGTCTCTTTGTCGTGTGGTGCCGAGTGTACGATCCTAGATACGAGATTCCTCCCCTGAGGAGTCTCCCGCCAGTGGCCGGCTACGATACCTCGAGGGTGGGTCTCAGGACAGTCAGGGCCCCCTCCGGGCCCCTCTGAGGTCGCCTTCTAACATATGGCTTCTCAAATACTGCAACCCATTTCTTATATGTGTTGTGTTTTTCTGGATTCAGCACATGCCATGAAAACCAGATACAGTCTGACATCAGCAATGCCATTAAATCTACCACTTCTTAATCTCACCGCACAAATCAAACCCTCTTCCCTACAGTTCTTTTAATTTAATTATGCAATTCATCCTTCCAAACTGTTAATAACCTCTCCTACATTTTACTGGACTACCAACAAGATCAATTCTTTAGGAGACATCTTACTGATATCACAATGGAAGTTTATTATATATCTGCCTACATGATTGTTCTCTGTGATGTGAACTTCTGGTGGGATCAGCCCAAGCCATCAACTACCTAAAATTAAACATAAAACCCTAGGACTAACTCAACTCTCTGTTGTACCCTCACAATATTTACCTCATCATCAGTCAGACAGGGACTATCACAGTCAACAAGCTATCCTTGCTATCTGGTTTTATGGCCAAGTAAAAGAAAAAGCTTCTCCTCTGTGGGCGGACTCACCCTGACCCTAGCTGTAAATCTTCACACCTTATGACATCTGATTAATGAATCAAGAAGTGGATTAAAACGAGTACCCATCTGGGGCCATATTATAAAAAAGGAGAATTTTCATTGTTTGCGTCGGGCTCATTTTTTAAAAGGTGCACCCAGCGCAATCAATGAAAATACACCGTATTATGTTGAATGCGCTGCCCCCAGGGCCACTGTGAACTCGCGCTGCCATAAGGGCAGCGCATTCAGGTGAAAAACTGAGCTGCTGCTTTAAAGCTGCTCCATGTTTTCACAGGACAGGTGGCGTCCTGCCTACACTTTGAAGGGGAATTAGAGAGCCCCTTGCAGGTGGGTGCAGTTAGTGACTGCACCAGCCTGCAAGGGGATGTCTGGGGGGGTCCATAGGGCTCTCTTTACTTCATGCAGGGAGCTGCCATCAGGGTGCGCACTAACAGTGCTCCACCTTTCAGATGGCACACTGTCAGTGCTCCTCTTGAGAGCTTCTTTGCATCTGCGCCCACATCTGTAATACAGTGCGGGTGCAGAGACAAAGTGATTCCCTCATTTGCATGGGGCACGCCCCATGCAAATGAGGGAACGCCCTTCGATGATAGCACTGGCACTTTATGTGCATCGATGCTATCGGTATTACAGAAGGGGCCGAACAAGTGTCTGTGGCCCCTTCTGTAATACCAAAGTGCCCGGGGGCCACTCAATGCGGGCGAAAATGCCCGTTGTGACCCTGGTCGCACTTGCATAATACGGCCCCTAGTTTCTTTTGTTGGCTTCATATATTGTGTTATGTTATTTATCAGGTAGGCCTTATCTGTAGGATTAGCTGTGCTCCTACATGGGCCTGTGTGTGTTCTGTGCCAATGGTGTCCGATCGTTCCCTATTAGACGGTTCTGCTTCCGGTGGGTCGGTATCAGTTAAAGAACATCACCATTTTATCACCTCAGTCTGCTAGCTGATGTAGCTAAGTAGGTGGGCTGTGTAATGCAACTCCGGTATAACAAGTTATTGACAGCACTTATGCATGCCCATTGATTAAGTAGTGTGCACTGTTGCGCATTCCAGTGGTCTTACCACTGGATAGTTGCTGCAGGACACAATCTTGTAATTAGTTTATAATTTCATATCCCGACATACGGTGCAGTGTTCACATGTGATGTGGGTGAATTTATTTCATGATTTGCCCAGGTTTGTGTAGGTTGTGTTGTAATCCTGAGCAAGGCATATGTTATGGTTGTTCCCACATCTACATATATGAGCTATGTCACAGAGCAGCAAAGTCTTGGTGATACTTTTTTGATGAGGGCAGTCTATATCTCTGTCTAACCCACGCACCATATTTTTGTCTGTCTGCCCTGCCTCTGTACATTGGGCTGATTTGATTTTCTGTTTCTTTTTATTGCTTGTGCTTCCACAGTTTATGTCTCTAGATGTGTTTGTCATGTGATGTGATCAGAGAAATGTAATTCGAATCGAATGCAAACTGGGGGCATGTCTTCTCTTTGTGTTGTCTAGTGGTATTGAAAGTGACAGCCTGAATTGTTATATTTTTACTCCTCCCTCTCTCCCCCTCCATTGATTTTACCTCCTTTGAAGGGAACGAGAAGGTCGAATGTGGAAGGATTGTAACATGATATGATAAGCTGTCAAGTTTTTTCTCTTATGAACATCTCATAATTCCTGCGAATACAGCCATTACTAATCTTTGGGGCATATTATCAAGACAGGCGATACAATTATCGCTGCTTTAGCAGCAGAAAACCGCCGCTAAAGCGGCGATAATGGGCTTGATAATATGCCGCAGAGAATTCCCATAGAAGCCCATGTTAGATGTCCTTCACATCTAACATGGGCTTCAATTCGAATTCCATAGAGCATATTATCAAGCCCATTATCGCCGCTTTAGCTGTAGTTTTCTGCCGCTAACGCGGTGATAGTTATATCGCCTGTCTTGATAATATGCTCCTTAGTTCGAAAAGATGTCTACATATAAATTTCATGTTAAAATCGTGACTTTCATGCCCGTACAAAAATGTTTCGAGTAAAAGAAGTCACTAGGGGGCATATTAACAAGGGCCGGCGATAAATATCACAAAGCGCGCTTAGCGCTTGCATATTTATCGCCGGCTATCTCTGGAATTTATCGCCCGGTTAGTGCGTTATTAACAACGCGCATCGCCGAGGCGATAAAAATTCCAGAGATAGTGTGGATATCGCCGTTTTCCATGGTGGAAAACGGCGATATCCTAGATGATAGGGCCTGTGGTCTTAGCCACAGAATCCACCCCCTATGTTAAGTATGCCTTAGTCAAGAATTTAACAGACGTTAAATTCCTGCGTTAAGGCATACTTAACGCGATTTAAAAAATCGCTACCCTTCCTTCTTAATATCGCGAAGCTGCCTTCGCGATATTTTCCCTGGTTGGTTTCACAGCCACGCCTACTTTGCATCTCATTAGCGATGCATAGTTAGGCGTGCTGGAAACGGGTGCTAAGTCAGCAAGACATGCTGATAAGGTGATGAAATTATCGCCGCTTTTTGCCAGAAAACGGACGCAAAAGCGGCGATAATTTCATATCGCCGCCTTGTTAATATGCCCCCAAGATTCTTCCATCTAACGCTAGAGTCGCGACTACAACAGTTTTAAAGTTAACTCGAGAGAAAATGGCACATCTGTTTTAAGCTTCAGCTATTTCAAGGGAATCTGGGCAGTATGTCTGACAAGAACTGTGGCAGATACTTAGTAAACAATGGGTGTGCCAAAAATCAGGATCTGGGCGAGATGTAGGTTGCCTAATAAATACTTCACACACTCCTAGCAACACACCTCTGGAGAACAATGCTGCCTCAGCCCTGTGAGCTGAGATCTGAAGCCTGGGTGGCAAGTGTTGAAAATGTGCGCCAAATCTTATTCAAATAGCCTTAGGGTTAACTATCTTCCTACTGATTTTGCACTCCAGAGCCCAGACCATGGGGCATATTTACTAGAAAATGGGGTGTGTGACGCTGCAAGCCATCTTGCGGCGCTGAGCTGCATCATTAGGAAAGTGCAGAATGCGTTGTATTTACAGCAATACGACGCGTCCCTGTGCTTTCCTCTTCACTGGCACACAATTGGCTCCCTAGCACCAATGCAGGCACCCCTGCACCATGGAAATGGTGCCTACGTTGCAGGGATGTTTTTTTTGTGTAGGAAGGGATACCTTCCTGCACAAAACCAATCATTGATTGTATTTTCCTCCTTATATATGTGCTGCAGAACACAGCACACATTGAAAGGGCCAAAAAAACAAGGAGAAATTAAGGTATTTCGCCTTGTTGCGCCACTTTAATGACTCTACTGGGGAGGCATTAAAATCTGTTGAATTTCCAGGTTTGCGAAACCTTGTAAATTTGGGAATGCATCAGAATCCATGGTTGTTGCATGGGAACACCCACAGAAACACCCTTGTAACGCCCCTTTCATGCACAGTAATACATGAAAGGGGGACATATTCACAAGGCCATGAAAAGCCATGTAGCGTGGCTTTACATGGCCTTGTAAATATGGTACCGCATCATGCTCCACCGGAGCATCAAAAAAGGGACGTTCTGGTGGCACAGGGGCCTTGTAAATATGCCTCCATGTTTCCCAGCAGCAGTTCTGGGAGAAAAAGACTCAGAAGCAACAGCTAACTGTATAAGTGGTTGAATAAGTTAAGCAGACACGGCCAGTCATTTTTATGTTTTTTCTACTGACACTTTTTGATGTCTAATGTGTACATTACTAATACTAAGAGTGGGCTTTGGGCCAGCCCATTGCTTACCACTGAATGGCTTTCTTGTCAATCACGTTTACTTGATCTTATTTGATGGTCTTTTTTCCTCTTCTTGTGTGTGAATCCCCTGGAGCCTACCTCCTTTAACATCCTTTTGATTGGATGGCTTTTATCCTTCAATGGCCCTACATCAGGGAAGTATGTTTTTTTCAGCACGCAATGGGAGTGCATGCTTTTATTCGCTCTCCCACCAGTGCACTGCTTCCTACTCACATCCCCAATGCCCCATGATATATGTCCTCCCAGCACCTCAAATATCGACCATTGCTTCTCTTTCCCCTTCAGATCCCACTCGGCTTTTAATGTCTTATTCAAACACCCCAATTGAGCTCCTTTGTCTCCAACTTCACTGAATTGGTCCCCACCACTGGCATTTACATGTTGCCTCCCAAACCTACTTTCTACACTATTGTTATCCTAGTCCTTCATGACGCTTTTTAAAAATGTTCTTTTCTTTGCCCACTTTTTATGTATTTTTTAGTTTACTGCTTCAATAAGGGCAAAATGATACATGCACGTGTATACCTCAACAGGCTTGAGTCACTGTATCATCGCTTATTTTTCATCATCAGACTTTGACCAGGGCAAGAGAAAGACAGGTAGACAAGCCAAAAAGAGAGAGATAGGAAAACAGTGATAAAAGGAGAAAGCAATGTTCATAGAAATCTGCAAGAAAAGAGAAAGGATGTGGAAGAATGTGGAAGAAAGAGACATGAGGTGGAACCAAGAGTAGGCAGCCTCGACATTCAGCAACCCCAGCATTCAGCAGTAAATGCCGAGGGTTAGTAAGACAATCTCTGGGCCCTTGCACTTAATTTTCATTTTCTAAAAATAGAAATGTTCAAGTATGACTATCTGCTCTAGTACAGATTTTTCTTTGCATTGTTGGTTTCATAATGAGATAAAAATTGCTGTAAATGAGTTCTGTTATGTCTGTTTGTAAAGCGCACTATCACCTGCGAGGGTATCCTGGCACAGAGCTGGTGTGTGTGTGTCTAGCCCTGCCTAGTGCAGGTTGGTAAATTGAAAAGCCCGGTCTTCAGCTTCCTGCAAAATTCAAGAATAGAGGAGGATGCTGTGATGGAGAAGTCGTTTCATGCTTTAGTGATGCAAGAGAACGACTGTCCTACTAATCTGGTTCTGTGTATACACAGGATGTGTATGAGTCGAAGTCAGTAGCGGCCGGTGTTTGGGATGAGTGGCAGGGCGGGCAGGGGATGAGGGGGGACATAGGGCTCATGAAGGGAGGGGGGGCAATAATTAGATTTTTTTTAAACGTACCTTCAGCAGGCCATGTTGTGCCTGTCGCTCCTCTGCTCCTCTTCTTCAGGCACACACACCAGAATGCCCTACAGCAAATTCTGAAGCTGCTCTCACATGAAAGCAGCTTTAGGAGTGGCCTGAGCGCCCTCGATTAGCACTCCAGGCCAGGCTGGGAGTCGGTGCACGCTCTCTCCAACCCCAGGAATGCAGCTTGGGTTGGAGAGCTTCACTGCCCATGACGGATTGGCCCGCCTGAGACGGCCGGCCAAACCGTCATGCGCAATGAAGGGAGCGCGCTATCATTCCCCTCAGTGCCGTAACCCCCTGACCCTACCCCCAAGACTCGGCAGAAGAGGAGAAATAAAACAAGACTTGTCTTATTTTTCCTTTCCTGCTGTTTTTGGGGGGGTGATCCCGCCACTGGTAGGAGTCCTGTGGAGAAGAGGTGTATGGATGGTTGGTGGAAGGAAATGCAACTCTTCTGGTAGGAGGGTCCTACGTTGTATAGTGCCTTGAATGTGTGTGTGGAGTTAGAAATTTGCATATTTGTGTATCAAGAGTCAGTGGAGCTCCTTGAGGTGTGGTGTGATGTGAGTTCTATATGGGAGGTTGAAGATGAGTCTGGCTGCTGATTTCTGGATGGTTTGTAATCTTCAGATGAGTTGCTTGGTGAACCTGGCATAAAGGGCGTTCCCATAGTCCAACTTGCTGTTGACTTTGGCATGAGTAACAGTTTTTCTGCTGTTGTATGGGAACCATTTGAAGATCTTCTTCAGCATCTTCAGGGTGTAGAAGCAGGATGCAGTGATGCCATTTACTTGGGTGGTAATGCCCAGTTTGCTGTCAATGATGTTTCTGAGGTTCCTGGCGAGGGTGCTGGGTGTGGGTCTGAGTTTGGCTGGCCGCTAGGTTGAAGTCCCATGGCACGGTATTCTTGCCGAAGACCACTAGTTCTGTATTGTCTGTGTTGAACTTGAGACTTTTGGCTTTCATCCAATTAGCGACTTTCTTGTGCTGGGGCTCTTGTCCAAGAGTTGTGTATCATCAGAGTAGGAGAGGATGCTGATGTGTGCGCGGGTGACATTGGCCAGAGGAATCATGTATGCATTGAAGAGGGTGGAGCTGAGCGATAAACCTTGAGGCACTCCACAGATGAGTTTGTGAGCTTCTGAGGAGATAGGGACCAGGCTGACAGCTTGTGTTCTATCTTTTAAGAAGGAGCAGATCCAGTGGAGAGTGGGTCCTTGGATGCCGATTTCGCGCAGTCGCCTGATGAAAAAGGGGTGTGACACCATGTCAAATGCTGCAGAGAGGTCCAGGACAATGAGGGCTGCCATGCATCCTCTGTCAAGGATCATGAGGATGTCATCTGCGGCGGTAATTTGTGCAGTTTTCTGGACTGTGGCTGGGCCAGAACACTGGCTGCTTGACATTGAGGAGCTGGTGGTTGCTGAGGTGGTCGGTGAGGCATTGGTTAATTAGTTTCTCTGAGACTGTGGCTGAGTATGGTAGGGGGGAGATAAGTGTGTAATTGGAGAGAAAAACAAGGTAGGTTTATGATTGTAGAACGAGGCTGGGTCAGAGCATGGTTTTTAGGAGCAGAGCGTGTTGACGACGTGTTTTCAGGTGTCCGATATTGTGGCTGTGTCAATGGAGGTGTCGAGGATGGATGTTAGGGCTTCGCTGATCGGTAGGAGTCCTTTGGGGAGAGTGCGGTGGGTGCAAGGGTCAGATGGGGCCCTTGAGTGGATGGCCTTCATAGTAGCAGCAGTTTCAGTGGTGGTGACAGCGGATCACATGGGCAGGATTCGTTCTTCTGCCATGATGGGTAGTTGAGTTGCGACAGTGATGGGTTCCAGTTGAGGTTTTAAGTTGCCATATGTGAAGAAGATTTTGGTGTGGAAGAATTACAAGACCTTGTTGCAAACGTCTTGCAAGGCGGTGATGTTGCTGAAGGCAGCAGTAGGCACGTTGAAATCTGTGATGATGATGAAGATTTCCTTGCTGCTGTTTGTGAAGGCTGCAAGGTGGTATGCAAGATCTGTGCACTTGGTGTTCCACATACGCTGGTGATAGCATCTTAGGGTGGATTTGAGGATGTCTTTATCCAAGGTGTCTTGACTTGCTATCCATTTGCCCTCGAGTTGTTTTCAGTGGCATTTCGTGAGCCTGAGTTCCTCTGTGTACCAGCTGGCCTGAGGTCAGGCTCTTGCCATTGGAGTGTGCTTGTAGCTGCAAGGGTGTTGGTGCATGCAGTGATCCACTATTGAGGTTCTTGATGGCCTGTGGCAAGTTGCTAGTGTGCTTGGGCCAGTGTGTGTAAAGTCCTATAATCTGACTCCATTTTTAGGTCTTGCGTCTAGCGATGCAGTGCGCAGCACTGCTCGCGCAGCGAGAGTCCTTTTGTCCGGGGTTTCAAAATGGACCCTGGAATTCTACACGCTTGTGCATGTGTCTTTACTTTTGTGGCCTGCTATTGGCCTTTGCTTACGTGTTTTTTTTAAAGATAGCACACAATAGGCCAAAGGCGGGCGCATTGCTCCGCCCATGGCCTATTGGTGTCTATTACGCGCATTTCTGCCATATGGTTTCAATTATCTTGCCCAGACACGGGTGCGATAATTGAAACCATATGGCTCGCTGTGGCGCACGCGCACCACTCGCGGGCTTCTTTGTTTTTGAAGTGATCGCGAAAGTGAAAGCGATCGCTTTCCCTGCCGCTTGCTTCTGCCTTCTCGTTTTTATTTCTTGTTATTTATTGAGTTTTCCCTACGTTACGCACCACAACGTGCTTTGCTTACATTCAGTGGGCCATGCCCACTTTCACTTTCAAAGCCACAGCGCCACGAGAAATGTCCGTACTATATGAAAGTGCAAAAATAAATGAATACATCTTGAAAGAGTTACTAGCGTGTAACCAAAGAAGAGGCACCAAAAGGTACTTTGCTATGCACAGAAGACTTAATCCTACACGCGCTGTATTTGCTAGCAAAACAAAGTACGGACGTTGTATGCAATTTAAAAATGTATGCTAATTCAGCCAGGCTAATAAAGATTGCCACTCAAGAATTGTTCTGTCGCAACAGAAACTTGGAAACCCTTTTTCGAAGATGGCCGCCAATTTAGCAAAGAGCTTGTTCTATGCTCCTAGGCTTGTCTGTCCTTGATGTCTATGCTGCTAGACACACCACTGTTCTCCGTGCTAACACTGGCGGCCCGGTGCATGGCTGCCGATCCACTGCACTGTTCTGACAGCAGCCACGCCTCCACCGGGACCATGCCCTGCCAGAACCAACAGCCAGCCTCGGACCCCGCAGAACCCACTGCCTACAAACAGCTGCAGTTCGCGGAGCCAGTAGAGAACGACATCCAGTGTGCAGGCAGCAGCAGCGGGTTGTGCTCCGCCAGCAGCAGCGGGAGCGAGGACAAATGGGAGCAGCGCCGCCCAGGAGGAGCTGCTCCTGGCACAGCAGATCAGACCCCAGCTCAAGGTGCTGCCCATCAATGAACAGATCCGGGAGCTGCAGACCATCATCCGGGACAAGTTAGCGCGGAGGGGGGGTTGTCATACTTGAGGAGGGACCTGGCTGCCACAAAAGAAGTGGCTCCTTCAACGTCAGCAGCATTGTAGCACCTACTTTATAGCAGTGCAGCGCTTTATAACTTATGACCATCTCCATCTTTGTCGTGTCGCTGAGACCCATTTATGCTGTACCTACGCCACTTACAAAAAAAACAGGTTTCCCTTTTGGCATCATCTTTACCATTTGAGGGGTCTGGGATCTGTGTTGCTTTCAAAATTCCATCTCTGCTGTACTTGAGCTGAGTTTCACTTCTGGCATCCTTCTGAACCAAGGCATAGTTGTAGGCGCTAGTTGACCTCTAACTGGGTTTATCTTGAAGCAAGGCATCTTCCACCACAGTGAGCAGTAACATTTCTTGCACAAGGATCCTCTTCTGCCACTACAGCTGCTGTGCAGGCTGGGAGCACAGGTGCTGAAATTCCCTGTTGCTTCTGTACACCACACATTTACTGACTCTTGGACCAGAAGTGCTTTTCCGTGTGAATTCATAATTTCCACATTTTGCAAAACTGAATCACGCTGTTTCTTTAGTGATGATACACTAATGTATGGTGCAAACGAACACGGATGGGATTGTTTCTGCATGTTTGCCTTCTTTCAGCCATGAAAACAAAGCCAGCAATAAACTCAAGTAGTCCAGAGCTATTGACTTTGCCAGAGCTTGCATAGATTGGTGCAAGTTTGACAGGGTGATAGAATAAAGTGAGTGAGACCGGTGTTAGCAGAAAGTTAATTTTCAAAGATGGACACAAAATACGTGGGAAAACAATCTAGTATTAGAGCAGTGAGGGGTGGTCAGCATTGTTGATATTTTCGAATTTTTAAATTCAGACCCAACAGTCCAGTCCGCTTGCAGACTTTTGTTTACTCAACAAGAATGAGCAGTAAGATCAGGTGCTCTCTTTCCATTTTTTTCCAAAAGGCAGTTTATACTATGAAAATGCCAAGAGACATATATTCATTTTTTGATAAACACAGATTTATGCACGGCGCAAAAAGCATTTAGTGGATATAAGGTCGTTTCTGGAAGAGGAAGATCCTGCATCCAGTGATATACACTTAAGACAGTTTTGCCTTAAACTTGCAGTTCCATTTTTAATAGAATGTTGCTCGCTTTATTTATGTGTTAATTTATCCAAATAAATAATAGGCAATGCCAGTAGCTTAAACTCTCACAAATGCGAGACCTATTGCATTGCAAATGCTTGTTAGGTAGGCCTCGAATCCATCTTAGGTAATGGAAGTCACCATATTCTCAATTTTAGGTAATGGGAGTCACCATTTTCCTTAATTTATACTGAATCGCTGTTTTTAAGAACTGTGAAAGTGTCAAGTCATTCAGCTAATGACAAATATATAACACCTGATGCAACACTAGTCTGGGACAAGTGTCTGCTTGTCACCATGCTAAGGTTAAATAAGAGCAAATACAGACATGTAGCCAAAATAGTGTAGTGACATCCTTTCACCTTATATGTTCATAAAGAAATGTCTGGGACGCACACCTTGATGCACATAATCTATGTCAGACATTCCTAAACAAGTCAGAAGTTCCAATCTCTGATAATGTTTAGCATACAAGGACTAACACTTGACCACTTTTCAAGAGAGGTCCGTCACCCAGATTATTGCACGAGATTCTGCCAGAGACAGTCTCACCTACTGCCAGGGCACTTCGAAGATGCTACATCTCGCTTCATACTGATAAAGTTGAGTCACGGAAAAAGAGCGTACTGCATCACGTTTTCCTGTCGCAGAGAACATTGCCTTCACGCCTCAGCTGATATCGACAGCTCTTGCTCTCAACAAGGTAAGCAGTGCTTATTTTCTCCCTAAGAAACTCTTGACCGCAAGTTGCTCTAATTTCCACTCTCTCACAGTGTAGCGCATATAAATAGGTTTTAGAGTGTAATGTTTTAGATGACATTTTAACCATGTTAGAAATGTTAATTTTTTTCTTGCTACCACAGCGTGCCTTCTTGCTGTTTTTATGATATCCTATGTAGTTATTTTAGACATACTGAGAAACAGATTTGTCCTGCTGTAATAAATGCTTGTTAGTTAAAAGTGTCTATTCTTCTTAGTTTGTGTGATATTGCGAATAACAAAATTGGTTGGTTTCCGTTATCACAGTGTCCCCGATCCTGTTACAGGGATTGTTAGTTGCCCAAAAGCAATAACTTTACTTCAACAATGCACTGGGCGAGGTTCTGCTGGTCTACAATAACCCTCCTTTTATATTCAGTGCTGGTGCATTGAACCGAGTTCACCTGTGTCACCAGTGGGTGGGAAAGCAAACCTTATAAAACTACGCTTAAGTCGGAATTTACACACCAGAGGGTGGAAGCCAAATCCTCTTCTGTGATACTTTTCAAGCTGCAGTGGGTGGGTCCGGTGATGATGTCTGTTGTGATGCGGGATGGGAGATGGGAGAACTGGTAGGATGTGCATGTTGTGTGGTGCAGTGTGGGGAGCAGCAGCCTGGGTTCATATTGCAGAGGAGTGCAGAAGGGTAGCAGTGGAATGGGGAGGGCCAATGTTTCTCGGGCTGGGCATGGATGGGCATTGATGGGCCTGCCTTTGGCACTCCATCGGTGCACCTGCTGTGCACGTCCACTGGACATGCACATTGCGGCTGCCATTAAGTAGGTCCTAGGAGGGGGAAGTGTACAAAGGCAGTTGGCGGTGTGCAGATGGATGATGGAAAATTGAGTCCTCTTGCTTGGCTTCTTCTTTTAGCAATGGTTTTGGCTGGAAAACAGTGATTTCACTTCCTGTGCAGATGATTGATGGAAAATGCAGTGATGTCACCTCTAGTGCAGATGGATGATCAGAAATGATAGGAGGAAGCCACAGAATGCAAAGAAAACAAGCTCCAGACCAGGTTTTTTCTTTGCATTGATGGTTTCATAATGAGATAACTACCACTTTTAAAGTCCCAAACACAAAGAAAACACCAGGAGAGAAGCAGAAAGTGATGTATCGACCTGGGATACTTGGCAAAGGCACTATGGGGCATATCTACAACACGGCGATAGAAAATTATCGCCGCTTTTTCGGCCGTTTTCGGCCGAAAAAGCAGCGATAATTTTATCGCCTAATTAGCAAGCTCACGCTAACGTGTGAAACCTTGCGTTAGCGCACGAATTCCTAACGCCCAGCTTTGCATATCTAATGAGATGCAAAGTGGGCGTTCCTGACCTAACATAACAGGAGAAATGTCGCTAAGCGACATTTCTCCTATCATCAAGCCCCACGCCATGAAGCATAGCGGCAAGAAAAGTAGCGATAACCCCTGTTATCGCTACTTTCCTTATGCCTGCTTCCGGACTGATTAAGCCATGATATCCTATGGAAGGTGGATATCATGGCTAAGTTTGTGAGGCCCTATCAACAAGCTAATGCCACATTTCGTGAGATTATCGCTGGGTTTCCAGCGATAATCTCACGTTAGGTAGTTAGCGCTAGGATTTTTCTCGCTTTTGAGATAAACGTTGCTAATAGCACGCTATCTAAGCGATAAAAATCCACGCTAGCCGGCGATAATTATCCTAGCGCTAAGTGCGCTTAGCGATAATTATCACCGGTTGTTGCTGATATGCCCCTTAGTTTTCTCCACACACTTTGATGTGACGCAAATAGATATCTGCTTTTTTAATTAAAGGCCCTGAACCTGTGGCACAATACCACACATCCTAAATGATTTTTATATCTGTAAACACTTTTCATTTCAATGTTCCAGCATTCCCTATAGCTTCATTGGTCGTCAATCAATTTCTGATCATGATCCAACAAAGATAACAAAAGTATTAATGTGTACGAGTTTTTATTTCCTTTTCACTTATCTAGCGACCGTAAGTGACGCCGTTGTCGGAAAAAAAGGAAGTAGCCCCTTTGTGGTTACAGTGATGGTCTTTGCTGTTCATGCACTTGCCATGAGTTTTTGCCATGAACAAATGAAGTCATTAGTTTAATTTATTTATATTTAATGCTTGCTGTTAAGATCAGATAGTATGAAGTTACGCAATTGCAAGCCGGCATTTTACTTTACGTGTGTACCGCAAACCTTACAAATACAGAATGTCCACACACTTTCAGTAATTGATCCAATGAGAGTGGATGAAGCTCAAACAAATATGCTGGTCACAATCTTTCAATTAGTGATAAATGCTTTATATAGCGCTTCATACCACTGACGAGAGGCTGAATGCATTGGTGGATGGGTAGCACGCTACACCAATAGGGAGTGCTTGGGTGGAAACATGTTAAATTGATGCGGGCCATGTGGGAAGTGTTTGGGTAGTGCACGAGGGACCAGAGTGGTGCCCTCATCTTGTTTTAGGTCACTGCAACTAGGAAAGGGATGAGACAGAACGTGTGCACTTCACCCAAATGCAATAATAATAATAATTCCCATTTGTAATGTGTAAACTTATCACCCCTAAGGGTATCCAGGTGGTGGGAGGCTGTTGTAGAGGTTAAGTGAACTGCTGCCCAGAGTCAAATGATGCTGAGCTGAGCTGCCGCCCATGCCAGGAATTGAACCTTGAGCCCCGTGCTCCGGAGTCAGCCGCTCTGGCCACTGCGCCACGCTTGTTTTGTTGTGCCTGCTTGAGGGGTCTGTATGGGATCCTACCAGGAGCAAAGGAGGGGCAGTCCACTGCGTGCCCTGGGTACAAGCTATCGTGGCACATCCTCTATATAGGCCCCATGGAGCAACAAATAAGTAACCACCTATATATAACAAACTGTATACGTCATCCATGGTAGCTGTTCTCAGTTTTGGAGATCCTCCAGGGACAGTGTCATGAATGTGTGCGGTGTCATGGAACAAGGCTTTGTGCCTCTTTTCAAGACTTTGCAGTGTCTAAAATGCATACCTGAAACTTGGAAATTTTCTTGGTAATTTTATGAGTTTGTAGACCGCATAGCTCTGTGACTTGGAGCACCGGTTGCCTCGCTTTGTTGCCAAGCTCAGGGGTGCAGCTTTAGGGTTTTTTGGGGTGTAACACCCCCCATAAATTTATTTTCTGATGAATAGTTGGGTAAAGGTGCTTTTGGTCAGGTATGGTGAGAAGTCGGATTTCACCAGGAATTTTTAAACACACACACACAAAAACGCACACACTTCCTCCCTGTGTCTATTTTGAAAGTCTTCATAAATGTTGATTATTTTTCAAGATATTATGTTTTTTCTCTTAGGGGCATATTATCAAGCACGGCGTTAAAATAATCGCCGCTTTAGCGGCAGAAAACTGCCACTAAAGCGGCGATAATGGGCTTGATAATATGCCTGTGAGAATTCCAATAAAAGCCCATGTTGACACCAGAACATGGGCTTCTATGGGAATTCTCAAGGGCATATTATCAAGCCCATTATCGGCGCTTTAGCGGGAGTTTTCTGCCGCTAAAGCGGCGATAATTTTAATGCCGTTTCTTGATAATATGCCCCTTAGTAACCCTACCATTCCGTATTCCTCTCCCTTTTCACTGTCCCTAGGTCCCTCTCATGCATCCTGCTTGTCATATGATGTATATTAACGTATTATGCCAGCGTGATTGTTGGGAAATCCGAAGCTCACATCCCCCCCATTCTTACCGACCAAGCTATGCCCCTGGCCAAACTGTGCTTTATGCAGCTCATGTTGTAATTTGGATATTTTCAAAGTTAAGTGTATGCACTTCTTCAGACAGTACAATGTCTAAAAGATGCACAGCTGTGCTCTGCACCAGCGCACCTATTCATAATAAGGCCCGTGACGCAATGACGAGTAACCCCAGGGGTCACTGGAGAGACGCGGCCTTAATAAATGCTCTTTGAACACTGCTCTGGCAATAAGGGGGGACACACGAGTGTACTGGTTATATGAGATATTTCACACCTCAGGTACATAATTATGTATAGTCAGGGCCACTGGAATTATGCAGCAGGGGATGGCCAAATTATGCAGCAGGGTCGAGTACATTATGCCACAAAAGGCAAATTATGTGGCGTAATGCAGCACAATTTGTGATAGTATTACTTCATTATTCTATCATTTTTACACTTGTTAACACTGTCTGGGCATTGGTTCCATCATAATAGCACCAGTTTAACACCCAAATATAGCAATAAGCTGCAGAAAGATCATCAGTCAACCTCTGCAGAGAGCCTTCCACTGTGCTGCAACACGAATCGCTACGTTTTTAGTAACTATTGAACCGTATGAGGTAGAAACTTTTTTTTGGGTTAAAATCAACAGATTATGCAGCAGATTATATATTATGCGGCAAATGCGGCAAATCTATAATTATGCGGAGAAATGGCACAGCTGCACAACTTCATAATTCCAGTGGCCTTGTATATAGTATAGTCACAGCAGCACGTCTCCAACTCTCCAGTGATTCCCCAAGTACTGGTGCACTTGCATTATCAATGTTCTTGGCTCTAAGTTGAAAGAGGAGGCGGAAAGGCTCAGCTTCAGACTGCAAGCCGAAATGTTAGATTCCGGTTGTGAAGCGCAAGTGCTTTAATAAAAAGTCAATTCGTTTTTTGTCCTTCACACTGAAAAGGTCACCTTCATTCATTACAGAATTGACCCACACATTTTCACGAGTGACCACCTCAACTTCGCAGAGGCCTTTTAAGATCAAGGGGTCAATTTTGGCTGAATATTCATGCCCTGCCAACCACGGAAATGTTTTGATATATATTCACTTCATTATTTAAATGTCCTGTTGTAGAAAGTAGGGCCCTCACTGATTTGCACAGACTCTGCCACCCCCATACACTCCTCAATTACCCGTCCAACTACCATGCCTACCATGGCCCTACCACTGCACTTCACCTGTCGGTAAACGAAATGAGAGCTTTAGCTCGTTATTGGAGAGATGTGTACTTCTATTATGTCTGTAGAGACACAGACACAATAGAAGTTGCATCATCTGTAAGAGGACATTGCTTCTTATATGTCTGTATGTTTGATATGGTATGGTATGGTATGGTGTGATATGGCCTGTCATTGTATAGTATGTATAGTACTGTATTGCTTTTGATGGTATGGTATGGCCTGTCATTTCATGGTATGGCATGGCCTTGGTATGGTATGGGGTATTGTAAGATAAGGTATTGTATTGTATTGTAATTACATTTATATAGCACTCACTACCCCTGACGAGGCGTCAAAGTGCTTTTTCGGCGAGTAGACCCATAAAGGATTAGTGTTGAATTAGTATAGTGAAATTTGAAAGTAATTTGAGTGGTGGATAGTTTAGTCAGTTATTTGGATTCAGAAGGATACCGGAGGGATAGAAGAGGGAAAAAGGTTTGCATTTATATAGCGCTTGTTACCCCGGATGGAGTGTTAAAGCACTTTTTCGGCGAGTAGCATGCTACTCCGGAACCCATAAAGGATTAGTTTTGAATTAGTATAGTGAAATATGAAAGTAATTTGAGTGGTGGATAGTTTAGTCAGTTATTTTGATTCAGAAGGATACCGGAGTGATAGAAGAGGGAAAAAGGTTTGCATTTATATAGCGCTTGTTACCCCGGATGGAGTGTTAAAGCACTTTTTCGGCGAGTAGCACGCCACTCTGGAACCCATAAAGGATTAGTGGTGAATTAGTATAGTGAAATATGAAAATAATTTGGGTGGTGGATATTAGTGAGTCATTTGGATTGAGAAGGATAGCGGAGGGATAGAAGAGGGAAAAAAAGGTCTCACTTATATAGTGCTTGCTACCCCTAATGAGGTGTTGAAGCACTTTATTCTGTGAGTAGCATGCTACACTGGAACCCATAAAGGATTAGTGGTGAATTAGTATAGAGAAATATGAAATTAGAGAAGTGGACATGTTAGTCTGTTATTTTGATTGAAAAGGATAGTGGAGGGATAAAAGAGGGAAAGATTTAGACATCTTTTTTTTTTGGGAGGTCATACCAGTAGTGGGAGGCTTGGGATGAGTAAAAAGAGATGTGGAGGGGAAGAGTCAGAGGGAAGAGTTTAGAAAGGTTTGTTTTGGGGAATCAGTATAGTAAAAGAGGTGTCAGATGGTGCAAGGAGGGGTAGAGTAGGGGAGACTCTAGAAAGGGCTATTTGGGGGTCATAGTAGTGGTATGGGGTTTGAAATGAATGAGAGAGTGGATGTAGATGACATTGATAGAGGTATAGGGTGAGAAATAGGGTAGTGCATTGGAAAGAGTAGTAGAAAGAGGTTTGAGATGAGTTAGAGAGTTGAGGTAGAAGATATATTGAGAGTGGTATATAGTGAGAAATAGGGTAGTGCATTGGATATGCTGAATTAGAAGAAAGTAATAAATATATAGATCCATAAGTACATGGAAACTTTATAGATGCATAAAGGAAGGAAGTATAAGTAGATTAAAGTTATTGATAGAGGTATAGGGTGAGAAATAGGATAGTGTATTGAATATGCTATTTTTTTATTATTATTATTAATATTTTGTTATTTATTTTAGTGAGGTGGGTTTCTTTATGCTGTGCAGCCTTGCCTTTAAGTTGCGCACAGACACAACAAGAAATCTAGGGATATTGTGCAGTCAGACAGGTTAGGGTTAATTATATTTTTCATTTGCCGCAGCTCGTTGGGCTTTACATACAAAACACGCTCAGCTGAGAAAACCATTCAAAGTTTTTTGCAGTTTTTTATAGCCAAACTCAACCTGCGAGAATCGGAGCGCTCCAAACTAGCACCAGCCACTCCACACAAGGTCACATTTTTGCCACAGGAACATTAAGTGACCTGCCCAATGTCACAGGATCCCGTTAGAAAGTCCGCAGCTCCAACCGCCTAGACAACAACGCACACAACAGCAAAGAGCTCTTCAGCATCGTAAAGGAACTCTCCAACCCCAGCTCCAACACCAACAACATTCCACCGTCACAAGACCTGTGCGACTCGCTGGCCACCTTCTTCTATCGCAAGATCGCAGACATCCACGACAGCTTCGACGCCGTCCCTACCCCAGCAACTGCCGATACCCCCGCTCCCACGACCACCACCCGCACCAACCGCCTGCTCGCCTGGACCAACATCAACAACGACGACACCATCAAGATCATGAACACCGTCCACTCCGGATCCCCGGAAGACCCCTGCCCACACCACATCTTCAACAAAGCCAGCAGCACCATCACACCCCACCTCCGGAAAACCATCAACATCTCCTTTGAGACAGCGACCTTCCCGGAGAGCTGGAAGCACGCAGAGATCAACGCCTTACTCAAGAAACTCAAGGCGGACCCCAAGGACCTCAAGAACTTCCGACCCATCTCCCTGCTCCCGTTTCCGGCGAAGGTCATCAAAAAGGCCGCCAACAAACAACTGACCAGCTTCCTCGAAGAGAACAACATCCTGGACCCGTCCCAGTCCGGGTTCCGCAGCAACCACAGCACCGAAACTGCCCTCATTGCCGCCACCGACGACATCAGGACCCTGCTCGACAACGGAGAAACCGTAGCCCTCATCCTCCTGGACCTGTCAGCCGCCTTCGACACGGTCTGCCACTGCACACTTAGAGCACGCCTCCACGACGCCGGAATCCAAGAAAAGGTCCTGGACTGGACCACCTCCTTCCTCTCTGGCAGAACTCAGAGCGTCCGCCTTCCCCCTTCCGCTCCGAAGCTACCGAGATCATCTGCGGCGTACCCCAAGGCTCATCCCTCAGCCCCACGTTGTTCAACGTCTACATGGCTCGGCTCGCCCACGTCGCCCGTCGGCACGACCTCAACATCATCTCCTACGCCGACAATACCCAGCTGATCCTCTCCCTCAGCAACGACCGCCAAAACCAACCTCCATGAAGGAATGAAGGCCGTCGCCGACTGGATGAGAAACAGCCGACTGAAGCTGAACTCGGACCAGACGGAGGTCCTCACCCTCGGTTCCACCTCCTCGGCCTGGGACGACTCTTGGTGGCCGACTGAACTAGGAGCACCCCCTACACCCACCGACCACGCACGCAGCCTAGGGGTCATCCTCGACTCCACACTCTCCATGACGAAGCAGGTCAACGCCGTCTCCTCCGCCTGCTTCAACACTCTCCGCAAGCTTCGCAGGCTCTTCAAGTGGATCCCCACCGAAACTAGAAGGACGGTCACCCAGGCCCTCATCAGCAGTAGACTGGACTACAGCAACGCACTCTACGCAGGAGCCCCGGCCAAACTCCTGACACGGCTCCAACGCATCCAGAACGCCTCCGCACGCCTGATCCTCGACATCTCGCCGCCGCAGCCACATCACACCCCACCTGAGAGACCTGCACTGCCACCCCATCAACAAGAGGATAACCTTCAAGCTCCTCACCATCGCACACAAGGCACTCCACGACACCGGACCAGCATACCTCAACAGCCGACTCAACCTCTACACCCCCACCCGCCAGCTCTGCTCCGCAGACCGCTCCCTCGCCACTGTCCCACGCATCCGAAGAGCGACCGCCGGTGGCAGATCATTCTCCCACCTCGCCGCCAAGATGTGGAACACCCTCCCCATCCGCCTATAGCAGACCAAAGACATCCTAACCTTCAGGAGACTCCTCAAGACCTGGCTCTTCGAACAGTAGCAGCGTTCCACCCCCCCCCCCCAGCACCTTGAGACCCTCACGGGTATGTAGTGCGATTTACAAATGCTATGAATGATTGATTGATTGACTGTAGCGCCACATCCCCTCCCAGTAGCAGATATGGGGTGGCCTGGGGTTTTATCTTGTATAATGTGTCATTGCTTTATAAGGAATGGTATGGGGTGGCCTGTGATTTCATGGTATGGTATGTTAGGGTATGGTATGGCCTGTCATTGTATAGTACGGTATGCTATGCTATGGTATGGCCTGTCATTGTATAGTATGGTGTGTCATTGGACAGTACGGTATAGTGTGGTTTGGTTTATCAATGCATAGAATAGTATGGCATGCACATATATGTGTCATTGAATTAATATTTAAAGGAAAGAACTTGAAATATGTCAGCTCTGCACCAGAACACACCGACAAGCTCCGAATAACACATGTGGACTGAAAATAACTCAAACTGAAGGGTGGGGGGCACAAGTACGGAAAGGGGGAAGCTGGAGACCAGGTGGGGTCTGAGTACAGGGCTGGAAAGGCATATGCCTGGGACAGATGTGGGGCTCACACAGTGCCTCATGATACCTGTCCATAAAGTGCTTGAGCGCCTCGTAGGGGCAATAAGCACTATGCAGATACACATATCATAGCAACATCATGCTGACTGTAGGTTAAATACGGTAAGTGAACTTAGGGCCATATTATCAAGGAACGGTGATAACATTATCGTCATTTAGTGGCAGGAAACTGCTGCTAAAGCGGCGATAAGGGGCTTGATAATATGCCCTTGTGAATTCCAATAGAAGCCCAGGTTCACACCAGAAAGTGGGCTTCTATGGGAATTCACAAGGGCATATTATCAAGCCCCTTATCGACGCTTTAGCGGCAGTTTCCTGCCGCTAAAGCGGCGATAATGTTATCGCCGGTCTTGATAATATGGCCCTTAGTCTTTCATGTTTCTGAGGTACAATGTGCACTAATTTCAATCTACTGTTGATCATTTAAATAACATGTTGTCTATAAAACGTTTTGCTGAAAACACTACATAACTGGCACATGATTTGATTATTAGAGTAACTGTCACATGCACATGCCTGTTACACAAGGTGAATTATCTTGGAACAAAGTCACCTAAAGAGCTTAAAGTGTTAATGTAGCAATGAATGATAGGACGCTCTTTCTCACTTCCTTTAACAAGTCTGAAAACGAATATGAATGTTTCAGGCAGTGATTTCATTTGTCACAGAGTTAAAGTTACCAGGGAAAACATAGTCAGGAGTTATACACAAATAAATAAAAATACACCCGGAAATGTTTAAAATGTAAACACTAAAATAGTGAGGCACTGGCACAATATACTGGGCCCGATTCACAGAACTAACATAAGACAAAATCCTAAACGTACCATTTACTCATTTTGGTATTCAGAAAAGGCACTTACTCATTTTGGTATTCACAGAAGGCACTTACTCATTGATGAACAAGTGCCTTCTGTGAATATCAAAATGAGTAAGTGCCTTCTGTGAATACCAAAATGAGTAAATGGTAGTAAGTGCACTTACTTATTTTGGTATTCACAGAAGGCACTTACTCATCAATGAGTAAGGGCCTTCTGTGAATACCAAAATGAATAAGTGCCTTCTGTGAATACCAAAATGAGTAAGTGCCGTCTCTAAATACCAAGGGACAGATTTACAAACCCCTTGCGCCACTTTTGCGTCACTTTTCCCATGTTAAAAGTGACGCAAATGTGTCACAAGGGGCTTGTAAATAAGCCCCCAAAATGGTAGTAAGTTTAGGATTTTGTCTTAAGTTAGTTCTGTGAAGCGGGCCCACTATTCCCAGCTCCAGGGTACAGAGCCTCCGCTGGCAGTGCAAGTGTTAAAAGTGCTATATGTGTGTGTTTAGAAGAGATTTTAGTGCAAAATCACAGACTGCTTTGAGAGCACATTATTCTCCACACAGAAAGGAAAGTTGCGGCAGCCCTGCTTTTTTGTGTAATAAACTTTAGTGAAGTAGGGAAAGCTGATTGCCTGCAGTAGTTTGGTGTGTGTGGAATCTAACCAAGGTTACAAGATCGCAACAATATAAACAGCTGTCATTGACCAATGAAAAGAAAAGAAATGAGAGTGACATAAAACCAGCAATATGGGTGTATGAAAGGCACTCTGTTCTATGAGTAGTACTACTATATTTTTGTCCAGGGGTGCTTCCGAAAAGGGGCTGGCTGTCTAAACAGACCCAGAGGTTTAATAGGAAATCATGCAAGTAAAGGAATCTTGCTACGGAGCAACCTACCCGTAGGGCTGATGCTACAAATCTTAGATAAATTATTCACAATAAATTGAACATTAAATCAATACTCATATACAATTTGAAACAACAATTTAGTAAGGTGTCCTTTTTCACAGAATTATTATGTTATGGCTCTCTAGGATTCATAAAATGAGCATTTTTTCTGCATTTATCAAAAACTTACGTCATTAACTGTCTGACAAAAATGGCTTTTTGTTGTGGATAGTAGTTTCCTGCACGCAAATGTTAAAACGATTGTATTATTCTTATTTGTTTCTAGATTTTTCCCCTGAAGAAGGGCCGCTGAGAGGCCCGAAATGCATTGGGCAAGCATGAATTCGATTAACATCTGACCTATGTATTATTGAAATGAACATGATATTATTGTGACTTAAACAATGATTAAAATGTCATTTTGAAATATAGAAATGTTCATGTAAAATTGTTTTTTCAAATTGTATATGAGTATTGATTTAATGTTCAATTGATTGTGAATAATTTATCTAAGATTTGTAGCATCAGCCCTACGGGTAGGTTGCTCCGTAGCAAGATTCCTTTACTTGCATGGTGACATAAAACCAACCAATAGTATGTGTTTGGCATTAGTTAACAAAAGGTCTTGTAAGGGACAAACCATGCACTGTGTCAGGCCTGACCTAAACAGCGATCCACTGAGGACTCGTCAAATATAAATACTTTATTTAAGTAGCAACTCAATTCCAACATAGCTAAATAATTAAAATGTAATTTTATATAATAATTATATATTTTAGGGATTCATCTGCTATTTAACTAATTATATTTCTGCCTGATGAGTCCTTATTGAAGCAGTGTGTTTTTCGTTTATATTTAGCCAGGTTCCTATTGGCATAAAGGCTTGCTCTTGTTGGTTACACTAGTGAAGGGCACCTGGGCACGTGCACGGGACAACCCCGCACGCAGACTATAATTGTTTGTGCTAGTGACGCAGTCAGTGATGGGCAGGGGGGTTTCTTCTACTTACACCCCCCACCACCGTAATCAGTTACAATGCAATAATTAAAGGGCAATTTGTAATTCATTGTTGCAAATTGTTATATGGTGGAGGGCAAATGCCAAAGGTCAAAGGTCAAAGGGAACACAGCCTGAAATTCACACCGACCTGACCACCAGAGTTAGCAAGAAATACACACTCTCAGTGTCATCCAACTCAAGAGAATAACTTAGTTGACACACTCTGTATTAGGTAAAGTATGCCTCGATGGGGTTCCTTCATTATTAAAATGTGTTTTATTGTGGTATCAGAATGGCGGCTCGCCTGAAGTTTCTTTCCTGTGTTCATAAGCAACAAGCTCGGGTTGACAGATTGATGTAAATTGTTGCCACTGCCTCTGCTCACTTCATCAGTACAGGATACCCTGTAAGAGTGAAACCGGACTCTTTCCCACGAAAGCTCGAATGTCCCGTGAAAATGCCCTAATTGCCATAATGGTTGTCGATGGTATCAGATGAGCTTCCGGTGATGGATGGGCGACGGGATACATTGTCTGCTTTCGCGATCCGTACCTGTGAAAGGGTGGAATTGGACGAACAAGTATCACAGAGACAGATATCATTAATTCGTTATTAACAGGGCCGGGCTGGCCATAGCAGGCATCGTGCGTTTTCCTGGGAGGTTGGAATGGCTGGTTTAGTCACAGGGGGCCGGTTTTGCAGCAGTGCAGCAATATCGCCCCCAGTAACAAAAACAGAAAACAAGTGTTTCCCAACATTATATTTTCTTTAGTAGTAAAGAATGTTGTCTGTTCACATTTGAGTGGTAGGCTGACCAACTGGCATTGGTGCAAATTCAGGATGGTGAGTGTAAAAATTCAGGACAAAGGGTCAAAATTCAGGACACAAATTCAGGACAGGAGGTCAAAATTCAGGACAATAGGTACGTTTTACAGACACATCAGAGGAGGTCGCGCAATAGTATATAAGTAAGCCCAGCCATATCCAAACATATTCAACCATTTGCAAACCTATCCATCATGTATCCTTCCATCTATCATTTCACTCACCCATCCTTCATCCATCCTTTCACTCATCCATCCATTATCCATCCATCCACCCTTTCACCCTATCCATCTGTACACTCATCCATCCACTCTTCTACCCATCCATTCACTCATCCATCCATCCAGCCATTTACCCTTTCACCCATCCAGCCATCTTTTCACTTACTTGTCCATCCACCCAGTCACTCATCCTTCCACCCATCCACCCTTTCAGTCATCTATCCATCCTCCCTTTCTCTCGCCATCGACCCTTTCACTTAGCCATCCTTCATTCCATCCATCCACCCACCCATCCATCTACTCATCCACTCATGAATTCATCCATTGACCCTATCACTCATCCATCCTTTCTCTCATCCATCTATCCTTTCACTCCTTCACTCATCTATTCGTCCTTTTGTCCATCTACCCTCCCTTTCACTCATCCCTCCATCCACCCTTGCACTTATCAATTCTTCAATCCATCCACCTTTTCACTCATCCATCCACCCTTTTACCCACCCAGCTACCCTTCCACCCATACATCCAGCTATTTACCTTTTCTCTCATCCATCCTTCCACTCACTTATCAATCCATCCATCCTCTCTCATTATCCATCTATTCAATCTTTCATGCATCCATTCACCCTTTCACTAATTCATCCAGCCATCCACCCATCCCTTCACTTACTCACTCGCCCACCTTTTCATATTAATTTTGAGGTGAGCCTTTTTGAGAAAAGAACAGGATCCACCAGGGTGGGTATGCAGTATTCTAGAATCATCTTGGTCTCTTCCAGGGTGGGGTAGGGATCCTCACCCCCTCCTGGACAAGACAACGAGACGACAGACTCTCTTTCTAAAATGTTAGTTTTGCCATCCCCCACTGTGATGTACAGTACTTAAAGTAGATACTCCAAGAGAACTGATTTAACTGATTGTCCTCCATACTTTGTTAATCAGTGTGGGTGTGTGTGTGTGCCATTTCTTTATTTTATTACATTATAGACTGCATGTTTGAAGAACCAAGGTTTGCTTACAATTTAGTGACAGTAATTAAGCTCTGTGAAGAGAACCACGTGCTGCCTCGGTGTAATCAGGGCCGGTTCTACGATTTTTGAGGCCCTGGGCAGAAAGAGAATGTGTGAGGCCCCTCTAAATTGCAGAGACATGACACATTCAGGGCTGTTTGCATCTGAATAGATGCCCCTGCTCCTGAAGCTGCATCCCCTCCCTCTCAGTCACCTTCAAGCACCTCTTAACAGCTCATCAAGGGTTGAAGGTGTGAGGGTTGCCATCCCGCTGTGCCTCTCCAGTGCTGCTAGGTATCTGAGCTTTGGTGCTGCATCGGAGTCTGTTACACCCGACCTCAGCAGCATCGGCGTCAAGAAGGGAGGTGGGTGGAAGCTGTGCCTAGGGTTGTGCGAGCGGTGCCCGGTTAAAATTACGGACAAATGGCGTCCGTTAAAGAATCCTTCGCGGCCAACAGACAGACGGCCGAAATTACGGACTGTCCGTGAAATTTACGGACGGTTGGTCACCCTATTGAGTGGTGGTAAGGCGGCCCTGGTGTAAACTATTGTTTATGTCACGGTCTAACATGGGAAAACTGTGGCTTGTTTTATGAAATGCTTCCATTTGTCAGGGGCAGATGTTAGGAGTAATAACAGAAGAAGACATTGAAAACATCTAAACAGCAATAAAAGACACCACTAGTGCAATATGGCCACGTTATGATATGTTACAGCGGAAGAGTGTTTCCTCACTAGCGTCGCCCTACTGCACTGTGAGCACTTCAAAGAGGAAAAATAAAATGATAATAACGCAATGTTGTATCATTATATTTTTTCGTACTGGCTCAGTTTTAGGTGTGGGCGGGACGGAGCTGGGCTGTCCTGAGCAAGGGGAAGAGTGGTGGAAACTCTCTTAAGTGCACATGGCGGTTTGGCCGGCCGTCTTGGGGCGGCCAAACAGTCATGCTCACTTAGCATGTTCTACACCGGCTGCATTGCACAGCCTGGGTGGAGAACATGCACAGCCTCCCACTCCCTGTCAGAGCGCCGAACCAGGGTGCTCAGACCAATCACAACGCTGCTGTCACTCTGGTGACAGCAGCATTGTGATTGGCTAGGGGAGTCTGGGAGCCCGTGATCTTCCTGCTTCCTTTCGTCATCGGCAGAAGAACAGAAGAAGGACAGAGAAGAGGCGGCGGCCGGCCTACAGGTAAGTGATTTTTTTAAAATACATTTTTTATCTCCCCCTCCACCCCCACCCCCGTTAAGTAGCAGCCGCCACTGTTTATAGTGCTGTATTTTTATTATTATAGCTTATTATATGGAGCCAGATGTTTTGATCAATTTGGATACATTCCTTCTGAGAGAAGTGATGCACCTAGTCCTAACACAGGGTACAAACCCGTCTCTACGAGGGAGGAGCTCAGGGATGTTTTTAGTATGGGCAACTGGGTTATACTAAAACCCTATGTGAGCGTGGTGTATGAGAACATCATGAAAAATGTGCAGTGCTAAAATGGAGGTGATTTTAAATTTAAAACTGCTTGCGAGGCTAGCTGACTACGAACTTTATTTAGCTACCTAGTGACAGGATTAAAAAGCATAACAGAAATAAATGTAAAGGTGCCTCGGTATGCTATACTGAACCAGTATACTTGTGTCCAGTAGGCCTCACCGATGGAACCTAAGATAAAAGAAAAATACCTGCAGGATCCTGTCCTGGCACTTTGCAATACTATGGGCTGACAAACAGACACCAGCTCCTGGATTTCTCGCCCTTAACCCACCAGAGCACTGTGGAAATTTAGCTTGTAACTGAACATTATCTGCGCCATCTTGCCTCTCTCCAGCGCCACGCACAGCGAATGCACGGCTGCCATTTTAGGCACCCCACTCTCTCCCCGCTCATTCTCGATCGCCAGCGCTTTCCCCTGGCGCTGCGAGCATCCCCCGCGCGCCGGCCACCCCCGCTCTCTCATACACGGGCCATAAACCCTCTCATTCAGCGCGACCCTGCCATGGAACCACATCCCACACCTGACCGACATCCCATACATGGTCATGCCCCTCTTTGATAAACCCCCTTCCTCTGCGCCCCATTGTCCGAACCGATCCCAGGCCATCACCTAGCCCTGCGGATGCAGTTTATTGCCCCTACTGTAAGGGAAACACCCCACATCAAAGGGATTACGGTGAATCAAAGCCCCTACCCCCTGAGACCCGGCCGGTTGCACACACCCCCGGGAATTGGCGGAATATCCAGCTGCGTGATAGCCATCTCCTACTGTGGGTGGGGTGGGGACTTCTACTGTAGATATGTGTGGGAACGAGCTTGAAGTGGGGGTTCCAAGGAATGTCTTTCCGTACATCAAGGTCTCAATAAGAATGTACCATGTGTAATAAAGCAATAAACCTGTGTATAAGAGGCCAGGCCTCAGAGATGCAGTTAGAGCACCTTGTGACGATACCTTGCTGTCTGATCTGATGTGTTCTGCTCCGACGGAATAAAACTTTGTTTCCTGCCTTCCAGTCTCCGGCGCCTGCCTCTTTTATTGGTAAATTATCGAGTGGTATGAGAGGCGATTACCGCCGGGCAATACTTGAAAAGTTATCGACTGAAACTGCCGCTACCATTTAACAATTGGCGTCCCAAGCGTGGGGCCCATCAGCGACACGTGGATCCAGTGGGAGAGGTCCTGACGACAGAGTGAACGACTGCAACGATCGGGAGAGCTCCTGCCCAATAGACCCTCGTCTGGCAGCCGATCATCCGAACTTCACTGGTTCCGAGCAGACCTCTCTCGAGTGATCTACGGTCCTGACTGGGAACCATCAGGAGTGCCGCAGCAAATACGGAGAGTAGAGGACGATCGGGCGCTGGAGGCGGAAGACGAGAAACTGTCCACGCGGTCCGGGTAAGGTCGTGATACACGACAAATTACGAAATAATTGATTGATTGTTTGAAGCTTTGGAATACTAGTATTGCTCATTGATTGTGCTCATTGATTGTTCTCTTTGAGATATTCGCTGTCTACAAACGGGGAGGAGTAGAAATACTCTCTCTCTCTCCCTTTGCAGATAGTGAAGGGTAGGTAACGCAGACTTTTGTCCCCGTTGAAACCCGTCGTGCCTATCTTTATCTCCCCACTGATTGATTGTCCGAACATTGATTGTTTTGAAGAATAGTGCTCTTTGAGATATTCTCTGTTTGCAAATAACATAGAATAGAAATATTCTGTCTAGTCTTTGCAAATAGTGAAGGGTAGGTAACGCAGACTTTTGTCCCCGTTGTAACCCGTCGTGCCTATCTTTATCTCCCCATTGATTGATTGATTGATTGTCCGAACACTAGTTGTTCGATATTGGTTCTTTTGGAGGTATTCTCTGCTTACAAATAACGAGGAATAGAGATATTCTGTCTAGTCTTTGCAAGCAGTGAAAAGATAGGTAGTGCTGACTTTTGTCCCCATTGAAACCCGTCATGCCTATCTTCTCCCCACTGATTGGTAGTTGGTTCTGCCCGGACCGCTTATTAGAGGTGGACCATCCGGCTCCACTGGAAGGCACCCCTAATAAGGACATGTTCACTAAATATGGACTAGTCGCCGTAGCTTATACCAAGGTATGGCATAAATATACAAAGAAGGACCCCGAGAGTCAGTGGCCACTGATGGGATCCTTCGACGACCATAAGATAGAAGTGCTAGAAATAGCTCTGCGTAGCAATAAGACGACGCCTACTATGCTTGACAGTATCGGCATGTGGCGCAAAGAAGCAACGCAACGGAAAAAGAGGGAAGAAGTAAAAGCAGAAAAGGAATTACGAAAAGCAGCTCACCTTGCCGCTAGAAAGTTAGAAGAAGAAATAAAGGAGAGAAGGGAAACTAAACTAAGACAGGAGCCCGAAACATCAGGCCAGTACGCTGTTAGGACCCCTTCTTTGCTCTACCCTGAGTTATCCTCTAAGCAGCGAACGAATGATGAATTACTATTAGGTCCCCCGATCATTTACATGCCCCCTCCATACGCACCCTCCCAATCAATAGTGCAACACCCACAACCCCCAAACACGAGCGAAAGCAGTACAGGGGCCTCGGTCCTCACGGCCTCCGTGCCGGCCGAGCCTCCTGTACTGAACACAACGTCGGCAATAACGTTGGATGACCCTGAGATGAGGAAGAAAGATTCCACCAGAATGAATCGACTAACGAAGGATGAACGAGCAGGAATCGACAAAATAGTAAAGACACTAGTGGAGCGTAAGGAAAGTGAGGAGTATATAACAGACGTATATAACTCGTATGCAGACAGCCGCAGACGACACTTTGTCGTACGACTTTGTTATCATGCCCTAAATGCATATGAGGATAGGTACCGCGATAAAGGTCCCGAAGGCTTGGCGACCCTATATAGGAAGGTAGACATTGGGGAAGAAGGAGAGGGCGATGTAACGAACCTCTTCACTCGTACACTCGAGGTCTATCCCCCCACGAGGTCAGGGAACACATGACGACATCAACCACCAAGATGCGAAGGGAAGGGTTGTATATAATTGGGTCTACCAGCCATGGGACCGACAAGATATTTTGACATTTAGAAAAACTCTACCCGACTTGAGAAAGAACCCGACTGCCTTCTACACTGAACTGGGTACAGCCTTAGGTTCTACGATAATGACTTTAGCAGATATCGACTTGTTCTTTGGGCTATGTCTGCCGGCTGATGTGTGGAAGCAAATCCGGAAAGTTGACCACGCTGAGCCGTTCGGATATACCTGGGTACAACTCGATACCATAGATAAACAGCGAGAACCGGGACAGAAACCCCCGAAAGCCATATTAGAGCTCCCAGACAAGATTGTACTTAAGTTGAAGACTCTAATCCCGGAAAGAAAGGTAGATTGGTCAATAGTGACGGCTTGTCGCCAAAAACCCCAGGAGGATGTGTCTGAATATTTCTCTCGGTTCGAGACTGTGTTTTCCGATTATAGTGGCCAGGACATGACCACTGCAACCGGACATCACCTCTTTGTCCAGAATTATGTGAAGGGTCTGTCACAAGAAGTTTCCCAGAAGCTACAGACCAGCGAGAGTAGTTGGGCAGCCTCCAAACCCGCAGCAATTCTCCAGATGGCCCAATATTACGAAAACCAGAAGAACGAGAACGAGAACGATAGGGCGTCAGAGAGGAAGAAAAAGGAACTGAAGGAGAGGGTAATGATAGCACAGTTGCAAGGGGTGACCATAGGAAGGGAACCCCCGAAAGGGAATTACCAACCAACCGCCCCTAGAAAGCTACCCCCTAGAGACCATACACCTACACCCTACAACGGACGGAGAGACTTAGATGGGAACCAATGTGCGTTCTGTAGAGGGTTCGGACACTGGAAATCCCAGTGCCCGGTCCTTCTGGAACTGAACAAAAATAGGGATCCCAGAGACACAGCATATGACCCCAGAAATAGAAATAGAGGACAGGGACGAGGGCACACGAACGACGCCATCAACGACAGGCCAGGCAGACCAAACACCTTTGATCGCCCCCGACAAAACCAGTGTCAACAGTCCGACTATGAAAGCACCCATGACTTCGCATAGGACCGCCAGGGGCAAGGGAGGGATCCAGTCGAACTCCGTGTTGACCAGCAAGGTCCTTACGTCACCGCTAAGGTCTTGGGCACAAAATCTCCATTCCTGGTAGACACTGGGGCGACACGTAGTGCGTTATCCAAACGACTGATTCCTAGGGCACCCTTGTCTGGCTCACATGTAACCTCAATAGGCTTCGATGGGACGCCCTCCACTAACCCCTTATCAGCACCAATCTCCTTTGACTTAGATGATAACACCACTGACACGACCTTTCTGCTCTCCTCCAACACCCCCGATGCTATTATGGGACTTGATTTGCTAAAACATTTTCGAGCTACCATCAGATGCTCCCCAGACGGAGTTCGAGTCATCCTACACGATAACCCAGATCTGTCCAGACCCTGTCACACACGGCGTATGCTCTCTATAACCGATGCTGACATGTCCCTACTCGACACATTACCTTCACATCTATGGGCTAAAACCGACTCAGATGTAGGGCGCATGGTGATCGACCCGGTACACATAACCGTCCGACCGGACGCAGTGCTCCCAAAGCTTCCACAGTATCGGATATCACCCGAAGGCGAGAAGGCATTGGTGGAAATCATCGAGTCCCTAGTCGAGGCAGGAGTGGTAGAAGAAGTAGTCAGTAATGTTTGCAACAGCCCTATCCTACCCATTGTAAAGAAGCAAGGCGAGGGAGATGAGAAAGCCTACCGTTTCATTGTTGATTTGCAAGAGGTTAACAAAGTAGTCATACCCCAGTACCCCGTGGTCTCAGACATCACCACCATCCTCACCCTGATTCCATCCACTGCCACCACCTTTACTGTTATTGATCTCAAGAACGCATTCTTTTCCATCCCCATCCACCCAGACAGCCGCTACCTGTTCGGCTTCACTTTAAAAGCCCGTTCGTACAGATTCTGCAGGGCACCCCAAGGCTACACTGAGAGTCCCAGTATTTATAGCCAAGCCCTCAAGAGGCAACTAGATGCAGTCCAACTACCCGATGGAGTGGTGTTGATACAGTACGTCGATGACATTCTTTTGGCGGCCGACACCACTCCACTTGCCGTCACAGCCACCATTCACCTTCTCCGCTTCCTTGCGGAGAACGGTCACAAGGTCTCCAGAAAGAAATTGCAATTCTGCCAGCCCCAAGTAACGTATCTAGGCCACCTACTATCCAAAGACGGGAGGAAACTTACCCCTGACCGAATTCAGACCATCCTAGAAACCCCTGTTCCCAAAACTCAGAAGCAAGTGCGGTCCCTAGTAGGCCTCACCTCCTTTTGTCGACAATGGTTGCCAAACTTCAGTCTTATCGTAAAACCTCTGCTTTCCCTGCTGGCTAAAGATGTCCCCTTCCCCCTCCCCTGGACACCCGAATGTCAATCCTCCTTCAAAGAATTACGAGACGCCCTCTGTTCGGCCCCAGTCCTAGGAACCCCAGACTACACTAAACCTTTCTCCCTCTACACCCACGAAAGGGAGGGATGTGCGTTGTCTGTCCTAACCCAGTCCATAGGCCCTAAACAACGCCCTTGTGCCTACTTCTCTGCCACTCTTGACCCTGTAGCCAGAGCTTTGCCCGCATGCCTTCGAGCAGTAGCCGCCGCGGCTATCTCTATCCGGCAAAGCGAGGGGATCGTACTCTCAAACCCCCTCACAGTATTGGTACCCCATGCGGTTGACACCCTCCTGAACCAAACCAAGACTCAACACCTGACTAGCGCACGACTGACCGGTTACGAACTGACTCTGCTTGCACCCCACATCACATTGAAACGATGCACCACTCTGAATCCAGCTACTCTACTACCTCTCCCTGACACTGATCCCAATGCGTCCCCTATACACGACTGTGTGACCCTCACCGACGAACAGACCAAGAGTAGGGTCGACCTCCGAGATACTGCCTTCCCGGACCCTGACGGAGAACTGTGGGTGGATGGCTCATGCATCAAGCTCCCCGATGGCACCACCTCAGCTGCCTATGCAGTCACCACAGCCCGAACAGTTGTTGAGACAGCCCGCATCACACAGCGATCCGCACAGGCGGCGGAACTAATTGCTCTCACACGAGCCTGCATCCTGGCAGCAGGGACAACCGCAAACATCTACACAGACAGTCAGTACGCCTTCGGGGTAGTTCACCACTTTGGGCTCTTATGGAAAGAGAGGGGATTCTTGACTTCTCATGGCACACCCATCCTGCATGGAGATCTAGTCTCTGCCCTGACCGAAGCAGTCCTCCTCCCCACACGGTTAGCTGTGATCAAATGCCAGGCACACAAGAAGGTGACAGACATTATAGGACAGGGAAATGCACTGGCTGACATTACTGCCCGAACCACAGCCGAGAATAGGTCCACGACCCGTATGTACGTGACCAGGTCACAAACTGAGAAATGGAAGGATGCTAGGGAAACAATTAGGGATATCCAACTAGCCAGCACACCACACGAATTAACTGAATGGGCCCGGGTGGGATTAAAGGACGATGACGGTTGCTGGCGAACTAAAGACTTGAACAAATGGTTGCTACCAGATTCATACTTGATCCCCATGCTGACCATGGAACACTCCCCCGCACACATAGGGTCTGCCCCCATGATCGAGCTCATCTCCAAAGTCTGGCACAACGACAAAATCCCAGACTCAGCCAAACGTCTGGTCCAACAATGCCTAGTATGCCTCCAACACAACCCTGGGAAGGGAACTGCTGTACCCCGGGGAGGGTTTGGGGTCCCCAATCACCCCTTTGAAGTCCTACAAATGGACTATGTCCAGTTAGAAAGGTGCCAAGGTTTGAAGTATATACTTGTCGTTGTGTGTGCCTTCAGCAAGTGGGTGGAAGCCTACCCAACCCATGACAACACCGCTATGACTACCGCAAAAGTACTACTGAAGGAATTCTTCCCCCGATACGGCCTTTGTCGAATTTTGTGGAGCGACAACGGCCCCCACTTCGTAGCCGAAGTTATCCAACTCATCTTAAAAGGGTTGGGTGTAAAACAGAAATTCCATGCGGTCTTCCATCCCCAATCTGCAGGCTTGGTTGAGCGACACAACGCCACATTGAAGCTTAAGATAGCAAAAATAGTCGCCACCACAGGACTGAGATGGCCAGACGCTCTCCCGCTAGCATTGCTATCAATGCGTTCCACCCCCACTAAACACCACTTAACCCCCTACGAGGTCGTTTTCGGGCGGCCCATGAACCTTTGGGCTGCTCCAAAGCCAACATCCATCCACGACGTCCCGGACGTCCTCATGTCTGACTATTTGTATAACCTAACTAAAACGTTGTCTGTCATCCATCAGCAGGTGCTGCACGCCATTCCCGATGTCTCCAGGGGCCCCGGACACGACATCCAACCCGGTGACTTCGTCTTAGTGCGTAACTTCCAGCGCACCAAGAGTCTGGAGCCCCGGTGGACGGGCCCCCTGCAAGTCCTGATCACCACCCAAACAGCTCTTCGAGTGGAGGGGAAACGCAATTGGCTGCATGTACACCACTGCAAGAAGGTATCACCGACCCTGACAACCACGGACAACATCACCGCCCAAGAAGAACTTCTGGACAAAGACCGACCATCCCTGAGCCGCTGCCCAGATACAGAGACACTCCAGTTAGTAAGATATCCTGATCCCACCGTGCCATCCAAGGAAGGGTATAACTTGCGACGAAAGGAGAGAACTTCGGCTAAGCAGACCACAGGCTAAGTGGAAATCTCAGAGCGGTAGCCTAGTCACCTCAAAGGCCACCAGGAGAGAAACTAAACAAAGTCTGTGGTTCTGCCCGCTAC
Source organism: Triturus cristatus (assembly GCF_964204655.1). Classification (NCBI taxonomy): domain Eukaryota; kingdom Metazoa; phylum Chordata; class Amphibia; order Caudata; family Salamandridae; genus Triturus; species Triturus cristatus. The sequence continues at coordinate 76,924,144 of NC_140582.1, read as the reverse complement.
CGAGTCTCTTGAAGGTGATGGAAGCGCCCGACATGAAGATGATGGAAGCAACCGGACGTCCGAAGATCCACTACAAAAACCCAAAGACTGACCGAATGCACAGCTTAAAGACTATTGCACTTTTCATTACCCTTCTCTTTTGCCTTCTCCTCGTGGTCACCTTCTGGATCATGGAGGAGAGCACACCCGCTCATAAGACATTGCTGACCACCGTTCAACCTACCACCACGAAAGAACACCATCTGATCTCACTTTCACCCCAACTCCGAGAAAGGCGTAAGGAGTTCTGGAATAACTCTTTTGTGCAGTTGCTCCACCAACACAATCTTGCTGCCAACGCCACTAATTGCTGGATCTGTGGATTGCTACCACATGCCACTGGACACTCTATCCCTTTCATCCCTTCACCTTTTTCTGTCCATGGTTCCTGCCTCGCCTGGCTAATCCTCCTGCAAGAAAGCTACATGGACAATGCCACTTCCGGCAGAACCATGTCACACTTCTACCATGGGTTCTGGCTGAACAAAACTGGAAGAACTTCTGCCCTCTTCTGCCCTCTGAGATCGAACACTTCCTTTCACATGGACATCCCTGCCAAAGAACGAGTTGAAATGCAAGTGTTCAACAACCCAGCCAGACCCACCTTCTCTTACCTCCGGAAACGGACGGCCGCCACCCTAACAGTGGCCCTGTCCGTCATCAACATCACTGGATTTGTGTGCCTCGAAGGCCTGGGGGCGCAGCTGGTGGGCCACAGCTCCTGCCTCATCACCCGAACATTGGACTCAGTTGACCCACCCTCCTTTGTTGCCTCCCCGAATATGTACTTCGTCTGTGGTACTAAGGCCTACACCTGGCTTCCGAAAGGTTGGGGAGGCACCTGCTACATCGCCTTTGTCCTTCCTCCGACATATGTGGCTCCAGCAAACCATCACCGACAGAAACGGGCCAAAGACATTGTGCAAACCGACTCCGCCGGAGCACAGTTCATGGACGCAGTGAAAGGCCTTGTTCCACTCTGGGGTCCAATGGCAAACAGCTGTGCCATCCGCCACTTAACCCAGGCAGTCGAAACGGCGATGAACATTACGGCTGGCGCCCTCGCCAACAACACCGCCGAGCTCCAGGCCGTCCGCTTAGTGGCCTTTCAGAACCGCCTCGTTCTAGATGTGGTTCTGGCTGATCGTGGAGGAGCATGCCGCATCATTGGGTCCAGCTGTTGTACCTACGTACCGGATAACTCACCCTCAGTCTACAAAGCAATTGAACACCTCCACAGACTGTCCGCAGAGGTCCATCAAGAGCAAGAAGAATGGTCACTGGGGAGTTGGTTTTGGGACACTATTAAAGGTTGGGGATGGAGGTTGTTTTCATTTATCCTCATACCAATTGTGATACTATGTGGATGTTGCTTGGGGATTCAGTGTCTGCCACCTTTATGTTCGCTTTTTATGAACTGCATCTGCCCAAAGACTTTGGACTTTGAAACAGAGCGAATGAAAGCTCTGTATGAGGTGGAAGTTCGAAGTATTATGGGGATAGATCCGAACTAGACAAGCTGGCGGGATATGTTAAAAGGGAGGACTGTGGAAATTTAGCTTGTAACTGAACATTATCTGCGCCATCTTGCCTCTCCCCAGCGCCACGCACAGCGAATGCACGGCCGCCATTTTAGGCACCCCACTCTCTCCCCGCTCATTCTCGATCGCCAGCGCTTTCCCCTGGCGCTGCGAGCATCCCCCGCGCGCCGGCCACCCCCGCTCTCTCATACACGGGCCATAAACCCTCTCATTCAGCGCGACCCTGCCATGGAACCACATCCCACACCTGACCGACATCCCATACATGGTCATGCCCCTCTTTGATAAACCCCCTTCCTCTGCGCCCCATTGTCCGAACCGATCCCAGGCCATCACCTAGCCCTGCAGATGCAGTTTATTGCCCCTACTGTAAGGGAAACACCCCACATCAAAGGGATTACGGTGAATCAAAGCCCCTACCCCCTGAGACCCGGCCGGTTGCACACACCTCCGGGAATTGGCGGAATATCCAGCTGCGTGATAGCCATCTCCTACTGTGGGTGGGGTGGGGACTTCTACTGTAGATATGTGTGGGAACGAGCTTGAAGTGGGGGTTCCAAGGAATGTCTTTCCGTACATCAAGGTCTCAATAAGAATGTACCATGTGTAATAAAGCAATAAACCTGTGTATAAGAGGCCAGGCCTCAGAGATGCAGTTAGAGCACCTCGTGACGATACCTTGCTGTCTGATCTGATGTGTTCTGCTCCGACGGAATAAAACTTTGTTTCCTGCCTTCCAGTCTCCGGCGCCTGCCTCTTTTATTGGTAAATTATCGAGTGGTATGAGAGGCGATTACCGCCGGGCAATACTTGAAAGGTTATCGACTGAAACTGCCGCTACCATTTAACAGCACTACCCATTCATGATTGTAATCCAAGCACACCAATTGAAAGAGGGGGACATTGAAGTGAATGTATCCGACCTCCCGGAGCCTTGGCTAGGCTTGAAGCTTCGAATGTGCCCTCATTGGGGTTTCTGGGCAGCTTTGGAATTTTAAACACTGAATCAAGTGAAGGAAATTACATTTTTTGTTTATTTATTTTAGGTGCAAAACCTCACTAGTGACATTGGCAAGGCCTATTTTGCACCACCCAGGTAGGTGTGGTAAATGACCCTAATTATAATTTCACACAGCCCTAGATAAGTCAGAGAATGCTGTTAACCATCTAGAAATAGGGTGACCAACTGGCATTGGTGCAAATTCAGGACGGTGAGTGTAAAAATTCAGGACAAAGGGTCAAAATTCAGGACACAAATTCAGGACAGGAGGTCAAAATTCAGGACAAAACTTCAGGACAATAGATAAGTTTTACAGACACATCAGAGGAGGTCGCACAATAGTATATAAGTAAGCCCACATATTCAACCATTTGCAAACCTATCCATCATGTATCCTTCCATCTATCATTTCACTCATCCATCCCTTCATCCATCCTTTCACTCATCCATCCATCATCCATCCACCCTATCCATCTGTACACTCATCCATCCACTCTTCTACCCATCCATCCATTCACTCATCCATCCAGCCATTTACCCTTTTACCCACCCAGCCATCCTTTCACTTACTCATCCAGTCACCCAGTCACTCATCCTTCCACCCACCCATCCACCCTTTCAGTCATCCATGCATCCTCCCTTTCTCTCTCCATCGACCCTTTCACTTAGCCATCCTTTCTTCCTTCCTTCCATCCATCCACCCACCCATCCATCTACTCATCCACTCATGAATCCATGCATTGACCCTATCACTCATCCATCCTTTCTCTCATCCATCTATCCTTTCACTCCTTCACTCATCTATTCATCCTTTTGTCCATCTACCCTCCCTTTCACTCACTCATCCATCCTTACATCCACCCTTTCACTCATCCGTCCATCCATTCACCCTTGCACTTATCAATTCATCAATCCATCCATCATTTCACTCATCCATCCACTCACTCATCATCCACCTTTTCACTCATCCATCCTTTCACTCATCCATCCTTTCACTCATCCATCCACCCTTTTACCCATCCAGCTACCCTTCCACCCATACATCCAGCTATTTACCTTTTCTCTCATCCATCCTTCCACTCACTCATCAATCCATCCTCTCTCATTCTCCAGCTATTCAATCTTTAATTCACCCATTCACCCTTTCACTAATTCATCCAGCCATCCACCCATCCCTTCACTTACTCACTCGCCCACCTTTCCATATTAATTTTGAGCTGATCCTTTTTGAGAAGGGGCCCATCAAGAACTTCACCCTCGCTGCAGGAGCCATTCCAGGACTGGGACAGAAGCCACCCAGGGCGGAGACTGGATCCACCACAGGGGGGACAGGAGCCATCACAGACGGGTGGGGGACAGGAGCCACCACATGGGAGAACAGGAGCCATCACTGGGGGGGGGGGGGGCAGGAGCCATCACAAGAGGGGGAACAGGATCCACCAGGGTGGGCACATGGGTGGGCATGCAGTATTCAGGTATCATCTTGGCCCTTCCAGGGTGGGGGTAGGGCTCCCTCCTGGACAAGACAACGAGAAGACAGGCTCCCTTTCTAAAATGTTAGTTTTGCCACCCCACACTGATGTACAGTACTTAAAGGAGCTACTCCAAGAGAACTGATTTAACGGATTGTCCTCCATACTTTGTTAATCAGTGTGGGTGCGATTGTGCCATTTCTTTATTTTATTACATTATAGACTGCATGTTTGAAAAACCGAGGTTTGCTTACAATTTAGTGACAGTAATTAAGCTCTGTGAAGAGAACCACGTGCTGCCTCGGTGTAATCAGGGCCGGTTCTAGGATGTTTGGGGCCCTGGGCAGAAAGGGAATGTGTGAGGCCCCTCTAAATTGCAGAGACATGACGCATTCAGGGCTGTTTGCATCTGAATAGATGCCTCTGCTCATGAAGCTGCAGCCCCTCCCTCTCATTTACCTTCAAAACCTCTTAACAGCTCATCAAGGGCTGAAGGTGTGAGGGTTGCCATCCCGCTGTGCCTCTCCAGTGCTGCTGGGTATCTGAGCCTTGGTACAGCATCGGAGTCAAGAAGGGAGGTGGGTGGAAGCTGTGCCGCTTTTTGGGTGGTGTGACCGGTGCCCGGTTAAAATTACGGACAAATGGCGTCCGTTAAAGAATCCTTCACAGACAACGGACAGACGGCCGAAATTACGACTGTCCATGAAATTTACGGATGGTTGGTCACCCTATCTAGAAAGGGGTGGAACATCTCGTTTTTCAAGAAATTGAGGACTGAGGACTTTGGGAATCAAAGTAACACTGAAATACAGGAGATCCTTGAACTCTGTGTGTCTTCCTCTTGTGGTGGGGGAATTTGTCCATCACAAGCATCTCTAATGATGGTACAAACTGAAGGGTGTTTTTCCAAGGTCTGAAAGGGGCAATGGAGATAGCACCACCCTGATGACTCCTTCCTCTAGACCCCAAGCAGATCTGAACTGTCCACATAATTCTTACAGGCTAAAAGAGCTCCATCTCAGAAGTACTAATACTTGAGTGTTGAATATTTCTTTGAAACAGTTTGTATTTGAGAACTGCAGTAATGTTAGTGATGTTTTATCCTTTTTCTTGTGTTTGGATGACTTCGTCTGCGCACACAATGGATTGTACAATTATGAGGTTCCAACGGAAATGTTGTTATTGTTTTAACCAAAGATGTGGGCTGTTCAATAAAAAATAGCTTCTGGTGTGCCACCGCCCAGGCACTTATGATTTGTGCCAACTAAAGCACACAAGGAACCGATCTTCAATTGGCCAACTAGGGCTATAGTGATAATTTTATTTGTTCTGGTTTCTCTACATTTCATCATTTGCAAGGAGTTCTCGGTTGATCTTGACCCAGAGATAGAAGAAGCATTTCTCGCTTCTTCTCATACACTTGTATCACTTCTTTATTTCTAGTGGCCAGAGAATTGCCCCCACCAGTCTACAACCGAACTACAAATCCAAACACCTACCGAATAAAGGGAACTGGGACAACCCTAAACTCTCTACCAACTCCCCCAACATCTAAAACTGGTTCCCACAGTGGAAGTAAAAACTGAAAGCTTTCCCTCAGCAACTTCCCTCTCTCAAGCCGGAGGCACTAGTATAAACCACAACGAGCGGCCAGCATTGCCCCTAACCTCTTTGCTGAAGGTAATATCATTGCTCTCTCAGGCTGTGGCGTAACATAGGCCCCCGCGTCCCCACGGTACGGGGCGCCCCAAGCTTCAGGGGTGCCCTTAGGAGCCCCTGACTGAGTCTGGAGGGGGGGCCTCTCTGTAGTTTGCAGGGGGGCCCCCTCAAGTTTCATTACGCTAGTGCTCTGAGGCATTTAGCAGGGGTCTCACGAGCTCTAATTTTCTCAGTTTCCCGGGTTAAAATGTAGTCATAATTGGGATCCAGTGGTCCCTTCGCACCCCTGGTCCCCGATCCAATGGCACTCTCTACACTATCGATAGATACACCTTTCATAATGCCCTCCATGCCTGCCTCTCTGTAAATATGCTGCAATCAAACAAAGCTGAATAAATGTATACAAAATGCCACTATTATTTTATGTACTCGCTTGTCCAGTGTCGTCGGCCACTTGATGGTAGTGGGTGTCCTTTAATAATGAGAAATAAAATAATAAAAGTAAAATAAATAAGGACCTGGCCCCATATTTTCTAAATTTTGATGCAACACATCGCAGCTAGGGAAGTTGCTACGTTGCGTTGCTTCAAAGGCGAGAGAGCAGAAAACCGGCATATTTCTTAGGATATGGGGCCCTTCTGCCCTCTCGTAGCACAGTCACATTTCTGGCTGCCAAGTGCCAATGCAGGCACTCTTGTTCCATGACTCAAGAGTGCCTGCATTGAGGTCAGAATAGTTTTTGTGCAGGAAGGTACACTTTCCTGCACAAAAACTATTCTTCGAGGCTTATTCCGCTATGTATATTTGCTGCAGAAGATATTTCTTCAAGTTACACCAGCCTTGGGTAGGTACAAACCCATGTGCACTGACTTTAGAAAATATGGGTTTGCATTAAAATACATGGGTGGATGCACGGGAACCCCACCAATGTAACACCTCCCCGACGCAAGGTAACAAAGTCATGCAAAGCTACGCAAATTCAGCTTTGCAAATATCAGAATAGATTTTACATCGAGGCTGTGCCCAAAAAGTGATGCAACTCCAATGCAAAATCGTAGTAAATTCTGGGGTTGGGTTTCTCATGTGCTGAAAAGTGCATCTTTGTTTCAAATGCAGGGTGTTAACTACACTAGTGTAACCGTATAAACTGGATAGCCTGACGGCGAACTTCCGCACACTGCTTCTGCATGTGTAAATGTGCCCTACCATTCAATGTGTTCAGAATTTTTCCTGACATAATATAAGGGTTTGACTGGACCTAAACCTTCCAGCGTTCTGCTAGGGGAGCATTTGTGTAGGGAGCCCGGCCCTTTGCCAGAAGGTATTTTACATGGTGGAAAACATCGATAAATGTTTCCAGTGGTTCCTTGAGAGGCATTGAGGCTTTTAGAAATTAATGGTAGGTGTTAACATTTTTTTCCTAATGAGGCACCTTTTGCCTGCCTATTTCTCTCTTTGTGAGATTGATGTTAGGTCCAGTTTCAATTGCTTTAAGAGATTCGGTGCGTTGCTTGGAAGGCCAAGATGGCGGACGCTTCGTGAGAGAGCTGCAAACGCACCCGTTAATCTGTGATTTTCCTGAAAGAAAGTGATTGCTTGACATCAATACCAGGGGGCATCTGACACGCACGACCTGTCATGTAGAGCGTGATGGATGAGACTGCTGCAGGGCCTTGTTGTTGGTGGCTCTGCAATTTTGGCCTGTGTTACTGTGGTGACAGAAGAGGCCGACTGCTTGTGCTTCCTCCCCTCCCTAATTAGTGCCTAAATCATTGTTTTGCCACACAGAGAGCAGGTCAGGAAAGTCTAACTGAATCTTTGAGGTTCTGATGCCCAGCACCTCAGGCACTGTGTTGGTTTCAGCTGATGTGTTTCAAGGGCAATTGCCTCACTGAAGACATCCTGAAAACTCCTGTCAAATAACAATGTGACCCAAGGCTTAGATGGAGGGCTATGATGTGCTCCAAACCCTAAGGGGCAGATTTACAAGCCCCCTGCGCCACTTTTACGTCACTTTTAACATGGGAAAAGTGACGCGCAAGTGGCGCAAGGGGCTTGTAAATCTGCCCCTAAGTGTCTAAAAAGGTGCTACTGTGAGGAGTTAAAGGGAGAACATGCTAATCGTGCACATGACTTACATTTGACTCCCGGCACTGTGCTGGCATATGGGCACTGTGCCAGAGCCCGCCTTCCTGGTATCAGGGCAAAAGCGGTGTGCTCCGAGGCTGTGTTGTCACTTGCAGTATCTGGTGATGGCATTTGGGGGGCTCCTGTCATTTTATATCTACTGATTTGGTGGTGGGCCAGATAGTCTGCCACTTATGTGCCACTATGTAACACACAGGAGGCTGAGTGATACGGTGGCTGAGAGGGGGCATCAGCTAACTAGACAGGAGGTCTAAGCTAAAATATCTGAATACCACCCTCCGACTCTGATCAATTATAATGACTGAGAAAATACCTAATTGGGAGCCGAGGAGCCAGGCCTGTGCTCGCTTCTGAAATATTGCCGACAAATTGCCTAAGGACAAATCGGGACATATCCCTAGTCAAGGGAAGCTAGCAAATTATATGAGCTATATGAGCACTAAAGTGACAACTGATGCCAGCAGGGGTTCCTCCCAGGTCCCCATGGAGAATGGATGGTGGAAGAAAGCTCCCCCTCCTCAAAAGATGTAATTCTACAAGCCATTCAGTATTCATGTAAAACCCTAGAATTAGGGGCATATCAGCAAGGGCGATAATTTTAACGCTCTATTAGCAAGGACACGCTAACGCGTGAATCCATGCTTCTTTGCCCTTTCCCTTAACGCCCAGCTTTGCATCTCTAATGAGATGCAAAGTGGGCGTTCCTCCCCAGAATAACGGGAGAAATGTCGCTAAGCGACATTTCTCCTATTATCAAGCCTCACGCAAAGAAGCATAGTGACAAGAAAAGTAGCGATAACCTCTGTTATCGCTACTTTCCTTATGCCTGTTTTGAAACTGACTTAGCCATGATATCCTATGGAAGGTGGATATCATGGCTAAGTATATGTAGGCCTATCAGCAAGCTTTCGCCAAAAGTTGTGCGATTATCGCTGGATTTCCAGCGATAATCGCACAGTTGGCAGCTTGCGCTCTGAATTTTATCGCTTTGGAGATAAGCGTTGCTGATAGCACGCTATCTCCGCGATAACATTCAGAGTTGGCCGGCGATAATTATACTTGCGCTAAGTGCGCTTAGCGATAATTATCGCCGGCCCTTGCTGATATGCCCCAAAGATTAGTAAAGTGGGCCTGATGCAGCTCTGCTGCGACAGGACCTCATGATCACAGTGGAGAGTATCAAACAAGTGGGTGACAGTATCTTTGAACTGAAACACATTAAATCAGCTACAGTCATCTATTCAGTTGTGAGTTAATTCACTCCTTCTCAATTAGGTTTAAAAGTGAAGAAACTCAATATAGACTGATAAGTCCAAATTATTATTTTATTTGTTCAAACGAAAGACTTCTGTTTCAGATAATCCAATCATTCAGGATTGTATTTTTCAAATAAGGCGAACAGGCACATTTGAAGCAGAAGTAAACAGCCGACACGTGTTTCACCCTTATGGCTCAGTATCGGGCCAGGGCTTTCTCAAGGCTGAAAGAAGATATTTATGAAACGGTATTAGATGGATTAGGATCTTAACCCCTTCAGTGCCCGCCCCTTTCCCCGCCCTGTGCCGGCCGTTGTATTAGCGGGCGGGGTCTATGACGAGCTGGACTCGTCATGGGCACAGCGCCACCGCGGCCCATGACGAGTCCAGCTCGTCATGGGCACTGAAGGGGTTAAAGATATCCAATATCACCCGGTGGTGTGTGAATAAAGCAACCGTGATATATAACAACAAAATAGTGAGAAAGTGATCAAGGAAGCGTGAGGGGGAAGAAAGACAAGGAGAAACATTCCCATTATTCACGTAAGGGAAAGGATTAATATTTTCTCAGGTGTAGCAGTAATGAAGGCCCTCGGTGAGAGTATTATTTTAACATACAAGGACCTTGTCAAATTCAAGCAATAGGCAACCTTAGTGACAATATAGCATTGGTAGATATGTTTATAAAATCAGGTGCTGTTAGTACATGCTTGCAGGCTTTGGAGGGGGATTAGTTATATCATTCTCAAAATTGAGGTCATTTAATCATGCTTCAGGAGGGCAGGTATAACAAGATGTGACATATATGTTAGGTCAGATATATACCTTAATGTTCAAGGATGCAGCATAGTACATTAGCTTCACATTTCACTATTCAGATTCACTGCACAATACATTAGGTCAGATCTCTGCGCCCGAAAAATAAGACAAAAGAAGAAAAAGAAAAGAAAAAAGAGGAGAAAAAAAGAGGAGAAAACAGGGGAGAGAAGTAGAAAGGAGAAGTAAGTATGGATGCCTGTGAAATTATTCAGGTTATGTACTTATAATACGTTGTACTATAGATGGTATTGAGTACTTGAAAAGGCTATAATTTAGCCCTTGGCATACTTTGAATTCATTCTCTAGAAAACTTATTATATACTTCCTGGTCTCATAGGGCAAGGCATTTCAGAGCTCTACAGAAAATATGATACATTATTTTGAGTAAGAAGAAAGGTAGCTGATTGGAGGATATTATACTCTAAGTTCTCGTTTGTTCTGAACCGTTATTTATACGAGACCCTATATCGTAAAGCGGGTCCGTCTCTTTTCGAGTCAACAAACATGAAAGGTCAACATACCGGGAGGGTTCCAGACTGTTTAAATCATTATTAATACGAGACCCTATATCATAAAACAGGTCCGTCTCGTTACGAATCAAAAGGACCATTATCAAAGGTTCGAGAGACAGCCAGCCTTACGGTCACTTACTTCAAAGTCAGAAAGTCAGAATCTCGGGATAATTCCAGGCGCTTATTCTTCCCACCGAAGTATTTTCACGTTGTGGTCTGCGGCCATCTTTAAGAAGGCTACCGAGGCCGGTCACGTGTCTACGGTATTCAGGGAAGGTTCGGCTCGTCATGTGGAGCGCCATCTTAGAATGTGTTATTTTAGTATTGCAATCCCCCATCATTTGTTTGCAGAGGGCATCGAAAGTTCGATTTATACTTTTAGATTATTGACAAAATATCTATTTATGTTTGTTGAATCCAGTATATATCAGAATCTGGTGTAAAAGGAATTTTAAACGTATTTCATGCGTCTATAGCTCTACCATGGATACGTGTTTTCAGGGGTCCGATATGCTATACTAGAAACGGTCCGTAGGCATGGTATGCAGAACCAGACAGATATCTTGCGGTCCAAAGGCATCATTCTTATTCAATTTATATATATAATAAAATTTAAGAGAGCTGCCTTTCAATAAAAATAAATTAATTGGGTTATCGAACCTGCAGGCACTCCTAAGGCATAGCCGGCATTAGATGTCTTTACTGCATCAGTCATTGATATTTAATGAGTTCATATTTGAGGACTCGTATAATGATAGTATTCCTCCTATGTTTCTGCTAAATGATCACTGCTGATAAGTCCCAAGATCTAGTCATGCGCGCTCTGCAAAGGAGGGGAGCCACTGGGATTTAGTAATAATGAGCGCTGTCCCTCTCATATCGTTGTAAACTACATATTTTAGAAGAAAGCTAGTGCAGTGCTATAAGGCAATATACAGAAAGAAAATCAATTGGACAGAGCTAACAATATCAAGATGGTGTGCTCAATGTTGGTGCAGCGTATGGAACTGCTTTGAAGGTGGAGGTATGGAATACACATAACGGACAGAACAGGGAACAGGGGGAAAGGAGCCATAACAATTCAAGGTTCTTTAGAGACATAGATGATTCAGAACGACTATATCACAAACATGGCATTTCTACGATTTTCCTATAGAACAGTACTGATTAAGGCACCCCAGGAAGAAGTTCTTCTCAGGGTGTGCTTGCACTCTGTTCCTTCTGGTGGCCTCTCACACCAAACAGTCTCATAATAGTTTATGAAGTAGGGGATCTTATAGCCAATGGTGCCATTCATGATCTTTGTTTAGGCCTGTTTCTACGGTCCCATAGCGTATTATGTCGGCCGTAGTCGCCGTTCCAAATTGCCTCCTCTTTCATGTTGTTTTATTTTTTCCAGACCACAGAAGACGAAATTGCGATTATGTTGATGATGTGTTATGAAGTGTTCAACTAAAGGTTGTCTATCATCAGATTTATGAATGTTCCGATAATGTTCCTGTATTCGCATTTTAAGTGGACGAATCGTACTCCCTATGTACTGTTGTCCACATGGACAAGTGATTAGATAGATTACATTTTTGCTTTCACAGTTTATAAAGTATTTAATCTGGAAACTCTGACCATTTATCATTATGTTCTGGATTTTAGATTTTCCCAATTTGCATACTGAACAGTTGGCACAGGTGTAAAAGCCAATTGGTTTCTGTAGGAAAGTCACAGTCTTATGTTGAGTTTGAAAAAATGATGGACACAAAGAGTCACAAAGATTTTTACTTCTCATAAAACTGAGTTGAGGTTGATCTTTAACTGCATCTCTTACTGTTGGATTGAGTGTCAGCAAATTCCAATGTTTTTTCAAGATTTTGCGTATATAGTGATGACCATTGCTGAAGTGGGTAAGAAATCTTATAGTAGATTCCTTCCCATTTTTTGTCCTGTTTAGCAAGAGGTTGTTTCGGTCCAATTGGGAAACATGTTGTTGTATGTCTCTAAGCGAACAATTGTTATATCCTCGCTGTGTGAGTCGAGACGATATGCTCTTAATATAATATAACAATTGTTCGCTTAGAGACATACAACCACATGTTTCCCAATTGGACCGAAACAACCTCTTGCTAAACAGGACAAAAAATGGGAAGGAATCTACTATAAGATTTCTTACCCACTTCAGCAATGGTCATCACTATATACGCAAAATCTTGAAAAAACATTGGAATTTGCTGACACTCAATCCAACAGTAAGAGATGCAGTTAAAGATCAACCTCAACTCAGTTTTATGAGAAGTAAAAATCTTTGTGACTCTTTGTGTCCATCATTTTTTCAAACTCAACATAAGACTGTGACTTTCCTACAGAAACCAATTGGCTTTTACACCTGTGCCAACTGTTCAGTATGCAAATTGGGAAAATCTAAAATCCAGAACATAATGATAAATGGTCAGAGTTTCCAGATTAAATACTTTATAAACTGTGAAAGCAAAAATGTAATCTATCTAATCACTTGTCCATGTGGACAACAGTACATAGGGAGTACGATTCGTCCACTTAAAATGCGAATACAGGAACATTATCGGAACATTCATAAATCTGATGATAGACAACCTTTAGTTGAACACTTCATAACACATCATCAACATAATCGCAATTTCGTCTTCTGTGGTCTGGAAAAAATAAAACAACATGAAAGAGGAGGCAATTTGGAACGGCGACTACGGCAGAAAGAAAGTGCCTACATAATACGCTATGGGACCGTAGAAACAGGCCTAAACAAAGATCATGAATGGCACCATTGGCTATAAGATCCCCTACTTCATAAACTATTTTGAGACTGTTTGGTGTGAGAGGCAACCAGAAGGAACAGAGTGCAAGCACACCCTGAGAAGAACTTCTTCCTGGGGTGCCTTAATCAGTACTGTTCTATAGGAAAATCGTAGAAATGCCATGTTTGTGATATAGTCGTTCTGAATCATCTATGTCTCTAAAGAACCTTGAATTATTATGGCTCCTTTCCCCCTGTTCCCTGTTCTGTCCGTTATGTGTATTCCATACCTCCACCTTCAAAGCAGTTCCATACGTTGCACTAACATTGAGCACACCATCTTGATATTGTTAGCTCTGTCCAATTGATTTTCTTTCTGTATATTGCCTTAAAGCACTGCACTAGCTTTCTTCTAAAATATGTAGTTTACAACGATATGAGAGGGACAGCGCCCATTATTACTAAATCCCAGTGGCTCCCCTCCTTTGCAGAGCGCGCATGACTAGATCTCGGGACTTATCAGCAGTGATCATTTAGCAGAAACATAGGAGGAATACTATCATTATACGAGTCCTCAAATATGAACTCATTAAATATCAATGACTGATGCAGTAAAGACATCTAATGCCGGCTATGCCTTAGGGGTGCCTGCAGGTTCGATAACCCAATTAATTTATTTTTATTGAAAGGCAGCTCTCTTAAATTGTATTATATATATAAATTGAATAAGAATGATGCCTTTGGACCGCAAGATATCTGTCTGGTTCTGCATAACATGCCTACGGACGGTTTCTAGTATAGCATATCGGACCCCTGAAAACACGTGTCCATGGTAGAGCTATAGACGCATGAAATACGTTTAAAATTCCTTTTACACCAGATTCTGATATATACTGGATTCAACAAACATAAATAGATATTTTGTCAATAATCTAAAAGTATAAATCGAACTTTCGATGCCCTCTGCAAACAAATGATGGGGGATTGCAATACTAAAATAACACATTCTAAGATGGCGCTCCACATGACGAGCCGAACCTTCCCTGAATGCCGTAGACACGTGACCGGCCTCGGTAGCCTTCTTAAAGATGGCCGCGGACCACAACGCGAATATACTTCGGTGGGAAGGATAAGCGCCTGGAATTATCCCGAGATTCTGACTTTCTGACTTTGAAGTAAGTGACCGTAAGGCTTGCTGTCTCTCGAACCTTTGATAATAGTCCTTTTGATTCGTAACGAGACGGACCTGTTTTATGATATAGGGTCTCGTATTAATAATGATTTAAACAGTCTGGAATCCTCACGGTTTGTTGACCTTTCATGTTTGTTGACTCGAAAAGAGACGGACCCGCTTTACGATATAGGGTCTCGTATAAATAACAGTTCAGAACAAACGAGAACTTAGAGTATAATATCCTCCAATCAGCTACCTTTCTTCTTACTCAAAATAATGTATCATATTTTCTGTAGAGCTCTGAAATGCCTTGCCCTATGAGACCACGAAGTATATAATAAGTTTTCTAGAGAATGAATTCAAAGTATGCCAAGGGCTAAATTATAGCCTTTTCAAGTACTCAATACCATCTATAGTACAACGTATTATAAGTACATAACCTGAATAATTTCACAGGCATCCATACTTACTTCTCCTTTCTTCTCCTCTCCCCTGTTTTCTCCTCTTTTTTTCTCCTCCTTTTTCTTTTCTTTTTCTTCTTTTGTCTTATTTTTCCGGCACAGAGATCTGACCTAATGTATTGTGCAGTGACTCTGAGTAGTAAAATGTGAAGCTAATGTTCTATGCTGCATCCTTGAACATTAAGGTATATATCTGACCTAACATATATGTCACATCTTGTTATACCTGCCCTCCTGAAGCATGATTAAATCACCTCAATTTTGAGAATGATATAACTAATCCCCCTCCAAAGCCTGCAAGCATGTACTAACAGCACCTGATTTTATAAACATATCTACCAATGCTATATTGTCACTAAGGTTGCCTATTCCTTGAATTTGACAAGGTCCTTGTACTTTAAAATAATACTCTCACCGAGGGCCTTCATTACTGCTACACCTGAGAAAATATTAATCCTTTCCCTTACTTGAATAATGGGAATGTTTCTCCTTGTCTTTCTTCCCCCTCACGCTTCCTTGAGCACTTTCTCACTATTTTGCTTTTATATATCACGGTTGCTTTATTAACACACCACCGGGTGATATTGGATATCTTTAAGATCCTAATCCATCTAATACCGTTTCATAAATATCTTCTTTCAGCCTTGAGAAAGCCCTGGACCGATACTGAGCCATAAGGGTGAAACACGTGTCGGCTGTTTACTTCTGCTTCAAATGTGCCTGTTCGCCTTATTTGAAAAATACAATCCTGAATGATTGGATTATCTGAAACAGAAGTCTTTCGTTTGAACAAATAAAATAATAATTTGGACTTATCAATCTATATTGATTTTCTTCACTTTTAAACCTAATTGAGAAGGCGTGAATTGACTCACAACTGAATGCATGTACTTTTTTGAGACGATAGATGTCCAGTGTCTTGAGTCATCCTCCACAAGGAATAAGTGACATAAAAATTGGGCAATTTCCTCCAGAATTGGGATCCCTGGACCTTGGTATTTCTGCATTCAAATCTATTTCTCATCTGACAACATCATCTAAGACCCTTGAAGATCGGGTCAAAGAGGTGAAGGGCCGCACAAGCAATAGCAAAAGTTCATTTGACTTTCTGTAAGGGGCTGAGGTAACTACTTCTGAAGAATTTTTGGAATATTGACTTAGAAGTTTCATTCATGATCTTTTTCCCTGTTTTGTCATAGAGATTATCGTGAGTATATCAGAAACTGCAGCAAAGCCCCCCAATCTACCCCGAGTGCACCACTACAGCCCATCACAGCAAAAATAGTCAATTACAAAATACAAAAATGAAATTCTGAATATGAATCTCAACATGTAGTGACTTTCCTGGTTTACACAAAGCTTGTGCAGGCCTAATGAAAATTCTTTGAAGAAGATAAAATTATATATGTTGCTTTGTTGGGTCAAACAAAAAGTTCTCTTTTAATCAAAATAATTTTTCATTGAGGGTCAGAAGCGGTCTGGGAGTGGGTTAAAAACAGAAAGGGCTTCTGAATGAAACAAAGGAAGTGGCAAAATCGCCCACCCTGAGGGTCTTTTCATGCTAGGTGCTTGAGGGGTTGGAGAAGAAGGTGCAGAGGGACAACTATAGCAGCTTGGCTCACAGGAGTCACTGGATGAACGTGGTTTTGGTTGAGTGGTGAGGGCGGAGGAAATGGCGAGGGCCTTGGCTCCAGATACTGCCTTTGAAGCACCGGAGAAACCTCTTTGCCCTGCATCAAAAATGTGTTGGATTACACTGGGCCAAGCGATGGGGACCGGTTGTTCCTGATCATCATTCAAAAGAAATGTCTAAGGTGAAGCTGACTCAATTTCCAAGGACAATGGTGATTATTCTGTGGGGGAGTCAATTATAGTAGTTAAACACAGAAAATGCAAGGAATAGCCCTGACCATGCAATATCAATCCTTCCACAATTGCATCCATTAAGTCCAGAGGTTCTGCAACCACAAAAAGACTGGAAGCCAGGGCATTTAGGCTGCTGGTGTTTAGCTCGTGGTGTGAGGTTGTGGGTTAGTTCTGTGTATTGGTTGCTCAGTTAGACAGTTACTATGTAATCTTGAATGCAAGATTACATAGCAACTCTCTAAATGGTATCACTGTCTAAAGGGGATCATATTGACCTTTTCTTGATAGGATTGGCTTTCTAATGCGTCTGCTCTCAGGTTTCTCATGGGCTTCCTGTGTGTGCCGGTCAACTGCTTCCCTCTATTACAAATCTGAACCACCCTTGGCAGTTACTAATTTGATTCCCCTGATAAAAATAAATGAGCATATGACAGAAATTGCAATGATTAGTACAAGGGTTAGTTTGATACCTAACAATCCACTGCCAATACCACTAAACCATCTACCAACTGCTGTAAAGCCTTTCCCTGTTGATTCCAAGGCACCTTTCTCTTCGAAATCCTTTAGATCTTTAGAAACCTCAGATATATTAGCAACAAACATTTTAATTTCACTACGCTTGTTAGGCACATAAATTCAGCATTTTTGAACATGTAAAATGTGGCAGACTCCGCCCTCTTTCGTAAGTAAAATATCTAGGGCAAGTCTGTACTGCTAAACCATTGCTTTTATTGCTACGAGCTCAGAGTTAATAGCAATTAAAGCTCCAGCTGTGTTACTAATGAGGTGGTCAACCAAAGTAGACAGTTTTCTTATCTTTATTTCATTTAAAACTACCCCTACAGAAGATATCAAAGTGCCAAAGATACCACCTAGTGCCTGAGAAGCAATACACTTGGCTCTTTCATGGGTCACTATTCCCATATCGTCTATTTGATCTACATAATAAACTTTAGAAAGTACTAAAGCTAAATAGCAACTACAATCCAATTTGCAGGAATTTGGAAATACACATTCTTCCCACACATATAATAAATCCCAAGAATAACCCGATCCTTCCCTGAAAATATTTGCTCACCCATAATCTCCAGTCTCTGTACACATTCACTCCAGCCTACCATTTGAGGATTCCGAAACTGTCCCTCTCACCTCATAAAAAACAGCTTTCCCTCTCGCTGCCAATACAAATTTACCTTCGGGTTTACTCCTGCAGCTTCCAACGTTTCCTCTTCCTTCGCCTCTCCCATCTTAACTCCTCTCTTAGCCTCCCTCTCAATCTCCCCCGCCCCTTTCCCTCCAATTCTATTGAATCCTTGTCAGACCTAGTCAATTTACAAATGATCCTTTCTTTTTGAAATCAGGGAATACCAATTTATGCGACAGACCTAAAATAATGTCCCATCCTTTCTACAGATTTTTCTCCAGCATTTGGATTTAGGTTTATAAACAGAGGCACCACTTCTATAAGCAAGTAAACATTTGAACAAAATAGTGAAAGCAACCTTGTTGATAAAAGAGTCTGGAAATTACACTACAGGATAAAGAGTAAGTGAGAGAATATGATGGTACATAATGCATACTGCTGTGCGCGCAGGCAAGTTAATACAAATGTAGCAGTCATGCACATGCACAAAAAGTAACTGGATGGTGTGCCAACTATACCTAAATGTAAGTTGAGAACAAAAGTGAAAAACGGTTGAAAGAATTGGAAGACAATTATATTTGTAAAGACGAGAACCCTCACTCACCCAGAGGTGACATGCTTCATCATTGGGTTCCCTCTTACCCACTGCAACCGCAAGGTACACAGTGTGGACTACAACTCTCCCACAGGAGAGGAGCGTGAGGTGTTTTTATCATCCAATGTTGAAATGAGTGAGGAGCAGAGTGCCTCTCGGCCTGTATGCATCAGCTGGAGGAGCCGGGAATGTTGATTCTCGTGACTCAGGCATATAGGACCTTCTAAAAGAAGAAGTAGACGATCGGTCAGAGACTGATTACGGACCAGACTGCAGCTGGTTCCATGATTCCTTATACAAATTAAGTATGGTAATTTTACTTTATTCACACTGACAGCAGAGTGACATAATGTCGGTCCTGAAGAATGCCAAGAACATCTGGTCACCAAGGCAGAAACCTGTTGACCTAATCTTATAGGGAATATCCATATCCCTATTCCTCACACTGTCTTTTAGCTCTATCCACTGGGGACAACCATTCAAATTTATTTGTCCTCTGAGGAGATAGTTTTAACTCACTATTTCATTTATTTTTGCACTCTGTCCCTCACTCATTTCAACATTGGATGATAAAAACACCTCACACTCCTCTCCTGTGGAAAAGTTGTAGCCCACACTGTGTACCTTGTGGTTGCAGTGTGTAAGAGGGAACCCAATGATGAAGCATGTCACCTCTAGGTGAGTGACCGTTCTCGTCTTTACAAATATAATTGTCTTCCCATTCTTTCAACCATTTTTCACTTTTTTTCTTAACTTACATTTAGGTATAGTTGGCACACCATCCGGTTACTTTTTGTGAGTATTATAGTGTGGAGTGTTACCATGGATGGTAATAATTCCTCCTCTTTATGACCTTGTTGTGAGTTTATATTATTATGCGCATGCACAACACAGTACAATTCACGAAGAAGGTTAAAGAACATATTCCGCGAGTAGTTAAATTGGGTTCCGTTTTGGTGGAAGTATGCTCAGCAGAAGAATTCAAGCCCACTAATAGACCAATCATCAAGATAACTAAGGCAACTGACAGTAATGATATTTCAATTAACACTTGGTGGTTCAATTGGACACCATGGTTTCTTTCAAGTCAGACCAAAGGAAAACAAAAATCAAGAATCAAAAAGCAAACTTCTACTTGCTGTTTCTACCAAGCAAATTAGCAAAACGTCCATTCATTCAAGGCACATATATTAGTTCAATTGACTTCAGAAATTGCCCTTAACCCTACAGCAGGTTTTCTCTAATAAGGACAACTCTGCTCTTCTACTGGAGCCTGGGCCCTGAGATTTTCACAGGATATTTAGAACATAATCATAAATCTTTATCATCTGGATGTATGTCACTGAAATTCAGTCAATTAAGAGAGGGGGACCCCTCTATACTGAAATTCAGTCAGTCATAACCAAAAATCAACCAACCTTCTCTGGCAGCACTATTCATGATATTTATCAGTTTGCTACACCTACATACAATTCTCATGAAGGGGACCAATCAAGATAAAGTACATGTTGATAAGGCAGATTCATTATTTTTACAAGCTAAAGCACAATGAAATAGCTCTCTCGTCTCTGCATCCTTCAATCTTCAGTTATCTGTTTCATAAGAAGATACGTTCATTTCAAGATGTTCTTTCGCAGGTGCCAGTGCTTAATTTGAGCCGGTCTTTGCTGGTGGGGGCCACCCGTACCCATCTTTGGAGGCCATCATTTATTTTCCTCATCATACATTTTCCAAACCAAGAGGGAAACATCACAAAGGGAAAAAACAGAGGAAATAAGACCGAAAAATCGTCACAAAAGGAGAAATCGGGAACCTGCACGAGTGAGATAAATGGGCAGAGAGTGTCTGGTAGTAGATTAACCCCTTCTGTGCCCATGACGAGCTGGACTCGTCATGGGCCGCGGTTGCGTTGTGCCCATGACGAGTCCAGCTCGTCATGAACCCCGCCCGCTAATGAAACGCCCGGCACAGGGCGTGGAAAGGGCGGGGCACTGAAGGGGTTAAAGAGGCATGATGTAGAATCAACACCACGCAGCCTTTGTGTTGCACTCGCATATTTTTAATAGCACTGGCGGTGGGATTCTGAGAAGATGTTTAGGCGAAGGCACTTATTCCTTTACAAATAAAGCACTGTCAAGTGCTCGTTGCTACGTGCTCTGAGGATACCTTAAAGTTAAACATTCACACGCGAAAAGGAAAATAATAGATACAGCATTCAAGTTGCTCGTATAGCTTTTCTCCTGAAATGAAAAAAGAAGATGCACAACAAGAAGAAATATGTCAGACTATTGTTGGCTATTTTAATATGAAACTTAAGTCTACAATTCATTAAATTGAGAAAGATGCACAGTAAATACATTTTTGTATAGCATGGTAACTGTGTAAAACATTCAATTATGAAGCCTTTCTTTCAAGGGCAGTGGGGAGATAGGCAAGGGCAGCAAGCCAAGCATGCAGGACAGACGAGGAGCTGTGGCAGCACAACAAACCATGAAGGGCAGGTGAGATGAGGTAAAGACACAGACTCGCACAATTGAGATCAGTTGGGAGATGACAGGGGCAACAAGATGACCAAGCAAGTTATGTGGAACCCTGCTGATCATGCAGGACAGACTGGACGGGCAGTGACAGCACTGCAAAGCGTGGTAGGAAGGAGGGAGTGTGCAGTGGCATGGAAATGGACCATGGAGTGCAGGACGCAAGGGAAGGGATAATGACACAGACTCGGATAATGGAGGTCATAGGGCAAAGGTTCAGGGGCAGGGGTAACAAGATGACCTTGCAGGGCAGCAGGAAGGGCACAGGCAGCACAACACTCTATGCAGTGCAAGCAGAAGAGGAAATGGCAGCACAGCAGACATGGAGGTCATGAGGCAGTGGCAATGGCAACACAACGGACCATGTAGGGCAGAAGGGAAGGTGTAGGATCATGGACTTACACTACAGAGGGCAGGGGGGAGAGGAAAGGGGCAGCAATCTGACCCCACAAGGCAGGCAGAAGGTGCAGTGGCAGCACAAGAGACCATGCAGGGCAGGCAAGAGGGGGAGAGGCAGTTCAATGGACCATAGAGTGCATGAGGGAAAGGAGCAGAGGCATGTATATGGGCTACAAAGGGCAGGGGAGTATAGGGGCAGAGGCAGGAACAGCAAACTTATCATACAGGGCAGGTTGGAGGGGCAGTGGAATCACAACAGACCATGGTGGGCAAGAGGGAGTGGGCTGGGGCATGAACAAAGTAAGATGGAGGGTAGAAGGGAGGAGGTGGGGGCTGGGCTCAAACAAAAGTAGGAAGGGTTAAGGGGCCAAGAGCAGCAAGCTGACGTCACAGGTTGGGCAGGAGGGAGGAACAGTGGCAGCACAACAGATGTCGCAGGGCAGGTACAAGGGCTAGTGACAGGACAAAGTGCCCTGGAGGGCAAGAGGGAGGGAATAGGGGCATGTACTTTGACAATGGAAGAAACAGGGAGATGGCAAGAACAGCGGTAGCAAGCTGGCCATGCTGAGCAGGTGGGAAGGAAAGTGGCAGCACATTGGCCCATGCAGGGCAGGTAGGAGGCGCATTGGCTGCACAACGGACCACACAGGACTGGAGTGAAGAGGCAGGAGCATAGACTTGGAGAAAGAAGGGTACGCTGGCATTAGGAAGGTGCAGAGACAACAGGAAAACCATGGTGGGCAAGTGGGAGGTGCATTGGCAGAACATGGACCATGCAGGGCAAGAGGGAGGGAGCCGGGGCTTGGACTCAGACAGCAGAGGGCACAGAGGAAGTGGGTAGAAGCAGCAAGCTAAGCACAGAGGCCAAGCAGGAAGGGTAGTGGCAGCACAAAAGATCACACGGACAGGAGGGAGGGAGCGGAGACAGACTCTAATAATGTAGGGCAGGGATGAGGGACAGGGCAGCAAGCTGACTATGAAGAAAAAGGCATGCATGGGTAGGAGCAGCATAAGGGGGCCCATGCACAGTCAATGATGGGCAGGGAGGAGGGGTCAGGGGCAGAAAGCTGATCAAGTAAGTCAGGCCGACATGGACAGGGGCAGTAAGCTGTCCACAGAGGGCTAACGGGATGGGCCAGGGGCAAACAGACTGTGAGTGGAGGGCAGAGGCAGCAAACTGACCTCACCGAGCAGGCCAGCATGGTCATGGTGAGCACAATGGACTTTGGAGGGCAGAAGGGATGGGCAGGGTCGTAAACATGGAGAGCGGAGGGTAGGGGATGGGGCAGGGTTAGCAAGGTGAACACATACGCAGGCTGGCAGGGATAGCACAATGGACCATGGAGGACAGGCGAGAGAGGCCAGGAGCACACACCGAGAATGGAGGGCAGTGGAGAGAGGCAGCAGGGGCAGCAAGCTGACCACGGAGGAAAGATGGGAGGGGCCAGTCACACAGACTGAGTACAGATAGCAGACAGGAGAGCGGCAGAGACAGAGCAATGTCACATCAGAGGGCAGGAGAATGGGGTAAGGGCATACAGGTGGAGAATGGAGGGCAAGCAGGAGGGGAGCAGCAGCAGGGGTAACGAGTGGACCACGGTGGGCAGGCTGCAGTGGGTGGGCCACCAGCAGATGGTGGACCTCTGCCAACTCCCAGTTGCACATGTCAGAAAGCTGTAACAGTGGAGGTGTTGGCTGAATATGTTTAAAAAATAATTATTGAAATAAACAAAGGTTAAATAGATGTTATAGACAGGTAGGTAATAATATCCTAGCTTATATTAAAAAAGAACAAATTCACTGAAAGACCTAAGGTATATGTAATGTTATAGATAGGTGTTATAATGAGTTAAAAATGAACGCTTAAAAACAAAAAAACACTGAAATTCCTCAGCTATAGTTCAGTGAGCTAACTGTAACTTGCACTGCTTATGAACTCACATATTACATGATTCATTACATGTTAAATGACATAATTGATAACAGATCAAATGACATAATTGCTGATATCACTGATGACATAATTCAAGCTCCTGCTCCTCAAATTATGCTATAAACCGCTCTATCGTTTTAGAAAAGAAAGTAATTAGTAAGGGGCCCACACACATTTACAGCATCCATTGACTGTATGTACATGGGGGCACCCATTAAATATAAATAGTATAGTCCTCGAGACAAGTCTGATATGATTCAGTATGGTAAAATGTATATGATACACAGTCTAACTATGATAAAAAATGTAAGTGCAAGCAGTACTTCATATAAATAAGGTAGCGACTGAGTGCAACTAGTGTGAGTTACAGACGTACGTTACAAATAGGTTGTGGCTTAAATCAAAGTATAGTTGCTAAAATAGGTGAGGGAAAAAAAGTATATATTACCAACATATTCTTGACCTGTAGAGTTCTGTGCACATGCTGACATTAAAGAGTTGTCGTTTAGTGCTATCGAAAAGTTTATATGAACTGGGGATATATAAAGTATGGATATTATATTTCCAGAAGTTCAATGAAAATTCTGGGACATCATATATTATACAGAATGTATCATCAATGCGTGACTCACAAATGACAAGTCGCAGAATGATTGTAAGCACTGTAGTAATGGTGTATTCCATTCTGCTCATTTCAAGAAAATGTGTTAGGTATTTTTACAAACAGGAATTATCAGTGGCAAGAGCACAGATATTAAGCCATTGCCTTAAAATTCTATGTCAGATTAGGTATTTAACAGGTACATCTCATTAAGGTAAATAATGACCAAACACTTTTTTGAATGGTATATAAGGTTAATAAATTGCTGAATGCATTAATGTCTACAGACACATTATGTTTCTTAGGCACATGAATACCAGTAAAATAAAATCGAGCATAATCTCTGCTAAGTGTGGCTGCTTTCACAAATAGGCAATTATGTCTTGCGTGTAGCAAAAGGTAATGCCCATTAGCGCTACAGAGGTGGTTGAACATTGGGTCTAGGTGTAGCTCGCTGATACCTTCCAGTATAAAAGCGTATAGCAAACTGTCACATTTTTTTTGATGATGTCATCAGTGATGTCATCAGTGTCAGTGATGTCATTTGAGAGGTCATCAATTAAGTCTTTTGACATGTCATGACTGATGTAATATGGGAGCTGCTGAGCAGTGCATGGCAGGGACTCAAGCTTTAGTTACCTCACTGAACTATAACTGGTGAATTTCAGTGTTTATAGTTTTTTATATATATATATCCACAAGCAGCCTCCGAGCAGAGGGGCCCCCGACCCTACAGGGCGGCCTCAGAACAATGGGCACGGAGAAGCCCATCAATAAACTCTCCATTCACAAACACGATGAAGCCCAATACCGGAGTCACAGCATTTTAATTGCAGACACAGCAGCGCAGTAAGTTTCTCTTTCTCCTTACGCGTTTCGACAACAATATGTCTTGATCACAGGTAGAGACCTTAAAGTGCAAAGTGCATTTCTGCGCGCCTTTTATTTTAAAAGTCACATGACAGTCTCTTAGAAAATACAGTCCCCATGATGCATTTTGCTTGGCAGTTGTAATGTGATGCATGGAGTCTTGTTATCTCCATATGCCATTTCAGTAAAAAGTTCAATTCTTTCGTGCATGCATCAAATCTCATAGTGGGTTTATTTACTCACGATGTCTTGTGCTTGATTAATATGGCAAGTGCTCGCTTTTCATTAGGCCTTACAACAATGCCAGTCTTTCGGCACGATCAGAACAGGGAATCATCTCTGCCTGAATCCCTTCCTGCGCCGTCACATCTTAGCTAATTAGCATTTCCTCTCGTAGGCTTGTGACGGTGAGTGGGTCATGCCCCAGATTTGAATCCACAAGCAGCCTCCGAGCAGAGGGGCCCCCGACCCTACAGGGCGGCCTCAGAACAATGGGCACGGAGAAGCCCATCAATAAACTCTCCATTCACAAACACGATGAAGCCCAATACCGGAGTCACAGCATTTTAATTGCAGACACAGCAGCGCAGTAAGTTTCTCTTTCTCCTTACGCGTTTCGACAACAATATGTCTTGATCACAGGTAGAGACCTTAAAGTGCAAAGTGCATTTCTGCGCGCCTTTTATTTTAAAAGTCACATGACAGTCTCTTAGAAAATACAGTCCCCATGATGCATTTTGCTTGGCAGTTGTAATGTGATGCATGGAGTCTTGTTATCTCCATATGCCATTTCAGTAAAAAGTTCAATTCTTTCGTGCATGCATCAAATCTCATAGTGGGTTTATTTACTCATGATGTCTTGTACTTGATTAATTATAGGGATTCAGGCAGAGATGATTCCCTGTTCTGATCGTGCCGGAAGACTGGCATTGTTGTAAGGCCTAATGAAAAGCGAGCACTTGCCATATTAATCAAGCACAAGACATCGTGAGTAAGCACCGATGCTGGAGGCTGGGAACCACGAAGTGCAGCAATTGTGAACCCATAAATATATATATATATGTTAGACGGCGACCTCAGAGGAGCCTGGAAGGGGTCCTGACTACCCTGAGACCCACCCTCGAAGTATCGTAGCCGGGCACTGGCGGGAGACTCCCCAGGGGGAGGAATCTCGTATCTAGGATCGTACTTCTGGCACCACACGACACAGAGTGACCACACCGGGTATTCTGAGAAATCAATCTTTATCAAGTAGGTTATCACTGCAAATATGTACAAGGTGAGCACGGGCTCAAGAGTCTCGGAAGGGGTAGGGGGTAGCGGGACAGTCTCTGGTAAAGGTTCAAAGCAGGGACGTATCCGGCGCACAGCTCACAATCCTCGAGCTGGGGGATACGATGTGGTAGACGCGGTCCGGCGGGACCGTGAGAGTCTGTTGGAGCCGCGAGTCACTCAGCGGGCTCAGGTACAGGTTCGGAGGTCTTACGATCTTCAAGGAGCCGCGAGTCACTCAGCAGGCTCAGGTACAAGTTCGGAGGTCTTACGATCTTCAGGGAGCCGCGAGTCACTCAGCAGGGCTCAAGCACAAGTTCGGAGGTCTTACGATCTTCAGGGAGCCGCGAGTCACTCAGCAGGCTCAGGTACAAGTTCGGAGGTCTTACGATCTTCAGGGAGCCGCGAGTCACTCAGCAGGGCTCAGGAGGGTCCAAGTTCCAGGAGCCGCGACCACGTCGGCAGGCTCTCGTTGTTCCAGCGTCGAATCTGCCGGACAGACCCAGAGCACCCCTTGTTATAGGTCGACCCTTCTTTGATGTCTGGAGTCTGTGCAGGCAGGGGTCTTCTCACCTGGGGGTCGCTTGTCGGGATTTCCTGCTATTGTCTTTTGATCCTTTCAGGGCCGGGTCGGGAGGAGTCCCAGACACCCAGCAGGCGTGGAGCCAGCCTTCAGGGAGGCCGGAGGGCCGATCGAAACCCATCGTCCCAGGGGAGTTCAGAGGTGCGATAGAAACTGCTCCTCCCTCTCTCAACCCCTGGAAGCGTGATGTCCTCCAGCCGGAGTGGCGCCTCTAGGCCCGGGTCGCGCTGGGGCCGGGCGGCCATCTTGGTGCATGAAGCGGGCACGCGGGCCCGGGGTGGCCGAAAGGAGAGAGGCCATGGACGGGGATGTCCGGGTCGGTGCGTGTGTCCTGGTGGGGAGGGTCGGCTGGGCCGTGTGCTTGGGCTGCAGGTACCAGGTTTCGGTGGTGCGGGGGCACGGAGGGCCATTCTACGAGGCCGGGTCCAACACGCGTCCCCCCCAGCTGAAAGCCGGAGAGAACTGCCCATCATCTTGGGGGGTTCTCTTCGCTGAGGCGGAAGAACCGGGAGAGGCCGTCAGCATTGGCGTGGTCCGTACCAGGGCGGTGTTCTACGGTGAAATCCATCCCCTGGAGGGAGATTGACCACCGCAGTAGCTTGGGGTTTTCTCCTTGCATCTGCATGAGCCATCGCAAGGGCCGATGGTCAGTTTGGACTCTGAAATGGGTGCCGAACAGGTAGGGTCGTAGCTTTTTGAGTGCCCAGACCCCGGCAAAGGCTTCGCGCTCTATGGTGCTCCATCTCTGTTCTCGGGGCAACAGCCGCCGACTGAGGAAGGCGACGGGCTGGTCTAGGCCTTGGTCATTCACTTGGGACAGGACGGCCCCAATGCCATGCTCGGAGGCATCGGTCTGGACTATGAACTCCTTGGCGTAGTCGGGAGCCTGGAGGACGGGGGCAGTACACATGGCTTTTTTTAGGGCATCGAAAGCTTCCTGGCAGGCAGCCGTCCACTGCACTTTCTTTGGCTGTCTTTTAGACGTGAGTTCTGT
Source organism: Triturus cristatus (assembly GCF_964204655.1). NCBI lineage: Eukaryota > Metazoa > Chordata > Amphibia > Caudata > Salamandridae > Triturus > Triturus cristatus. Next base: position 76,896,508 of record NC_140582.1, on the reverse strand, counting down.
GAGAGGGCCGACAAGGCTGCCATACCCCCGAATGAATCTTCGGTAGTAGCCCGTGAGTCCCAGAAAGGCTCGGACCTCCGTTTGGGTGATGGGTGGTTCCCAGGCCAGGATGGCGTCGATCTTTGGCTGCAGAGGGGCGACCTGGCCGCTCCCGACCTGGTGCCCCAGGTAGACTACGGATCCTTGCCCGATCTGGCACTTGCTGGCTTTTACTGTGAGGCCTGCCTGGCGCAGGGCGGTTAGCACCCTCCGGAGGTGCTGGAGGTGCTCACTCCACTCTGAACTGAAGACAGCGATATCGTCCAGATATGCCGCGCTGAACTGCTCTAGCCCGGCCAGGACCCTATTCACCAGTCGCTGGAAAGTGGCCGGGGCATTTTTCATCCCGAAGGGCATTACGCGGAAGCGGTAGTGCCCATCGGGGGTGGAGAAAGCGGACCGCTCCTTGGCCCCTTCGGTGAGCGCAATCTGCCAGTATCCGCAGGTGAGGTCGAATGTGCTGAGGAACCGGGCTGCCCCTAGCCGGTCAATGAGTTCGTCGGCTCGTGGAATGGGGTGGGCATCGGCTCGGGTAACGTCATTGAGCCCCCGGTAGTCCACGCAGAATCGGAGCTCGGGGGCGACACCGGGGGCCGCTGCCTTCGGGACCAGGACCACGGGGCTGGCCCAGGGACTGTCAGAGGGCTCGATCACCCCCAGGGTCAACATCTTCGAGACTTCCGCTTGAATGCAGGACCGGACCCGGTCAGTAACCCGGTAGGCTCGGTGTCTCACCGGCGGGCTGTCCCCGGTGTCCACGTCATGAACACACCAGTTGGTGACCCGGGGGGTCAGGGAGAAGAGGTCGGAAAATTGTCTTAGGAGCTGGCGGCAGTCCGCTTGTTGCTGGGCAGTGAGGGCTGGGGAGAGGTTCACTCCTTCCACGGAGCCATCCTGCTCCTTGACACACAGGAGGTCCGGGAGGGGATCCGACTCATCTTCGGCCCCGTCATCGGTGGCCAGCAGGAGGCTCAGTTCTGTCCGCTCGAAGTGAGGCTTGAGGCGGTTCACGTGCAGGACCCGGAGGGGATCCCGAGGCGACTGGACGTCCACCAAGTATGTGACTTGACTCTTCCGCTCAACCACTTTGTAGGGCCCAGCCCATCGGTCCTGGAGGGTGCCAGGCTTCACGGGGGCCATGACCCACACCTGCTGGCCCGGCTGGAACTCGACCAGAGTGGCATTCTGGTCGTACCAGCGCTTCATCTCTTCTTGACTTGCCTCCAGGTTGGCCTCGGCCAGTTCTCGGAACTTCCTGGTCTGGTTCCGGAGGGCCAGGACGTATTGGAACACATCTCGGGGGGTGGTCTGGGGTGCTGCCTCCCACCCTTCCTTAACCAAACTGAGGGGACCTCGGACGGGGTGTCCATAGAGTAATTCAAACGGGCTGAACCCTAAGGACTTCTGGGGGACCTCCCGGTCAGCGAACAAGAGGCAGGGGAGCAGGACGTCCCACTTACGCCGGAGGGGCTCTTCTAGGCCAGCGATCATCCCTTTCAAAGTCCTATTAAACCTTTCTACTAGGCCGTTCCCTTGGGGATGGTACGGGGTGGTGAACTTATAGGACACCCCACATTGTTGCCACAGGGACGTCATATATTTCGAGATAAAATTAGTGCCGCGATCGCTCACGACCTCGCGGGGAAAACCCACCCTGGAAAAGATCCCCATCAGGGCCCGGCCCACCACGGGGGCCGTAATGGTGCGTAGGGGAATAGCCTCAGGATAGCGGGTGGCGTGGTCCACTAGGACCAAGATGAACCGGTGGCCTTGGGAGGTGGGGGGGTCCAGTGGTCCCACGATGTCGATTCCGACTCGTTCAAAAGGGGTACTGACGACCGGGAAGGGTTGGAGGGGAGCCTTGCGCTTCCCCCCACTCTTCCCACTAGCCTGGCACGTGGGGCAGGACTTGCAGTGGGCTTCTACCGCTGCTCTCATTCTAGGCCAGTAAAAATGGGTCACGAGACGGCTGTAGGTCTTGTCCTGACCCAGGTGGCCGGCGAGGGGGACGTCGTGGGCTAAGCCCAGGAGGAAATCTCGGAAGCGGAGGGGTACCACCAGTACCCGTCCGGATCCCAGCTCCACCGGCTTCTGCTCACTGTACAAGATGTTATTTTCCCAATAGATTCGGTGCGTCCCGGTCTGGTCACCTGCGGCTTGGCCCTCGGCCTGGCGCCGCAGCCCGACCAGGGAAGGACAAGTGGCTTGCTCCCGGCAAAATTCTTCCCGGGTGGGCCCGCCCTCGTGGCGCCAATGGGCCAACTCGGGTAGATCTCCCAACTCGGGGACCGGGGCGGGGTCGGATGGTGCGGGTTCGTCGCGGGCGACGGACCCTTCTGATGGGGGGACGGGAGGACCCTCGGCGGGGACTGTACTGGTCTCTTCGATCGGGGTGCTCCCGACTTCTCTCCGGGGAGTGAGTCGGGCTGACATAGATCGGGTGGTGGCGCACACCCACTCGGGGAGCCCCATCATTCCTAGGTGGGCCTTGCGCTCGACGTGCTTCCAGGGAGAACTCTCCAGGTCATTCCCTAACAGGCAGTCGACCGGCTGGGAGGTTCTTACGGCCACCTTGAGTTTACCTATCACCCCTCCCCACTCAAACGGCACCAGGGCTACCTGACACATACTTTCTCTATTGTCTGCGGATATTACGGGGCAAAAGACGTTGGGGAGGATCTGCTCCTCGGGGACTAGGTGCCTGAGGACACCGGTGATACTGGCCCCGGTGTCCCGCAGGGCCTCTACTTGGTGGCCATTGATCTTGACGAGCTGCCCGTATTTCTGTGTGTTGGAGGGTAGGAGGCTACCAGGGATCATCTCCCTATCTCCCAGGGATACTAGGGCCATCGCTGTGGGTTCCCACTCCTCGGCTTCCTCAACCTCCTCCCCCAGGGCTACGTTGGCTATCTGTCTCGCAGGGGTGGTAGGGGAGACTTGGGTGGCCATGGGGCACTCTGGGTCATTGGCGTAGTGCCCGGGTTTCTGGCAACGGAAACATGTGACGGTCACCCGGTGTCCCCGTCTCCCAGGGGGCCCTGTCACCGGTGGGGGGGGGTGCCGGGAAAGGTGGAGGTTGTGTCTTCGGGAGGCTGGGACTCTCTCGGCCCTCCCTGGTTCCCTCCCCCTCTCTGGCGGGGTGGTCCCTGACTGGCTCGGGGGTACTCTCCTACCATGCCCCGGGAGACCCGGGTGTTGGTCCAGCGGTCGGCCTCCACAGCCAGCTTCCGGGGATCTGTGAGCTTGCTGTCAAGCAGATGCTGACGTAGTTCTATGAAGCAGTTCGCAGCCAGATGTTCCCACAACATGAGGTCAGTGAGTTCGGCAAGGGTGGTGACTTTGCTGCCCTTGATCCACCCATCGAAGGCCCGACTGAAAAAGTTTACATACTCCACCCAGGTGGTGCCCGGGATCTTCCTGCAGTCCCGGAATCGCTGACGGTACATTTCTGGGGTGAGGCCGTATCTTGTGAGTAGAGCCTCTTTCATGTGGCTGTAGGAGGTCTGCAGGGAGAGGGGTAGGTCGAGCAGGGTGTCCCTTCCTTCGCTCAGAAACCGCCCCCACAACCCCGCCCCCCAGTCCTTCTGCGGGATCCGATGGGAGGTCATGGCGACCTCGTAGGCCCTGAACCATTGCTGAATGTCATCGTTTTTATAATATTCCTTGACCACATCCTTGGGGATGTGGACCTTCTGTTCCGCTGGGGAGGCCGTCTCTCGGTTTCCCGGGGGCCTCCCTTCCTCGTTTCTGGCCTTGAGCTCGAGTTCCTTCAAGCTGCGTTCGTGCTCCAGTTGGAGCTTCCTTCCTTCGTGCTCCCGTTGGAGCTTCTTTTCTTGTAGTTCGCCTTGTACACGCATTTGCTCTACTGCTAGCTTTTTTTCCGCTAACTTCAATTCGCCCTCGATTTTGAGTTTGGCTAACTCGAGTTCATGATTGCGGCTTCTCTCTCTGTCCGCGAGCTCTTCCGGGGATAGGCCCCCGTCTGGTACGATGCCTCGCACCTGATTGCTACTGCTTTCACTTTGGGGGGGTTCGGCTTCGTCGGGGCGCTCCCCCGTGCCTTCCGGGCGGGAGGCCCTCGTCTCCACCCAAGTTTTCAGTGCTTTCTGCAAATCCTCTTTAGTGTTGAGACCAGTGGTAGCGATTTTAAGTTCTTTGCAAAATTGCTTTAGCTCTTTGTGTGTGTATTCTTCTAGATGCTCCACCTGGAACACCCTGTCGGCGTTGGTTTCTGCTGGGCTCACGGCGCTTCCTTCTGCCATCTTTGTCGGTAGTGTTTCCGTTGTTCACGGTACGATCTCTAGGTGATGGGCCCGAATCCCGTCGCTTGCCACCAATGTTAGACGGCGACCTCAGAGGAGCCTGGAAGGGGTCCTGACTACCCTGAGACCCACCCTCGAAGTATCGTAGCCGGGCACTTGCGGGAGACTCCCCAGGGGGAGGAATCTCGTATCTAGGATCGTACTTCTGGCACCACACGACACAGAGTGACCACACCGGGTATTCTGAGAAATCAATCTTTATCAAGTAGGTTATCACTGCAAATATGTACAAGGTGAGCACGGGCTCAAGAGTCTCGGAAGGGGTAGGGGGTAGCGGGACAGTCTCTGGTAAAGGTTCAAAGCAGGGACGTATCCGGCGCACAGCTCACAATCCTCGAGCTGGGGGATACGATGTGGTAGACGGGGTCCGGCGGGACCGTGAGAGTCTGTTGGAGCCGCGAGTCACTCAGCGGGCTCAGGTACAGGTTCGGAGGTCTTACGATCTTCAAGGAGCCGCGAGTCACTCAGCAGGCTCAGGTACAAGTTTGGAGGTCTTACGATCTTCAGGGAGCCGCGAGTCACTCAGCAGGGCTCAAGCACAAGTTCAGAGGTCTTACGATCTTCAGGGAGCCGCGAGTCACTCAGCAGGCTCAGGTACAAGTTCGGAGGTCTTACGATCTTCAGGGAGCCGCGAGTCACTCAGCAGGGCTCAGGAGGGTCCAAGTTCCAGGAGCCGCGACCACGTCGGCAGGCTCTCGTTGTTCCAGCGTCGAATCTGCCGGACAGACCCAGAGCACCCCTTGTTATAGGTCGACCCCTCTTTGATGTCCGGAGTCTGTGCAGGCAGGGGTCTTGTCACCTGTGGGTCGCTTGTCGGGATTTCCTGCTATTGTCTTTTGATCCTTTCAGGGCCGGGTCGGGAGGAGTCCCAGACACCCAGCAGGCGTGGAGCCAGCCTTCAGGGAGGCCGGAGGGCCGATCGAAACCCAGCGTCCCAGGGGAGTTCAGAGGTGCGATAGAAACTGCTCCTCCCTCTCTCAACCCCTGGAAGCGTGATGTCCTCCAGCCAGAGTGGCGCCTCTAGGCCCGGGTCGCGCTGGGGCCGGGCGGCCATCTTGGTGCATGAAGTGGGCACGCGGGCCCGGGGTGGCCGAAAGGAGAGAGGCCATGGACGGGGATGTCCGGGTCGGTGCGTGTGTCCTGGTGGGGAGGGTCGGCTGGGCCGTGTGCTTGGGCTGCAGGTACCAGGTTTCGGTGGTGCGGGGCAGGGAGGGCCACTCTACGAGGCCGGGTCCAACAATATATATATATATATATATATAAATATATGTATATATATAAATATATAAATATATATATATATATATTATCTACTGGCGGTCGCCAGTAGATAGTTATAGTTAGGACCCTGTTTCCATAGGAAATCCGCAACATTCTATTTGGAATAACTTTGGCGCCGGTCGACGAATCCTCGCGAAATTTTCAAAACTAATGGGGTGCTACGCTCCGCTCCTACCCTGAAAGTCTCGGGGGGATTCGTCAAGCGGGGGCTGAGAAAAAAGGGGGGTCCCAAAACACGTTTTCCCCATGCATTTTTCCATAGGACCTTTAGACACAGCTACAGCCCGAACGGCTGAACAGAGTTACTTGAAATTTGGCAGAGAGGTAGTCTACGGGTCAAGGAAGTGCCTTTTGTAGGTCTGGTGTAAATCTGTTCAGTAGTTCCTGAGAAAATAGCATTTAAATCAATATATATATCTGTGGCAGCTTACCGTGCGCTTACCGTGCGCTTACGGTAAGCTTACCGTACGCGTACCGTGCCGTGCGCGTGCGCGATTCTGATTGGCTGTTAGATCTTAGTAAACATTCGAATCGGTCGAAACCAGGAAATGGCGGCCGCCATTTTCTCTCTCGCACTCTGAGGGGGGGGAGGAAAAACAAAGGTGGATATCATGAAAAGGGGCAGGCTAGACAGCTCCTAACCACCTAGCCTTGGTTAGGGTGTCCCAAAAAAACCCCCAAGGGCAAAATTTTTTTTTTTTTAAATAACGCCGATTGCGCTTACCGTTCGCGTACGGTCAAAAATAATAAAAAAAATAAAAATAGCCACATTTCCCCCCCCCCCCGTATGCAAAAGGTGCCCACAGGGCACCTTTTGTGCATGGCATATATATTTATTGATCATTTAATAGATAACCTTTCACAACGAAGCACATAATATGTCCCTATGGTGCGAACGGTGCGCGAAGCGCATCGTGCGTACATGGCCCATCCAGCGTAACGTGGGCACGCGGTGCGCGTAGCGCACCCCGTGCCTACCGTGCGTGCACGGCACTAACTGCGTAAAGTGGGCGCGCGGTGCGTGAAGCGCCCCGCGTGCTCACTGTGCGCGCACGGTGCGCGCACGGAACGAACTGCGTGAAGTGGGCGCGCACGCCACGAACGGCGTAAAGTAACTTAGCATTTAAAAAAACGTACAAATTCACTGAAAAAACCATAGGTTTCACACATGTTATAGTTAGGAATTAGCATTTAAAAAACCTTGCAAATTCACTGAAAAAACCATAGGTTTCACACACGTTATAGTTAGCGGACATTTCACTCATAAAAAACCAATGAAATTCCCCCGTTATAGTTAGTGCAGGCAACTATAACTCACGCGACCGCAATCCTCTGCTGATGCTAATACTGTATTTAGACACTTATTTGCCCATGTCTTCTTCCATTAAATTTTAGCTATACATATATTACAAATATTTTTTTTTCATAAAGACACATATGTCATCAGCAGAGGATTGCGGTCGCGTGAGTTATAGTTGCCTGCACTAACTATAACGGGGGAATTTCATTGGTTTTTTATGAGTGAAATGTCCGCTAACTATAACGTGTGTGAAACCTATGGTTTTTTCAGTGAATATATATATATATAAAACATAACAAACTCTGAGAACAATAATTGTCAGTATTCTCAATAATAAACAGATGATAAATCTTCTTATTCGTTCATTTCATGGTGTTTTTATTCTTGATTCTTTTTAGAAGTCACCAGTTCACAAAGAAGAGTCACAGAACTTGCCCAAAACTTGCCAACACGTGTTTCGCGCCAGTTGCGCTTCTTCAGGGCTGTCATATAAACAAAATATTTGATACATTTAGAATTAAACTCATCCATCTTATTAGTACATCAATGTCTCTACAGTTTTTAAATAATGATACATGGCGATGTTTACGCCTTCAATAATTTCATCTTGAGCAAAACAAAGAAATATACATTTGTATATACAGGTGAATACAGAAAACCCCAAAAATAAATAAAAAAACAAATAAAAAAACCGGGAAGAAATAGGGAAAATTAGGAGCATAGGGCCTGTATTTTAGTCTTATAGTCACTTGTCATACATTCTTTTGACAAATACATCTGAAGTTCCCACCTAAATTGTTATCCAATTTACCGGTCAATTTACCTGCAACCCAACCTTTTTGTAGTATTGTTATAAGCAGGTGCAAGGTGCTTGTTCTAATTTGTGTACTTTTTGAAAGATTGTAATTTCATTATGGCCAAACATTTTGATCAACATGAGTGTCTAGCTAAGGATCTGTTTTCAGTAGCACTAGGGATAGGAAATGGGTCTGCTAAAGTAGCTAATAAAAAAGCCTAAAAGAATTGTTTATTAAATTAGAAAGAGTACAAAAAAAAGAGTCAGCGAAATGGTGGGATGCTATGACCCTCAGGAAGTATCTAGACTCTGAAAGGACACCTAGAGGCCTTAGGATCAATATTTTTCCAGCTGTAGAAGACCTTGACGAACAGAAAGCAGAAAAGTGGGAAGAGAGATTGAAAGAAACATCTAAGGATCTAATGATTATGCTAATTGAATTTGCAGAGGAAGAGAGAAAAAAACTACTAACTGAGATTGAATCTATTAAGAAAGAAATTGAGAATCTTAACTGTCCAGAAAATACTGCCAAGATTTATGAGATTTTAGACAAAATAATGGACTCTTATCAAATAGAATTGAAAGAAAGGAAGAGAATTAAATTCTCTAGAGATGAGAGAGACTACAAATATGGGAGGGTATATACTTATGCCAGAAAGTTTGATGGGTCATTTCGTAATGATGAGCGTAGTAATAGGATTCCTACTAAAGATATTTCTAGGACAGTAACACTTGGAGATACATCGAGTACTGGTCTCAGTAGCAGTGAATCAGATTTGGAGAAATCCAACAGAGAGGAAGTAGGAGCTGGAGCTAGATCCTCGTCTTTTTTAAAGGAACTCAAAAGGATTCGGAAAGTACATTTTCAAACAGGAGGGAGGGATCGAGAACAGGACATGAGAGAACTAGAGGCAAGAAAGGAGGGGGAACTAGAACCTATCGCAGAAAACAGAAACAGAGATGGAGTAAGAACCAGGTCTCAGCTACAGAGAGAAACAGTAATGAGGAAGTAGATAATCTTATTGTGAATCTATCACATAAAACCCTCATGGAAAACGAAATAAGTGTTCTTAATAAAGGTTTAAGTTTTGCACCTTCCATAAGTGGGACGACTTACAAGCAAAAGTTGATGTTAATCGATTTGCTAGAACTGTGAAATTAAAAAAATATTTTCATAGTAAATCTGATGTAAAACCAACTGTGTGTATTGAGAATACTATTAGTGGAATGTCGATCAAAGAATTAAGTGATATTGGTTGTCTTGTAAATCTGGATAATGAGACAAATTGTGACATTGAAGACATTGCAGTTGATTTGAATATTACAACAGATTTTAGTATTCCTAGTAACTTGAAATCCAAATCAAAGTTTGTGCCTCCTATGAAAGGAGAGAATGTAATAGATGTTTTTACAAATCTTGTCATAAAAGATTTTGATGAAGAAATATTCAGTAAGAACAAATATAATCTTAATAAAGGTGAATTTCAAGCATTACAAAATCTGTGTAATGACAGAAGCATTATTATTCGTCAAGCAGATAAAGGGGGGAATGTGGTGATTTTGAACCATGATGACTACCACAAAGAAGCTTTGAGACAATTAAGAGATTGTGAGAGTTATGGCAGAGCAAAGCCAGTACAAATTACCAATGCTAAAGCAACTATCTTAAATACCTTGAAACTCTATCTAGATAAGAAACTACTAGACAGGGATGAATTTAACTATTTACTAGTAGATAAAGCAAAGATCCCTATTATCTACTTTCTCCCAAAAATACATAAAGGAGGCCCAATACCACCTGGACGACCTATAATTTCAGGGATTAACAGTATGACAGAACACATATCTGAGTATATTGACATTTTTTTGATGCCTTTCGTTAAAACACTTGCATCATATATTAGAGATACGAAGGATTTTCTACGACAAATAGATAACATCAATTGGGAAACAGGAATGATTTTGGTGACTATGGACGTTAATAGTTTATATACCAGCATTAAACATGAAAAAGGTATTGAGGCTGTAAAATATTTTCTATACACCAAATCAGCAAGCTATTTACAACACTCCAATATGATACTTGATCTTCTTAATCTAGTTCTCTCTAATAATTTCTTTTACTATAGAGAAGACTTGTTTCATCAAAGAACTGGTACAGCGATGGGTGCTAAATTCGCACCCTCTTATGCTAATCTCTTCATGGGACATTATGAAAGGGAACATGCCTGGAAATCAGATACTAATTTTGAAGATAACATTATTTATTGGGGCAGGTTCATAGATGATATTTTCATGATTTGGAATGGTAATGAAGATAATTTGAAATTGTTCCATAAGTTTTTGAATACTAATAATCACAACATAACAGTTACTTTAGAGTGCAGTACGGAAAAAATTGTTTTTTTGGATGTTGAAATGTATGTGAGTCAGGGACGTTTAGAGTCAAAACTGTATCGGAAACCTACCTCAACTAACTCTATTTTGCATGCTAGATCAGGACATCTTAGAAGACAGATCGAAAACATTCCTTATGGAGAATTTTTGAGAGCTAAGAGAAATTGTAGCGAAGACCATGAATATCAAAATGTCAGTCGAGATCTTACAGAAAGATTTCTCAAAAGAGGATATAAAAGAAGGGTTGTGGACAAAGCTAGAAACAAAGCACAGAAAGTGAATAGAGATACATTACTTCAAGACAGACCAAGACCAGCTAATGATCAGAAGGAAATAGCTAGATATATTACAACTTACAGCGAGGGGAATAATAAGGTTTTTACATCCCTCTGTAAACACTGGGATGTTTTAACTTTAGATAAAGATATTTCTCAATTTTTGGGTAAGAAACCAAATATGCTGTATAAAAGAGCCCCTACATTAAGGAATATTCTAAGTCCCAGTGACACATTATCTTACCCTATACAAGCAAGTGAAAAATCATCACGGATTGATAATCAATTGACACCAGGATCGTATAGATGTGGTCAATGTATTTGCTGTAAATATGTTACAGATAAAACTAAGAATTTTGGCAGGTCTACCAATAGTAACCACTTTAAAATAAAATCGTTTATCAATTGTAATACCAGCTATTGCATTTACACAATTACATGTGTATGCAATAAGATGAATGTGATGAAGTCAAAAACAGATAATTGCAGTTAAGGAACTACAGAACAACAAAGAAGTTGTCATTAAAAAGTCCGATAAAGGCGGAAATGTTGTGGTGTGGCCTACCAAGATGTATTTAAATGAAGGTAGACGACAGCTGGATGATGTAGAAAGCTATACAATTAGTAACAGAACCAGCTATGAAAAAAGCAACAATGAATATTAGTTGCAATTAGGTGTGTGGAAACGTCAAAAATTGATTTCAGAGGATGAGTATAGATTTCTTAAATGTGACCATCCGAAGTCCCAGTGACACATTATCTTACCCTATACAAGCAAGTGAAAAATCATCACGGATTGATAATCAATTGACACCAGGATCGTATAGATGTGGTCAATGTATTTGCTGTAAATATGTTACAGATAAAACTAAGAATTTTGGCAGGTCTACCAATAGTAACCACTTTAAAATAAAATCGTTTATCAATTGTAATACCAGCTATTGCATTTACACAATTACATGTGTATGCAATAAGATGAATGTTGGCTCATCAATAAGGAAGCTTAAAATTAGATGGATGGAACATCTTCGAGCTATAAAAAACTGCGACCCTAAGTACCCAATGGCAGTTCATTTCAAAGAAAAACATAAACGTAATGAATTGGGAGACATTTGATTTATGGGCATTGAACAGGTCACCTTAGATAGGAGAGGAGGTGACCTAGAAGCAAAATTAAGATGTAGAGAAACCTTCTGGATCAACAAATTACAGGCGGTACAGCATGGCTTGTATGCTGATCGAGAAATGTATATCTTGTTTGGTTAAGTTCAAATGTTAATGCTTTGGACCCACCACCTGCTATGCATATGACTGACAAACTAACTAGATATTAATTTTTCCATATTGTACACAGATCTCCTACCCTCTGTACAGTGACCTTAATATTAGGGAGAAGAATTCTGGCCCATGCGAGACTGATACGCTAATAATCTTGAAATTATTAACAACATGTTCAATAATAGATATGAAGAAACAATCGATTTATCAGATAGCATACTTGGTAATACTTGACAATAGTAAAACGAACATACCCCGGTTCGCCTCCGACCTCGAGATAACAATTCAGAACATTTATAAATATCGAATTTAATTTTGTTGAAGGTTTAAAATCAATTGAATTTTTAATAAAATAATTGTCTAATAATTCATAACATTAAAATTCCTTTTCCTCATGTTGTGGCTATAATACCTGTTAGAAAAATTGAGAGGGACCCCTTAGTAACCAAGGGAGATAGGGTACGTCACCCAGATAAAAGGAAATGTTCCCTTGATTTTGCTAGTTAACAGAGCATTAAGTATTACGTCAGAAAAAAGTTTATCTTTGGGAATTGAATTTTTCTTTATTTTTTTAAAAAACAAATATATTCATCTTTGTAAATCATACAAATTCATGAAACAAAACATCCAAAATGTTAAAAACCTCCTAAAATACAGTACAGTTTCAATGCATTCACATAAACGAAAAAATTTTTGAAATTATAAAAAGAAACTTTACAACACCATTATGACCAGCATAACGTTTGAGACAAAAACACAAATTGTAAGATTCAGAAACTTCTCTTTACGAGTGCACATCAGATTGAGTTTTTGAAAATACAGTACATTATACGTTGACAAATCTTGTATATACGTAATCTGTATTTGTTCTCTGATTGCGCTATCCACAGCGTCGACGCGTTTCGATGGTTTCACACTGATAATCCCATCTTTATCAAGACCACATATTTTTGTCTCACACTTCAGGAATTTTCCTAGAACAATTAGATACAGTTACTATTCGTGCTTTTATTAATTTTTGCTAGCAATTATCCGCTTGATATTTTTTGCTTAGCTATTCTTCCTCTTTCTATGTTTGGTCTATAGAAAGGATATATTTTGTAATTTTTTTAACCCACATTTTGTTTAAGATATCTGGTGGTTATCCCTCTATGTTCTTAATATGGCAGCCGGATTTCCTGTATATTTACATCCTGTTTACCGGCTTCGATCTAAGTATATATTCTACAAAGGCCACTGCTTTTTTTAATTAATAACTTTTGAATACGAATCTCTTCTCACCTTTGGGTTTAGCGATCTTTTCCTGGCCCCTTGTTCGTTTTAAAGTTATATTAACCCACTTCTTTCAACTTCTTCGTGGTTAAGTATGGTCTATTTTATTCTTACTGGGTTGGAAGGGGGGAAAAGGGAAAAGTTCGAATTATTTATAGAGCCTGGTTCATCTTGTTCACTTCGTTATAGACATGTGTCTTTCCTTGCCATTAAACTATCTCAATTACCTTTTCGTAATGAAGTCGGGTTTTCCTGTTTTTAAAGGAAATCGTTTTTTCCTTTTGTTTCTGTCTGTCAGTTATCTGTACTGCGCGATATTTTAAAATGTTTCTTTCTGCGTCAGTATATCTGGAAGGAATAAGATAAAGAATTTTTATCTCGGTTTTTCGTGCTTGTCGTACTGGTAGTTTGTTGCCGCTAGCGTTTTAACAAGCCCTCATTGTCTCACCTGAGTATACGTTGTCTTGTACTCGGAATGTTTATTTAAGCATCGGAGCACGCTCTGTAGTGATTTTCCGAGTTCTTGCGCTGCCGATTGTTAAAAAGCCTCTTCCTATACAGGCGAGTCTAATGGACATAGAAAAAAGGGGATATCATCTGAGTTTAGTCATTACTACTGGTCTCTAGTAGCTTTTCTAACCGTTGTCTATATGGGTTCAAGTTTCTCACCTGATTTCTCGCTGTGTAATAGCCGTCCTGTCAGAATCTGGATCGGAGCTAAATCGATCTTTTCTTACCCAGTTTCCTATTTATCTGTTGTTTCCTACTTTCCTATTGGTTGAAACTTCCGCTCGTGATTAGTGGAACTATCTCCAGACTGAATTCTGCTTAAGGGTTGGTTAATAGAGTCACATGGTCGGGTTTGTTTGCTCTTTCCTTTTTCTACTCCGTTTTTTCGGTTCAAGGAAGAGAAAACTTTATTGGTACTGCCTGTATGTTCTCTCTACTGACTACCGTTATTAGATTATTTATAAGGTAGAATCGGCACTCAGTATTATATTTGAGTATAATATATTCATTCCTGATTTTTTATCTGATCCTAACTGCCATCTAAATTTTATGTCTTATAAAGATAAGGTTAGAGCATACTGTACTATTTGGAGAGCATAAACCTCATCCAATCCTCTCTTGTGTTTAAACCTCTGTCAATGGTATTCAAATAGCATATATACCACTGTTCTCTCTTTTTTCTCCTGCATTCTAAGTTTCCTCCTCTTCTGTTAATCGTAATTTTTTCCAATATAAACCACTGGAATTCATCACATTTGTGGTTCATCTTGGTGAAATGGTCAACTAGTTGGGCATTTTCCTTATGGGTTCTTATTGCCGACTTGTGTTCAGCTAGGCGTGTACGGAGTTCTCTACTCGTTTCGCCGACATAACCAAGCCCACATGGGCAGGTTAGGAGGTATACTACATTCTTGCTACGGCAATTGTTTAATGTCGTACTGCTAAGATTTTTGCCTTCAAATGTGATGTTTTTCCCTTCTAGACATTGTGTGCAAACTGCACACGATCCACATTTGTGATTTCCAGTTGCTCTCTCACCTCCTAGCGTATTCTGTTTTTCTACTTCTGTTGGATATGTTCTAACCAATGCGTTTCTGATTGTCTTATTGCGTCTGTATGAGAAAAGCGGTTTATTTAGTTTAATCTCGGTACCGTAGTTTAAAATCTTCCAATTCCTATTGATTATATTCTTGATTTGATTACTCTTGTTTGAGAATTGAGTTACAAAAACAATTCTCTCTGTTGATATATTTTCCTTCTTCTCTTTATTTAAACTTAGTAAGCTTTCTCTGTCATAAAACCTCGCTCTTTTTAAAGAATTTTTTATCAATTTTTTTGGGTAGCCTCTGGCCTCTAATTTTGTTTTCATTTTATCTGCATGATGGTAGAAGTCTGCGATACTAGTGCAGTTTCTCCGCAGTCTTAAAAATTCCCCAAATGGAATATTATCCTTTTGGGAGTGGGGATGGTTGCTGGTATATTGTAGCAGTGTGTTTTTATCAGTTGGTTTTGTATACAGTTCTACCTGCAGCGAGGTTTTATGACAGAGAAAGCTTACTAAATTTAAATAAAGAGAAGAAGGAAAATATATCAACAGAGAGAATTGTTTTTGTAACTCAATTCTCAAACAAGAGTAATCAAATCAAGAATATAATCAATAGGAATTGGAAGATTTTAAACTACGGTACCGAGATTAAACTAAATAAACCGCTTTTCTCATACAGACGCAATAAGACAATCAGAAACGCATTGGTTAGAACATATCCAACAGAAGTAGAAAAACAGAATACGCTAGGAGGTGAGAGAGCAACTGGAAATCACAAATGTGGATCGTGTGCAGTTTGCACACAATGTCTAGAAGGGAAAAACATCACATTTGAAGGCAAAAATCTTAGCAGTACGACATTAAACAATTGCCGTAGCAAGAATGTAGTATACCTCCTAACCTGCCCATGTGGGCTTGGTTATGTCGGCGAAACGAGTAGAGAACTCCGTACACGCCTAGCTGAACACAAGTCGGCAATAAGAACCCATAAGGAAAATGCCCCACTAGTTGACCATTTCACCAAGATGAACCACAAATGTGATGAATTCCAGTGGTTTATATTGGAAAAAATTACGATTAACAGAAGAGGAGGAAACTTAGAATGCAGGAGAAAAAAGAGAGAACAGTGGTATATATGCTATTTGAATACCATTGACAGAGGTTTAAACACAAGAGAGGATTGGATGAGGTTTATGCTCTCCAAATAGTACAGTATGCTCTAACCTTATCTTTATAAGACATAAAATTTAGATGGCAGTTAGGATCAGATAAAAAATCAGGAATGAATATATTATACTCAAATATAATACTGAGTGCCGATTCTACCTTATAAATAATCTAATAACGGTAGTCAGTAGAGAGAACATACAGGCAGTACCAATAAAGTTTTCTCTTCCTTGAACCGAAAAAACGGAGTAGAAAAAGGAAAGAGCAAACAAACCCGACCATGTGACTCTATTAACCAACCCTTAAGCAGAATTCAGTCTGGAGATAGTTCCACTAATCACGAGCGGAAGTTTCAACCAATAGGAAAGTAGGAAACAACAGATAAATAGGAAACTGGGTAAGAAAAGATCGATTTAGCTCCGATCCAGATTCTGACAGGACGGCTATTACACAGCGAGAAATCAGGTGAGAAACTTGAACCCATATAGACAACGGTTAGAAAAGCTACTAGAGACCAGTAGTAATGACTAAACTCAGATGATATCCCCTTTTTTCTATGTCCATTAGACTCGCCTGTATAGGAAGAGGCTTTTTAACAATCGGCAGCGCAAGAACTCGGAAAATCACTACAGAGCGTGCTCCGATGCTTAAATAAACATTACGAGTACAAGACAACGTATACTCAGGTGAGACAATGAGGGCTTGTTAAAACGCTAGCGGCAACAAACTACCAGTACGACAAGCACGAAAAACCGAGATAAAAATTCTTTATCTTATTCCTTCCAGATATACTGACGCAGAAAGAAACATTTTAAAATATCGCGCAGTACAGATAACTGACAGACAGAAACAAAAGGAAAAAACGATTTCCTTTAAAAACAGGAAAACCCGACTTCATTACGAAAAGGTAATGGAGATAGTTTAATGGCAAGGAAAGACACATGTCTATAACGAAGTGAACAAGATGAACCAGGCTCTATAAATAATTCGAACTTTTCCCTTTTCCCCCCTTCCAACCCAGTAAGAATAAAATAGACCATACTTAACCACGAAGAAGTTGAAAGAAGTGGGTTAATATAACTTTAAAACGAACAAGGGGCCAGGAAAAGATCTCTAAACCCAAAGGTGAGAAGAGATTCGTATTCAAAAGTTATTAATTAAAAAAAGCAGTGGCCTTTGTAGAATATATACTTAGATCGAAGCCGGTAAACAGGATGTAAATATACAGGAAATCCGGCTGCCATATTAAGAACATAGAGGGATAACCACCAGATATCTTAAACAAAATGTGGGTTAAAAAAATTACAAAATATATCCTTTCTATAGACCAAACATAGAAAGAGGAAGAATAGCTAAGCAAAAAATATCAAGCGGATAATTGCTAGCAAAAATTAATAAAAGCACGAATAGTAACTGTATCTATTTGTTCTAGGAAAATTCCTGAAGTGTGAGACAAAAATATGTGGTCTTGATAAAGATGGGATTATCAGTGTGAAACCATCGAAACGCGTCGACGCTGTGGATAGCGCAATCAGAGAACAAATACAGATTACGTATATACAAGATTTGTCAACGTATAATGTACTGTATTTTCAAAAACTCAATCTGATGTGCACTCGTAAAGAGAAGTTTCTGAATCTTACAATTTGTGTTTTTGTCTCAAACGTTATGCTGGTCATAATGGTGTTGTAAAGTTTCTTTTTATAATTTCAAAAAAATTTTCGTTTATGTGAATGCATTGAAACTGTACTGTATTTTAGGAGGTTTTTAACATTTTGGATGTTTTGTTTCATGAATTTGTATGATTTACAAAGATGAATATATTTGTTTTTTAAAAAAATAAAGAAAAATTCAATTCCCAAAGATAAACTTTTTTCTGACGTAATACTTAATGCTCTGTTAACTAGCAAAATCAAGGGAACATTTCCTTTTATCTGTGGCTATAATACCAACATCTGTAACGGCTGATATAATGATTTTACAACATTTGCCATTGATAAAGTGCTCGTCAAGCTATATTAAACCAAAACAAGAGTTAATATTTAGTATAGCTCACATGACTAAACGAGGCTTCTCCATGCAGATCACGATTAGGGTTCGATTCTTACCCCTATAAAGAGAAAAAAATTATTTTGCAATTAAAAATGATTTCTTGTTCATAATTTTCATTTCCTCAGGATGTGGCTACAATTTTAACACTTGAAACGGCTGTAATTAAGATTTTGCAATATTTGTCATTTGACTAAGTGCTCGTCAAACAAAAAAAAAATAAAAAAAATAGTCAAACTCTTCAGTGAATGTTGACCTTCTCCCGCCGTTTTTTGAATTTTCAAATTGAGGGAGGCGACTATATATAACGGTTAAGGCTCCAACAGTGCCTTACAGGAGAAACCCGACGGAAGGTCTGAACCCGCGGTACTCTTTTCAGCGGTAAGAAAAACTCACGCTATTCTGTAAGCCGGATCAGCGACATAGTTAGTTTAGATTTGAAATTGTATACTTTGATATTTTTTTAGCGGTAAGGAAAACTCTTGCTATTCTTTAAGTAAGACCAGTGAGTTTTAAAAATACATACTTGGATACAGAATTCTAACTCCTCGCCTGTACTTAGAAGTACAAAAAATGTTTAAGTGCAATATTTGTGGAATGGTGTGAGTATTATTAAAAAATTTCTGGATAAAAACGATAACAAATGCAACTACATACATACCCTTTTTGGTACGACCGTTTGAATCATGAAACAGGACTAACTTAAGTGATTGACTATAGACCTCATTAAAAATGAATTTAATTAGTTATAACTTTATTCATAGATCGTATCATGGATCATAAACAGAAACATCAAACTGACTGAAAAGAAACAAATAATTTTTAACAATACGAAAGTGAGCGGAATATAGTCATTAATAAGGTGAGATTACGTTTTTTGGATAAATTTTTAGTCCTGTGAATATTACTAAACCATAATACTAGGATTTTAAATCTGCTGAACTTTATCTTTGGATTAACTCTATTCTTAGGAGAAAGAATGAAAATATAGGAAAATTGCATCAAGTGTGAAGATTTATTGTTAAGGTTTTGAAAAGATCCATATAATGGAAGATGAGGTAAACTCTGCTCCTGCGTTTAAAATGTTAACAAATGTAAAAAATGTTGAAAAATTAATAACTTTAGAATTGGATAACAATTTAGGTGGGAACTTTAGACGTATTTGTCAAAAGAATGTATGACAAATGACTATAAGACTAAAATACAGGCCCTATGCTCCTAATTTTCCCTATTTCTTCCCGTTTTTTAATTTTTTTTTTATTTTTTTGGGGGGTTTTCTGTATTCACCTGTATATACAAATGTATATTTCTTTGTTTGGCTCAAGATTAAATTATTGAAGGCCTAAACATCGCCATGTATCATTATTTAAAAATGTAGAGACATTGATGTACTAATAAGATGGATGAGTTTAATTCTAAATGTATCAAATATTTTGTTTATATGACAGCCCTGAAGAAGCGCAACTGGCGCGAAACACGTGTTGGCAAGTTTTGGGCAAGTTCTGTGACTCTTCTTTGTGAACTGGTGACTTCTAAAAAGAATCAAGAATAAAAACACCATGAAATGAACGAATGAGAAGATTTATCATCTGTTTATTATTGAGAATACTGACAATTATTGTTCTCAGAGTTTGTTATGTTTAATATTTGGACAACACTGATGGGGACCAGTGTCTGAGATTGCAGCGCCGGGCAATTTACCTGCAACCCAACCTTTTTGTAGTATATATATATATATATATATATATATATATATATATATATATATATATATATATATATATATATATATTGTATTCCAATCCTGACGGCGGCGAACAGACAGGCACTGACTCCGTGTACTGATAACAATAAAGAAGTTTTAATCCATACAACGACCTAGACGCGTTTCGGCGGCGTACCGCCTTGATCACTATATAGATATATATATAATCCACAATGAGATTATTGAAGTGTTTGATAAAGGTGTAACTAAAGAATTTAAAAAACTGGACAAATCCAGTAAATGGAAACACACCCATTGAAGTCAAAAACAGATAATTGCAGTTAAGGAACTACAGAACAACAAAGAAGTTGTCATTAAAAAGTCCGATAAAGGCGGAAATGTTGTGGTGTGGCCTACCAAGATGTATTTAAATGAAGGTAGACGACAGCTGGATGATGTAGAAAGCTATACAATTAGTAACAGAACCAGCTATGAAAAAAGCAACAATGAATATCAGTTGCAATTAGGTGTGTGGAAACGTCAAAAATTGATTTCAGAGGATGAGTATAGATTTCTTAAATGTGACCATCCGAAATTGCCAGCCCTATACTTATTGCCAAAGTTACACAAAAACAGTGTAAATCCTCCAGGACGACCTATTGTGTCCTCCATAGGGAGTACCTATGAGAACACCTCCAAGTATATTGACCATTTCCTTCGCCCTCATGTCCAAAAACTCCCCTCTTATTTACAGGACACTCGAGATTTTTTAAGAGTAATTGAAAAAATCCGGTGGGAAGAAGATATGTGGCTGATGACACTTGATGTCAACAGCTTATATACCTGTATACCACACAAATTGGGAGTTCTAGCCAATAATCATTTTTTGAAACAACGTGACATTAATTATCTTTTACATACTGAAATGCTATTATGCATGATACAAAGATGTCTCTCGAACAACTTTTTTCTGTTTGATAACGTCATCTATTGTCAGGCCCGGGGCACAGCAATGGGAACCTGCTTCGCCCCCAGCTACGCTGGTCTCTACCTGGGCTGGTGGGAGGAGCAGGTGGCCAGTAACATCTTGGCCTTTACCCAGAACGTGGGTCTCTGGGCCAGATATATAGATGACGTATTTTGCATCTGGAAAGGCGAAAAAGATGATGCTTTGCAATTTGTTGCCAACTTAAACGCAAATGACTGCAATTTGACATTCACATGCACAATAGAAAAAGAAACAATTGAATTTTTGGATGTGATTGTTAATGTCAAAAATGGTAAGTTGGAAAGTAGGCTGTTCCGTAAACCAACGGCGGGTAACAGCTTGTTACACGCGGACAGCTGCCATCCAAAAAACCTGATTCGCAGTATCCCATACGGGGAACTTTTAAGGGCAAAGAGAAATTGTAGCACACAATCGGATTTTGAATTAGAAATGTTGAACATGAAAGAAAGATTTTGTGAAAGAGGATACTCAAACAAGATAATAAACCAAGCATCTGCTAAGGTAAGAACAGTTTCGAGGGATGATCTTCTAGACCCAAAAATTTCTAAAGAAGACAAAGAGGAACCAATTAGGTTCATTACTGCATATTCTAACCAGTCATGGCAAGTTAGAAATTGTTTGAAAAAATATTGGCATGTCCTAAACATTGACCCAGTTTTCAAAAAATCAGTGGGAAGTCAACCAAAGATTACATTCAGAAAATGTCCAGCTCTCAAAGACCTTCTTTGCAGCAGTGCTGTAAAAAATGAAGAGAAAAATTGGAGAGAAATAAAGGGATTTTATACATGTAATTCATGTAAAGCATGTAAAAACAGCGTGAATCGAAAGGAATTCCCTTTATCAAAAAGTCACAAACCATATGTGATACAAAAACATTTAACGTGCAAGTCAGATTTTTGCGTGTATTTTGGTATTTCTCTTTTTCTCTGTTGTGGTTCCTATTCTCCTTCTCCCTATTCTCCTTCTCCCTAGTGGTGTATATTATACTACTATCATATATGTTCTTAAAGGAGTAGGTGATCTCTTAGCGGAGCAGTGAGCGACCTCTAAGCACTACGACAGAACGTTTCCGAGTTCTACAGAATAGAAATTGTAAAAATTTTGATTGTTTTGTTGTGGTCCTTATTCTTGTTCTCCTGTGGAATACTATAAACACACCCTGTATATTTTAATACTGTGACTTTCTGGAAGTTCAAAGGGGTTGGAGATCTATCTGTGCAAGAAATTAACATATACTACAGTTATTTCTGTTGATAACTTACTACCTCACAGTTTGTAACACTGCTAATGTTTTATAAAATAGTAGTTGCTAATAAAAATTGTATACATAGTGCTTCATTTAATATTTTGATAAAGCGTACATTTCTATGTAATATGACGTCATTTTAGGTTTAACTGTTTTTTGCTTGTTATTGTTGTTGTGACCTGAGATGATGTAGTGCGGGAGTGTTTCTTGTAGCACTTCTTTTCTTCTTTATCTAAAAGTAACTGATGCCCTTTTATATTAACAAGAATATGGGGCAACAGTTTTCAAACTATAAGTGACAAAAAAAGGCAGGGTGTGGCCACGCTTAAGGGATATTTTATGAATTGCGTTTTTATTTGTCACCCCTCTGATATATACAGTTTCACAAGTATATTTTTTATTGCTTAATAAAAACTGTTTCAAACCTAGACTGAAATTTTTGCAGTGCAACCACACCTCCCCGTCAGAACACCACATTCTAAGTAAATAGTGCTCCTGGGAAGTATCCCACCCGCGGACTTAATAAAAAGAAGACCGCAACACACTCTGTTATTTTCCCGCCGTGATTTGTAGGCCCCACGCAAATTATATAAATGGCCCTTAAAATATATAAAAAAATATTTTTACCTTCACAGGCCCTGTCCACCACCTTGTGACCACTGTACAGAGTTAATAGTGCTGCTACCCTCCCCTCTACTACTTTTTTCCCTGTACTCCTTTGAAGTGCCTCCCAAAATGGCTGACAACAGTGAACTGTTCCCAGCCAATAAGGAGCAAACTTGTACTCGGAACCCTTGAGCCAATAAAATGTCCATGGTGTTCTGCAGAGGGGGAGGGAATGGCTGCTAACACTTCTACTTTTAATGCTTCAAAGCCAATGAACATTAAGCTTGAGAAGGTCCTGCTTGGAACACGTTACCCAATCAGATGTCCCTGATACTCCTTAGAGGGGGAGGGAATCACTGACAACACTTCTACTTGCAATGGTTTATAGCCAATGAACATTAAGTTTGGGAAGGTCCTGCTTGGAACACGTCAGCCAATCAGATGTCCCTGCTACTCTTCGGAGGGGAAGGGAATGGCTGGCAACACTTCTACTTTGAATGGTTCGCAGCCAATGAACATTAAGCTCTGGAAGGTCCTGCTTGGAACGTGTGAGCCAATCAGATGTCCTTGCTACTCCGCGGAGGGGGAGGTAATGGCTAGCAACACTTCTACTTTCAATGGTTTGAAGTCAATGAACATTAAGCTCGTTGTTGGAACACCTCAGCCAATTAAACGCTAATTTTGTTCCGCGCACAGGGACAGAACACGCCCTCCCACATAATATTAAATTTCCTCTAACAAAGTGACACTATCCATGATAAAAGTGAACACCACATTATAAGTAAACATTACTGTGCATTATATTAAAGGAAGACCGCAATACGGCGCATTGTTGTTTTCTCGATATGATTTCCACAAGCCTACTGAACAGTGCCGCAATACCACGCATCGTTGTTTTGCGGAAGTGATTTCCACGGCCTACGCAACATTCACATTACCTGTGTGTGCACCCTACACACTGCTTGCCGCAATACGGCGCATTGATTTCCCGACGGGAATTCCAGAGACAACGCAACCTTGCCGCAATACCGTGCACTGTTGTTCTGCGGACGTGATTTCCACGGCCTACGCAACATTCAAACTCCCTGCCTCTGCATCGTACAGACTGCTTTTTTTTTTTTTTAACATTCTGTTTATTAGATTTTCACAGCATCGTACAAGCATACCTCTGCGGCAGGCAGCATTAACCAAAAACAACATAAACAAATTTGTAAAGGTACATGTTGAGATCAGACATTACATGACATGCATTCTTTGGGCCCCACTCCAAAACAACAATGTCCCCAAATTCAAGAAATCAGAGAACATGCCAGTATACATAAGCAAGCAATTTATACAGTGTCGTCACGCATCTGTAGTGATAAATAGTCTCTTAATGGCGACCAGATGTCTTTAGGTTTGGACGACACAGGCAATTCCTCTGCATACAACTCCAACTGTTCACGACAGTACACGAGGTCCTTAATCCACTCATCAACTTTGGGTGACCATTTGCTTTCCCAAGTAAACATAATGCGTCGTTTGGCAAGCAAGAGAGCCACCCTAACAAACCTTCCCAGAGCGGCCTTCAACTGGGGTGCATGGCAACTCAGACATTCTAAAGGCGTACACTGTAAAGCAATTCCTGTCATGATGTGTATGCGAGCAACGACACCCTCCCAGTATTTATGCACACAATCACACTGCCATGCCAGGTGGAGAAAATCAGCCTGCGACAGGCCACAGCGCCTTCAGTAATCTGACTCCCGCAGTCCCATTCTATATAACCTAACAGAAGTGTGATACATTTGATGTATAAATTTAAAATGTATAATACATAGATTACCATTGGGGGTAAGGTAACCTGTGAGAGTACAAATTTGTTCCCAGTCCCGTGGGAGGATCGGGTAATCCAATATAGTATTCCAGCGCTCTAAACTGCTATCTGACCCACACACCGTCTCCCCCTGCACTGCCTTATAAAGTTTGGTAATCCATTTTTATTAGTTGGGGTGACTAAGAGCAGTTGAAGTGACTGGAGCATGGGGGGCTCCGCCGGAAAGTCAGGGTAATGACCCCTAAGTGCGCATTTCAGGAGATAGAGGGAGTATTGGAACAGTAAGGTGGGATTCTAGATGTAGCCTGTATCAGCCGCTGATAAATACCTCCCTCCTGGAAAGAGATCACGCATGTGTGCAATGCCAACTTCCTTTAGGGCTCTCATGGGCCCCCGCTCCTGAGTCACCGAGAGAGCGCTGTGGCCCGCCAGGGGCAAGGCAGGTGCATAGAGCGGAAGCTTCTGAGCGTGCTTGCTGATCGCCTGCCAGGCTGCAATAGTGTTGATCTCGAGTTTGGGCGTGCGCCTATTAGTGTGTGTGATGATCCTCGCGAGTGGAACAGGGTAAGCATCCCCATCCTCCACCGCAATATGTGGAATAAAATTGTGTGTCCGAAACCAGTAGTACACATATTGGGCTTGGGCGCAAAAATCCGGGGCCGCAAACCCTCCTTTATCATAAGCCAAGGTTAGAATACGCCAGCTAATTCTGGGTTGTTTATTACCCCAAACCAGCCTCAATAGTTGGGATTGTACTGTTTTAGAAAATTGTGTGGTGAGTTTGACTCTGGGGCATGAAAGCATGCAGCATCAACACTGCAGCACACGCAACACCATCTCTTCTCTAGAAGACACCGTTATACCAACTGGCGAGTGTCACAGTGTGATGCAAAGGTTAGGACAAGAACACAGTACGAAGCAATATACACAATCTGCAGTCACAGGACAGTCCCGCACCACTCAATCATCGACATCAGAAGTAGGAGCTGTAGACTGACGTTGTCGTTGTAAGGATTTAGCATAGTCCCAAGCCAGTTTGGAATTAGTGAATATTTTTTGCGTTGTCTTCCGGACCTATGCGCAGGCGGGCTGGGTAGAGCATAGCGTATTGAATTTGTTCCTTCATAATGAGCTTCTTGACCCCCTGAAACTCTTTACGTGTCACCTGCACCGATGCCGTAAAATCTGGATAAAACGATAAGACAGTTCCTTGATAGTTATTATTATTATTATTATTACTGTCATTTGTAGAGCGCACAGCTACCTCCAACGGAGGTGTCCCGGTGCTAGCAGCAGAGCACGAAAAACGCTAAAGGCGCCGAGAGGGGCTAAGTCCGGTGGAACAGCCATGTTTTCAGGTTTTTCCTGAAGACCCGTTCTGAAGGGGATTTACGCAGATGTTCCGGCATAGAGTTCCATAACATGGTTGTTCTTACCGAGAACGACCTGCCGCCCATCCTAGCTTTCTTGAAATGGGGGATTACCAGTAGCTCCTGATGATTCGAGCGCAGAGTCCTAGATTGATGGTGTTCTTGGAGTCTTTTCTTAAGATATATTGGGCCTGAGTCTCGAGAAGCTCTGAAGGCCAAGGTTAAAGCCTTAAATTCAATGCGTTTTTTTACCGGTAGCCAATGAAGGCTCCGGAGATGAGGCGAGATGTGATGGCGGAAAGGGACATTCCTAATCAGTCTTGCTGCCGCGTTTTGTATAATCTGCAGCTTTCTGACAAGGTACTCTGGCATGCCAAGATACAGACTGTTCGCATAGTCTCGCTGGGAAATGACCAGAGCATGAACTACTGACTTTCTACAGCTGGTCGGTATTAGCTTCAGGAATCTTCTCAGGGCTTTTAGTTTCCAAAAACAGACGGCAGAGACCTGGCTAATGTGGGATTTGCCTGGCAGGAAGGCATCGAATTTAAATCCCAGATTCCTTACTGCGGTTGCTGGCACCGGGGGGGGGTTTAGTTCCACCGGCCACCAGAGTTCTGGGCTGGGGGGGGAAGGTTGGTTAAAAAAGAGTGTCTCAGTTTTTTCTGCAGTAAGCTTCATACAATTGTCATTCATCCAGGAGGCAACTTTCCGTAGGCACCTCCTGAAGTTAGTAAATGCAGCCTCACTTTCACCCCTAGTTGTTCGATTATATGGGCCAGTGGGGCAAGATAGATATTAAAATTAAAAAGGGAGGGACTCAAGGCTGAGCCCTGTGGAACTCCAGATGTCCAGATGTCAAAGGGGTGGAAGAAGATACATATGGGTGGAAGAGCACTTTTTGGGAACGTCCCTCCAAGAAGGAGCGGAACCATCTCAGGGTGGTATCCATTACTCCTAGCGCGGCAAGTCTTTCTAGGAGGATCTGGTGCGACACCGTGTCGAATGCTGCGGATAAATCCAGCAGCACTAACATCGCACAGTTTCCTTGGTCCATCGTCTCCCTAACTGTTTCCGCCACTTCAAGTAAGGCCGTCTCGGTGCTGTAGCCTGTCCTAAAGCCTGACTGTGAGTCGTAAAGGAGTTTATGTGACTCCAGGAATGCAGTCAACTGTTTTTGAACTTCCTTCTCTAGTATTTTATCCGGGACTGGAAGGAGTGAGATAGGCCTGAAGTTTTTTAAATCTGCTGGATCAGCATCCTCTTTCTTCAAGATTGGCTGGACAAACGCCGTTTTCCAGTTAGTAGGATAAGTACCTACTTTCAAGGAGGAATTCCGAATAGAGTTAAGTACAGGGTTCAGCCATGGGGCTAGGATTTTATAAAACTTAGGAGGACAGGGGTCAGCTGGAGAACCTGATTTAGCTTTACAAAGTTCAGACAGAGAGATATCTGGGCTGAAAGGGTGGAATTCACTCCAGCCCTCCGTGGGGGGAGTTGTCGGCAAGAGCTCAGCCGGTGACCTTGGGGTGGTTGTTTTAGGAAAGGTTGCGTAAATGGTCTGAATTTTTGTTTGAAAGAAGGTAGCCAGATCCTCACATAGGTGCAAAGAGGGGGCGTTCGAACTTTTCAAGGCTTACGGTTTTACGAAATCTTTCACAATTTAAAAAACTTCTTTAGAGGAATTATCAGATGCCATAATTTGATCTGCGAAATAGTCCTTCAGGGCTTTTCGTTTTAATTTATGGAACCTTTTTTGTGCCATTCTGTAGGTCTCTTTTGCCCCGGCCTCATACTTTTTCCGCCAGAGCCGTTCAAGCCTCTTGCATAGGCTTTTCTCCTGCCGAAGTTCTAACGAGAACCAGCGGGCTGTAGGTTTTTTCCTAGCAGATTTTATGCTATTGATGGGGGCTACTTTGTCTAGAGCCGCCGTAATCCATGCGTCAAAGACCAAGATATCTTGATCGGGATGTCCAGTTAGAGGTGGAAGTGTATTTTGAAGTTCAAGACCCGTGGGCTCGGGAAGAACCTTCCTCCAGTTTCTTCTAGCCTCAGGCTCCATACTCGGCCTACTGGGCGTCATAGTTCACTGTTCCCTTTTGATAAGTGATGCGCAGTATGGTATCTCTGTCTCGAAAGTTCAGCAATCTGGCTATTATAGGTCTAGGGGGGGCACCAGGAGGTGGACGCGCCGCCAACAGGCTGTCAGTCCCACAGATATCTCAGCATGGTCTCAATGTAGTCTTCCAGCTGCCCAACATTGGTGGATTCCGGCAGACCCAAAATACGCACATTGTTGTGCCGTGAGCATGCTTCAATGCCCTTGTTTTAGGCCTGTATAACAGCCAACAGCTTTTCCATGCCCGCGGTCTTAGCAGTCACCTGCTGCAAGCCGTCCCTCGCGTCTGAAATTCGCTGCTCGGCCTCACCGATCCTCGCTGCGTGTTTATCCAGCTTGAAAGAGAAGTGATCCATGCGATCATTAAGTGCCGCTATCTTCCCATCAATCGCCTGGAAGCTAGTGTGGATGGCTGCCAATGAGTTTTCCAGGGCAGTGGGGACCGACGTCGAAGCATCCAGCTCTGAGTCAGAGGTAGCGGTTTGGGAGGATTTACCGCCTTTGCGAAGTTCGAAGCTAAGCCTGGGCTGGTTTTTCTCCGGCTTACCCATCTCGGTAGCAGCGCACAGGAGTGCAGGAACCACAGCAACCCAGCAATAAAATCAAGGGCAGGGGATTCTCCCACCAGGTCAAAGGCAAGGCGCTGGCTATCGTGGTGTGCTATCTATGCTGTGCCAACTACCATCAAGCAATGTAGCCAGGGCCCACCATGTAGTGCAAGCGGTAAGGTGAGGAGCTAGGCCAGGATTCACCAAACCTGAAGGACAGATCGGGCCAATGTGGCATCCAGCCCCTCCATCCCTGGCGAGGCGGCGAAGTAAGGCTGCCCCAATGCCTCCAAACTCCCGCTCTGTCAGCTGAAAGCACTCCCAGTCACAGACCTGATGACCCAATAGGTTCAATGAGCACAGCAGGGAGCTCAGCAGGCCGCAGCAGGGCGACCCCCAGCCATCACACAGACGTCAGTCCCCCGTGGAAGCGAGGAGTGCAGCAATCCACAATCTCCCCGCACTGTGCAGAGAATACACGGGCCAGATGGGCAGCCAGCTGTCAGGCAGCATCGGAACACAACACAGCAGGCACCGCCGTTGGCCACTCTCACACCGCGGCCTACCTTCTGAAGCAGCGCCGGATCCTCACATGATTAACGGCGACGTGCGCCCCGCGACTCCAGCTCCCAACCCTCCTGGAGCTCCGCAGAGCACACCATCCGGAGCGGACCTCCCACACAGATTCGGCACCACACAGCTCCACCGAATGCCAGCAGGCACCCCAGGAAGGCAAATCAGGGACAGCTAACGAGACGGCCCCCGCAAGAGACGGCGTCTGCTTACGGCAGTCCGGCTGCCATGATGGCTGTGGGCCGAGCGGGCAGCATTATCCTCACGAGCCCCGCTGGCAGGATCCGCGCTGATCGACACACCGCCGGCGAGCCCCTGGCAGCAACGATCCCTGTCGCCACAGAGAGAACGGTGTATGGCTCAGGGAGAGCAGGATAATACCAGGATAGTTACGGTGGCCGGCAGAGCTACACTACTGTGAGGCCATCTTGCTGTGCGCCTAGCCACGCCCCCATCGTACAGACTACTTAAACTAAGTCCACAGTGTTCCTACTATACCCTCTTATGCAATTTTTCTCTTTTTTCCCCCTACTACTTTCAACTGAGTCACAAAATGGCTGCCAACACTTCCTAATTTCAACCGTTCACAGCCAATGAGCCGCAAGCTCGTGCTCGTAACGCCTCAGCCAATCAGATGTCAGAATTCTCAAATATTGATATCTGTAAACTTTGATATTTCTCAAAAACTACTGAATGGATTTACACCATTTAAACAAAAGCGTGCTTTCTGGACCAAGACCTTACTCCCTGCCAAATTTGGCGTAATTCCGTTCAGCAGTTTGACCTGTAGCCTTGTCTAACGTTTCCTATGGAAATAGCATGGAGAAAACACGTTTTGGAACCCCCCTTTTTCTCAGCCCCCCTTGACGAATCACCCCCAAACTTTCAAGATAGGAGCTGATCTGAAAAAAGATTTTTTTGGGAACATTTCGTAAAGATTTGTCAAACGACGCCAAGGTTATAAGCAAATCAAAACATGCTTTTTCTATGGAAACTTGGTCCGAACTATAACTACCTACTGCCAGTGATTTATATTTATATATATATATATATATATATATATATATATATATATATATATATATATATATATATATATATATGCAAATCCAAACAGCTGTCTCCCACCTCCGACCGGCGAGGAAGAAGCACACGGACACCAACTCGTGCTTCACAGGTATTTTAATGTCAATCAGCACCCACACAGCACGCCATTACGCGTTTCGGCCACCAGATGGCCTTGATCACATGAAGTAACTGTTGGTACAATTGGCTTATATAGTTCCGGAGCACTTTATAATCTCGTGATGCTTGTGTTCATAGACATGGAAAAAATTCATTGGTTTAAAAATCATTTTTTGGTGAAAAAACATGTAACAAATACATATACACTGGTGATTATAACAACATGGGTCTGGGATGTTATATAGTTATGTCATTGGAAATTCCAGCGTTCGAATACCATTCTTATTCGATGGAAATACCCCGACTTTCTAAGTGCATGGTAGTATGCAAAGGTTAGAGGTATAATATTAGAATGTGCAAATACGCAAATTATGGGAGTAAATTCTGCCTCCTAAAGTGCAACAAGTGCCGTCAAGGTGCAACAAGATGCAAAAGTGCAAAATACGCAATGCTAGTTTAAAATACAAATACGGGCATCATAATATACATGATATCCATAATTAATGTCCTTGAATAATGCACATTCAGAATTCGCTTGTAACATTTTAACGTATGTTAAAAATAGTATCCAATGATAAAAACTATATGAGCGACCCGACATAATTGTTAAAACCAATAGCCTATGTAAAAGAATCCTAAAACCAATCAAGAAGTGAGTAAAGTGCAAATAGTGAGAATAAAGAATACAGCAGGGATCAAGCGAGGAAGAGGAACGGAGGAACACTTCAAATACTGTTCATCTGTATAGGGTTATCATATTACCAAATACATGAGGACAACCAAGCACATGATCTTTGGCAACCAATGGATCCAAACTTCTAGCGGGTCCCCGCTAGAACTAGGAGTAAGAGAGAACTTGGCTAAGAATATCATCATATCTGAAGAGCTGGAACACACCATTATATGGGGAAAGTATTTGATATTCATTGTTCTCTTGTCTTTAGCCTCACTCCTTTGGAATCAAAAGACAAAAATGTGGAGAAGATGTGGAAAGAACAAATTAGTCCCAGTTACTAGTTTAACAATGATGATCGCAATACAATTAGAAAATGATAGTCTTAAAATTGTGGAGGATACAGATAAAACAACCAAGATAAATCAATCAGAAAAACAGCTTCGGACATGAAAAATTGATACTATATACACTGCAGATATCAATCAAGTACACTAAAAGCAAGTTTAAGACTGGAGAGCAAGGGCGATCCCGTATGTTTAGTCAGAACTCATATAAAATTGTGTAGGTCTTCAGTGGTGTTTAAGCCCGTAGGAGCTTTACTGTCAAACTCGAGTATGTATTTGGTTTCGAGTTGTCTAAGGGCTTTTTCCCTGTTGCCCCCTCTTCGCTGTGAGGGGACACCGTCAACAATGAAGTATTTCAGGCAACTAAGTTCGTTGTTGTGTAGTTTTCTGAAATGCCGTGCTACAGGGTAACTGGTGTCATTGTTTACAATCGCCCTTAAATGTTGTAGAATTCTGACATGGGCTTGTAACTTGGTGCTCCCAATGTAATTCAAACCACATGTACATGAAAGGACATACACCACAAATTCAGATCTACATGTAAAGTGACCCTTGATTTGTCTGGGGTTATCACTGAAAGGGACTGAATACTGGGTGGTATTCTGACCAAATTTACACGCTCTACAACTGGTGCATTTGAAAAAGCCTCTTCTAGGTTGTAGCCATGAACCGCTAGTCGGAGTTAAATTATTTGGTCTCGTAAGCTCCTCTCTCATGGTTTTGGCCCTTCTGAACGTCAATACAGGTTTGGAAGGTAGCATAGGGGCCAGGACACCATCCGTCAATACAATTGGCCAGTTTTTGTTGACCATAGCTCTGATCTTGCGGTGCTGTTTGTTAAAAGTTGTGATCAGACGTGGTACATTAGGGTTAGCGTTGTCAGAAATATCCGCTGTGCTACACTCACTCGTATTGGCCGATTTGTCCAGGAGTAGGGAATTCCTGGGAGTGGATTCAACTTTTTTGTAGGCTTCCCTAAGGATCCCCTCAGAATAACCCCTTTGCCTCATCCTGTTCATTGCTTCTTGTGAACATTGGACCCTCTCCTCCGGTATGCTACAAATACGTTTAATACGGAGGAGTTCGCCGTAGGGGATGCTTTTGATAAGGTGGGATGGATGGGCACTGCTGGCGTGTAGGATGGAGTTGCCAGCGGTGGATTTCCTGTACAGACATGTTTCTACATGGTTATCTACAATCGTGACAGTTGTGTCTAAAAATTCAACCGATGTTCTGTCCACCTTAAAAGTGAATTTGAGATTAAAAGCGTTTACATTTAAAACCTCTATAAAATCAATCACACTTTCACGATCACCTTTCCAAACCATAAAAACATCGTCGATGTATCTGTACCACTCTACAATCTTGGATCCAAACACCTCAGCATGAGTTCCCATGAGAACCTGCTCCTCCCACCAGCCAACATGCAAGCAGGCGTAACTGGGGGAGAAGCAAGCTCCCATGGCGACTCCCCTCTTTTGAGAGTACAGTTCATTTTCAAACATAAAATAGTTGTTGTTCAATGCCCAGTGAATGAGTTCTAAAAGCATACTGTTGTGATTATAAAACTTGATAGAACTGCAGTCCAGATAGTGTTTAGTAGCAGCCATCCCTGTATTATGTTCTATGCTGGTATACGAGGACTCTATATCAAGAGTAACCAATATATATATATATATATATATATATATATATATATATATATATATATATATATATATATTACCTACTGGCGGTCGCCAGTAGGTAGTTATAGTTAGGACCACGTTTCCATAGGAAAACCTCAACATTCTATTTTGAATAACTTTGGCGCCGGTCGACGAATCCTCGCAAATTTTTCAAAATAGGTGGGGCGCTACGCTCCGCTCCTACCCTGAAAGTCTCGGGGGGATTCGTCAAGCGGGGGCTGAGATAAAAGGGGGGTCCCAAAACGCGTTTTTCCCATGCATTTTTCCATAGGACCTTTAGACAGGGCTACAGCCCGAACGGCTGAACAGAATTACTAGAAATTTGGCAGAGAGGTAGCCATAAGGTCAAGGAAGTGCCTTTTGCAGGTCTGGTGTAAATCTGTTCAGTATTTCCTGAGAAAATAGCATTTAAAAGCATATATATATGTGGGCGGAGCCTAACCACACATCTCATCCTGAGATCTGATTGGCTGTCAGCACTTCATCCAAGAAGTGTTGGCAGCCATCTTGGGACAAATATACATGATAGCACCTCATTAAAAAGCATTGCAGTTAATAGAAGGTTTTAAGACTTTAGTTACATTATAAATCATTTGTTGATGGTACCATACTCATTTTAGGAATTGTGGTATGTTCTAAGGTGATTTCACCATGTGAAAAAGCCTTCTGCTGGGATATCATGATTGAGAGAAAAATATTTTCTCATGCTTTTACCACAGAGGTTTGGAAGGTGATCTATAAGCTAAACTGAGAGCTTATTTTCTGTAAATTCACATTATCTTTCTCAGTCATGTGAGAATGAAGTCTGACATTCTCAGTAAAACATGTACATCCAACAAGGGCAGAGACTGTCAGTTGATTCCTTTGTGTTCTACTGCAGCTTCCCAGAGTGTTCCAAAGAACTACTAGAGCGCTAACCGTCCTACTTATGATAAACATATGGCACACCTGAAGCCATCTTGCTTGGATTAAAGTGGTAACTCTTAAAACATTTAATTTAAAAAGGAACAAAATGAGGGGGTTCATTTTTCCATAAAAAGTATGATTAGTGCTGCAGAAAGAAAAATTAGGGCACATTTTGAGTGACTTCTCAAATCCTCTTCTATTTCATTAACAAAATTCTGACATGCAGACTGAAACATGCACTTTCAATACCAGCAGCAGTTTTCCCTGGTGAGCAGTAGCTTTACTACAGTGATCTAATGAGCAAAAAGAGTGCTAACATTCTGATTTTATGGCAAATGTGTGACACATCTGAATGCCTTCTTGATGGAATCAAAGTAAAAAACTGAAAGTATTTCCTACTGAGGAGACTGCAGTAAATGAGGAAATTAGGAAACTTCATAACAAATAAGTCTCCCAAGATGGCCACCAGAGACAAAAGAGCCCAAATGTAGCCCAAATATCACCCAGATGTAGCCCAAATATAGCCCAATGACAGAATGTCCAAGAATGTTCTTAAAAACAACTAGAGCGCTTACTGTCTTCATTATGACAAAAGTATGGCACACCTGAAGCCATCTTGATTGGAATAAACCGGTAACACTTAAAACATTTAATTTAAAAAGGAACACAATGAGGGGGTTCATTTTGCCATAGAAATTATGATTAATGCTGAAGAAAGAAAATTAGGGCACATTTTGAGTGACTTCTCAAATCCTCTTCTATTTCATTAAAAAATTCTGACATGCAGACTGAAACATGCACTTTTAATACCAGGAGCAGACTTCCATGGTGAACAGTAGTTTTACTACAGTGATCTAATGAGCAACTAGAGTGCTAACATTCAGAATTTATGGCAAATGTGTGACATATCTGAATACCTTCATGATGGAATCAAAGTAAAAAACTGAAAGCATTTCCTACTGAGGAGACTGCAGTACATGAGGAAATTAGTAAACTTCATAACAAATAAATCTCCCAAGATGGCCACCGGAGACAAAAGAGCCCAAATGTAGCCCAAAATCACCCAGATATAGCCCAAATATAGCCCAATGACAGAAGTGTGCAAAACACTTATTATTTTGTGTTTTTGCAGTGTTATATAGTGCAGACTTGTCAGGTATTGGAGTGCTTTACATGAGCATTGGTTACATCACACAAGAACAAATTCATTTTGGTTGTAGACATGGGAAAACTAAGTGATTTGACCAGAATCACAGAATGTCGAGCTGAAGCAGAAACTTCAACCTGGTTCCCCAGTTGCAAAGTCTGCAGTTCTGGAAGTAACACCACATCCTCTCCCCTAAGTGCAACATTTAATCAAGTGATCAACTGGATAAAAAAACATAAAGATAACAAATAATTTAAAAGTGCTTTGTCGCTATTTGAAAACTCAGAAAATATGTCCTTATTTTAGTCTTTTAGAGCACTAACCAAAATGTTATTGCCAATAAGACCCTCTCATATATGTAATTTCTAAAGGAAATGCTCTAGGTATTACAGTTTTGATAACATCAAGATGATGTCAGGCGTTCCACACTTTTGTAATAAATATAGAATGTTAGCAATCTAGTTGTTCATTAGGATACTGTTGAGAGGCAGAGGCCAGGGGCACGGACTCTGAAAATTGAAGGCAGGTAGGAGGGTGCAAAGGCAACAATTTAACCATACTGAGCAGGCAGGAAGGGCCGTGGAAGCACAACAGACTATGGAGGGCAGTGGAAAGGGGGGCAGGGGCAACAAACCAACAATACAGGACTTGCAAGAGAGGCTGTTGGAGGGAAGATCTATTACGGGTCAAGGAAGCTAGGGGCGGTCCCCAGAGCCCCGGGAGCCACCACAGAACTGAGCAGGAGAGTGAGTCAGGGACAAAAGGGGCACCTTAATTTGAGCAGGGGTGCCTAGGAACGCTTGCTCCAAAAATGAAGAAAACAGACATATGAGACATGGAATTGGAGGCAGAATACAATGGCAGTTTAATGAGTAGATGCAACTTCAAAGAAACCGCAGAATAGAGACATAAAGTACAAAATACAGAATCCAGATAATCATACAGCTGTCGTGATATTCTCTGTATCTCAATTAATGTACTGACAGAGAGAGAGAGAAAACACATCTATAAATGCATCATGAGAAACAAGTTACAACAAGGAAAATGTTACCTAAGAACACTCACGTTTACTCTTAGAGCAAGCATTCCTGCAATTACAATACAAAATCTTTTAAATGCAAAAGTAAAGAGAACAATGGTTAAACATAACATGACATTTCAAATAGGTAAAATAGAATAAGATACTTCAAGCAAAGCAGAGCAAGACATTTTAAGCAAAGGAAGACAAGAGCTCCCAGCTCTTGGGGAAAACCTGCACAGCCTGTTAACCTACATACAGACGGCGAGGTAGTCCGTCGATATCTGTGGGTGCTCCCTTTTTATATCATTTTGTGGGCTCCTTTGCACGCTACATCTACCTACGTATGCTACCCAAAAGCTTCGTCTGCAGATTTTACCAGACATTTCGTCATTTACCCACTTAATGCTGACAATGGACTGGGTGAAAAGGTCAGTCTCTCAGGCCAATCGCTTATCATAAGTTCCATAGAGCAAGCAGAAAATAATGGGTATTGTACGGGAATTCAATATATTCATGTATAAAATCTCCTCAATTCTCCTAACTTGACGCTCTGCGGTTGCCACTTCCTTAAAAGCGGGAAACCTGCCCAGGAAGCAACACAGGACCCGCTGGTCAATTTAATACGGCCTACAAATGCGGCTGGCAGGGCAAGGACAAGGGTCTCATACTTCAGGTGTGGACAGAACGGGCCAGGGGCCCCCTGTGATACAAAATCTACCCTCCTTCAAGGCTGTGGCAATGTAATAGACCATTGTGGGCAGAAGGAAGAGGCAATGGTAGTACAACCATACATGCCAACAGACCCGATTCAGCCAGGAAACGTCCAATGTTTTTAAGCTCAAATGGGCTTTATTTGATCTGTCTCCTGTCTACAATATCCACTTTTTCAATGTAACTCAAAGGGGAAAATCAATACCCCAGTTTTTTTTCAAAATCTCCCTCTTACCAAGTTTAAAATGTTCGCAAGTATGGTACAATGGATCATGGAAGGAAATGGGATAGGGACATGGACTTGGATAACAGGGGACAGGAGGGACATGGAGAGGTGCACCAAACTGACCCTGCAGGGCAGGCATCAGGGTTTGCAGCAGCACAATACACCACACAGGGCATGCAGGACGGGAGTGCCGCACAACAATCCATAGAAAGCAAGAGGGAGGGGACAGGACCATGCACATGGACAACAGGGAACAGAGGGGCAAGAGGCAATGGTAGCTAGCTGACCATAATGGACAGACAGGAGAGAAAGCTGCAGCATAACAGACCATAAAGGGCAGGAGGGACGGATCAGGGGCATTACAATGGAACAGACAAGCCAGGAGGGAGGGAGTAGGGGTCCCCACATGTAAACAGAGGGCTGGGGGCAAGGGGGCAGGGCAGGAGCAGCAAGATAGCCATGGAAGTCAGGCAGGATGGGCACTAGAAGCAAGACACACCATGAAGAGCAACAGTGAGACTGTGATGGCATACACACAGACCATGGAGCGAAGGTGGGAGGGGGTCAGGGGCAGCTAACTGACCACACAGGGAAGGTGGGAGGGGCCATGGCAGCACAGAAGACCATGCATGGCAAGTGGGAGGGTTAGTGGCAGCACAATGGCTATGATGGGCAAGAAGGAGGGTGCAGGGGCATGCACAAAGGACGATGGAGGATAGAAGGGAGGGTCAGGACCTGTGCACAGACAAGAAAGTTCAGGGGAAGGGGCCTCACAACAGACCACACGGGGCAGGCAGGAGGAGCAGTTGCAGCACAACAGACCAGGGAGGGCAGAAGAATGTGGCAGTACAATGGACCATGTAGGACAGGAGCAAGAGGATAGGGGCATGGCATGTGGACAGGCAGGGTGGAGGTGGCATGGACAGGTTACAGTCATCTGACAATGCTAGGCAGGTGGGAGGGGAGTGGCAGCTCAACAGAACACTCAGAGTAGATAGGAGTGGCAGGTCCATGGGACATGGTGGGCAAAAAGGATGGAGCAGGGGCATGCACAAAGTCATCGGAGGGCAGGGGGAAGGAGAATAGGGGCAGCAAGCTAAGCACAGAGTTTAAGCAGGAGGTCAATGATGGGGCATAGAATTGGGCAATGGAGGGCAGGAGGAGTGGACTGGTACATCATACTAAATTGAGGGCAGTGGCAGCACATCAGACCATGCATGGCAGGAGGGAGGAGGCTAGTCCATGGATTCACACAACAGAGGATAGGGAGGAGGGGGATGGGGCAGCAAGCTAACTGTTCAGAGAAGGCGGGTATTAGGAACTTTATTGTTTTTAAAACATTGTGTCTGTGCGAACTACTTAAAATATGAACAAGTATGCAGCATAATCTCACTTTTATTCAGGAAGAAGAGGACGTTTGTGACTGTGACTCCGGGCTCACTTGGCAGAAACACCCCCTGACCCTCCACCCCCTATCGCAAAATATAATGCCCGTGAAAAGGGTAGGTAAACACAGTGTTATATAGAACATAGTCCTGAGAGCACGATTGAAAATGAAAACTAGATATAGTGTATGGTATAAACTATGCACCAAAAAGTGTGATATAAGATGAACCAGGCGTGAAATATAATATGCAATACATTGTGCGCAATGACAGATTCATTGGAGAGCGCGAGATAGCGCAGGCACTAGCGCGTGCCATGCGACATGCGCCTTGGAGTGTAATATGCACAGGGCAGTGTTGTGTAACCTAACTAGTCTCTAAAGTTGTAATATAAAATATGTGCTGGGGAGTGTAACGTTGCA
The DNA here is from genome assembly GCF_964204655.1 of Triturus cristatus. Taxonomy (NCBI): domain Eukaryota; kingdom Metazoa; phylum Chordata; class Amphibia; order Caudata; family Salamandridae; genus Triturus; species Triturus cristatus. The sequence continues at coordinate 76,858,074 of NC_140582.1, read as the reverse complement.
TATGCACTGTGACAAAGATATGGATCCCAGATTGTAATATGTATGGCATAGCACTGTGCGTTATAACATAGGCATCGAGGAAGGCACGTTAGATGGGGCAATATAACCCGTGCGAAGACAAGTGTGGCATGACATATTCACGGGGTGGTGTTACAGTGCACATGGGCTAGAGAGTGTCATAGCATATGCACTAGCTAGTGGAATACAACACAGAGGTGTGTGGCACTCGGCAGGCAATGGTGGGTGTAACACAGCATTGGGCTCTGTCAGGAGCGCGCTGTGACTCTCAAGTGATGTTCGTCCCCTTTCCAGAGAGTAAAATAAAAAGTATTACACATCCGGCAGTGGATGTGTGTTTTATTAACCGTGAGGGGGGTTTCTTGCATAGTTTGTCGAATTTTTGTCGAATCCCCTTTGAATGGCTTGGTGTGCATGTGTATTAAAGGTGCCCGTCAATAGCTACCCATGTTTGTATAAATAAACAACGAGGGTGTCTACCGGGATTAGGCACGGTAGGGCATCAGACATGTCAGAGCTTCACTAGTGGTGTAAATACATTCCACGTGGATTCATTGCATGCATAGTCGCCTTTTAATGAATATCACGCAAATCGTCATGGTGATAGGTACGTACGGTTTGTCCAGCATGTCCTAGGTGTGTCTATAAATATATATTTTTTAAAAATAATAAAAAACAGTGGCCGGCCCTGGGAATTGGGGTCAAAAAAATATAATTAGGAGACAGGCCCTGGGGGATGGGGTCATCAGGGCCAATAAATTAGAATAAGAAGGGGAACCACACAGCCCCCCTTCTTAAAAAATTAAAATAAATAAAAGACTGGCATCGTGCCGGAGGCCATGCCCCCTCCGTGCAGCACTCTGCAAACGCGCCCCCAACAGGCATCTCCAGTATGCGCCAGGGAGCTGCGCTGCAGATAGGTGTTCTGAGGCCAAGCCCCTTTTTACACCTCTCTGCAACGCAGCTCTGTGGCGCTTACTGGAGGTACCTAGTGGTCTAGTGTGACCCTAGGGACCCTTAGGATTCAAGGGGACTTAATCTCTCAACTTAGAACAGCCACAGGGCGCGTTTACACAGTGGTGAAGGGAGGGGACGGGGCCTGAGGTGACGTGTGCAAACATGCACTATGGCACGTTTTAAATTGGGGATATAATTTCCCTTCAATACTGAGGGCCCCTGGGGGCTAACTAGCCCACCAAGTGCTTCCAGTAAGCACCACTGAGCTGCATTGCAGAGAGGTGGTCCAGGCCGTGCCACTTTTTACACCTCTCTGCAACGCAGCTCTGTGGCACTTACTGGAGGCACCTAGTGAGCTAGTTGGACCCTAGGGACCCTCAGGATTCAAATGAACTTAATCTCCCAACTAAAAACGGACACAGGGCGTGTTTAGACAGTGGTGAAGGGAAGGGACGGGGCCTGAGTTAACGTGTGCAAAAACGCCCTGTGGCCTGTTTTAAGAGGTAGTTTTAATCCCCATGCCCTATTATATACTAGGGGCTTACAGAGGAGGTCAGGCTAATCACAGGGGGACCCCAATGCATAATGTTCCCTATGTAGGTGTTTTCACTGTATTCTAAGTGTCTTTTAACATAGCACTGGCTCTAGGACTGGTTAGTCAGACTCAGTTACCACCAGTATCCGTCTGAAAAAGTTGAGGGTACAGGATGATTTTGCAACAAGGCTTCTTTCTGCTCTTCTTTTTGTTCTTTCTGCACGTTATCCTTCTTCCTGCACTTATCTTCGTATTTGAGGACTTCTGTTGCTTCTTTCTGCACTTCTTTTGTTTCTTTCTGTGCATTTTTTCTTCTTTCTTCACATGTCCTATCTCTGTAGGCATAGTTAGAAATTAGCATTTAAAAAACCTTTGAAATTCACAGAAAAAACCATTGGTTTGAGGCACGTTATAGTTAGGAATTAGCATTTAAAAAACCTCAGAAATTCACTGAAAAAACCATAGGTTTCAGGGGTGTTATAGTTAGCTGGACTTTTCACTTGTACAAAACCATTGAAATTCCCCCGTTATAGTTAGTTCAGCTAACTATAACTCGCGCGCCCGCAATGCACTGCTGATGACGTCACATATTACATCACTCATGACATGGTCAGTGACATCACTCATGACATCACTGATGACATCTCAAATGACATCACTGATGACATCATCCTTGTGATAGAGTGGCAGACCTCCTCTCACCCTAATATAACCTTTGATACACACATTCAAAAATAGAGACTAAAATTTTCAAAACAATGGACATACCAATACCAGTTACAACAACCTCTTCAGTAATTCTAAGATCCACATACACATCCACTCATTCACCAACAGTCCTATACAGTGGCTCATACATGTACTCACTCATCATATGTACTCATACACCTATACATCCTGTTACACAATGCCACTCATCCATAGAGTTACTCACACACATAGTCACTCATGCTAATAAAGAATCAAACATACATTTACTTGCATATACAGTTATACACACACCACCACACTTACTTCTACGGAAACTTACACATACTTAGTCTTTTAAACAATCACTTATAGAAACACATACTTAGTCATACAGGAACTCTTTCAATCTCTCACTCTCACATATACTCACATATATACACCAATAGTCACATATACTAGTTTAAAACATACGTAGTTACTCATAAAGACACTATTGAGACAGTCATTCACTCACTAACACACCCATGCACACACTCATCCACCCATACAGTCCTGCACACATGCTGTCTTCAACACATACAAACAGTGAGTCACTCATTCATGCACCTATGCACTACGTAATACCCCCCACCGAACCATGCAGACACTCAGACTGATACTCAAAAAACCAACTAATAACCTATATAGACACTCATGTAGCTACTCACCAACCCATGCAGCCACTTATACACAAAGTGAGAGACTGATACAGATATTTACATATTTAAACATTACTCACTAAGCCATGTATTCACTATGATACACTTAATCAGTCAGTTACACAATCAATTTTTCAAACACAAATCATCCATTTAGACACTTATATACCCATTTATTCTTCCATCGACCTTGAGATACACATATATAAAACATATTTAATTTTCAGAAAAACACACATTCACTGGATGATGTCATCAGTGATGTCATCAGTGATGTCATTTGAGATGTCATCAGTGATGTCATGAGTGATGTCACTGAACATGTCATGAGTGATGTAATATGTGACGTCATCAGCAGTGCATTGCGGGCGCGCGAGTTATAGTTAGCTGAACTAACTATAACGGGGGAATTTCAATGGTTTTGTACAAGTGAAAAGTCCAGCTAACTATAACACCCCTGAAACCTATGGTTTTTTCAGTGAATTTCTGAGGTTTTTTAAATGCTAATTCCTAACTATAACGTGCCTCAAACCAATGGTTTTTTCTGTGAATATATATATATATAAAACCATCTTTTCCCTCTCCAGAAGAGTGCCATCAGGGAGCTGACATTGGACCACCTTTTTGTGGCTCACTGTCAATGCATCTCCTAAGGCGCTCTGTGCCTCTGCGCCCGCTTCTGTAATAGGATGTGGGCACAGAGACAAAGCTACATGTGCGCTTACAGAAGAGAACGTTTCTGGTCCAGGGAGGACCTGGCTTGACAGTTTGTGCTGGACTGTTCCCATATGGCTGGGTCTAAACTGGGGTGGAATGGGGAGCAAATGAACAATGGATTTAACCCAAATCCGTTGGCTGGGGGAGATGTTTGATTTACTCTGCATTCCATCCATCATTTGTGTCTTTTACAGAAGAGGACATACACGTTTCTGAGGCCCCTCTGTAACCCCATAGTGCCCCAGGGGCACAGAAAGCAGGCCTACTCGTCTATTGCACTCTCGGCCGCTGTGCATAAAATGGTACTAGGTGCGTTGTTCCCCCCTCTTTGTGTCTTTGATGGACGGATGGGGAACAGCAAAATTGGTGTCCCTCCTGAGGAAATTCTACATTTTTCAAAACTGCACATTCCACATTCCTTTTTTAAAAATGTAGGGGCATATCAACAAGGGCTTTATCTCTGCTTTTTTGGCTTTAAAAGCCAAAAAAGCAGAGATAAAACTAGCACCCTATCAACAACAGGGTGCTAACATGCAAATATGCATGTTAGCACCCTTTTACTCTATGCTTCCCCTTGCATCTCTAATGAGATGCAAAGGGGGCGTTCCAGAGTAAAATAATAGGAGAAATGTCGCTAAGCGACAGTTCTCCTATTATCAAGAATATCGCTAACCCTGTTAGAGACAAAAAAAGCAGCGCTAACCGCGGTTAACGCTACTTTTTTAAGTCTGGTATTTTTCTGACTTAGCCATGATATCCTATGGAAGGAGGATATCATGGCTAAGTTTGTATGTCCCTATCAACAAGCTAACGTGAGATTATCGCTGGGTTTCCAGCGATAATCTCACGTTAGCCACTTAGCGTGAGGATTTTTATCGCTATTGAGATAAGCATTGCTAATAGCACGCTATCTCAGCGATAAAAATCAACGCTAGCCGGCGATAATTATCCTAGCGCTAAGTGCGCTTAGCGATAATTATCGCCGGTTGTTGTTGATATGCCCCGTACTCCTCAGGAGCTTCCTTTGAGTGTGTTAACCTTCCCCTTATAGTCATGGCCAAGTGCTTCAAATCACAATATTATTAAAATCAAAGGGGTAACACTGTGACCCTTAGAAACCTGGCTATTGTTTATATAGTCTACAATAAGTGTTGGCCGTAAAAATCTATTTATTCAACAAAATGGCAATTAAATTAAAAGCATTACTCCCAATTCAGTCTAAATATAGATCTGGACACACCACAATAATACTTTGAAGTCATCATATGTATATTTCATTTGGTAAGTAAGGCTGTCGTACTTAACATGTACAAAAACAGAAAGTTATCAGTGACTGATGTGACATTGTGATATTCAATATTATGACAATGATAGACTGACAAACAATACATCAATACATAAATAACACAAATATGAAAGATCCTGTTCAATTATGGTTCCTAAATAACCTGCTATGTCATTAATTCAAGGTTACAGTGACTCAGGACATGAGTAGATAGTGCGTCGATGTTTCTTCAAAGTGCGGGTGACACTTTTTGGAAAACCTGAGGAGATAATACATATAGACAAATAAGGGTATTATGTTGGGGCTCCTAGAGCACATTGCCCCCCACGTCTTGGTCACCTTTTTCAGGTACACAAGTATTGAAAGAGTCTACAGCAAAGGTGTCCAGGACTCTCGACCTGGCCTACCTGAGTCGGAAACCTTCGATCAGTCTATCAATACCTTCTCTAGGTCTGGATACTGTTTTCCCTACCCTACGTAAGTACCTGATCCCAGCCTCCGGAATGAAATTTCAAGGGCACGAGTGGGATGTAATCCAATCCACTAATCCCGCTCTTGTTGGGCCAGGGTCCAGGATAATGTTTTTTGTCCCTGGCCCTGCATGTAAAATGCTCTTTGCTGCATATACTTATGGACTGTGCTTTTTATCTTTCAAGCCACGTTAAGTTTTTAAGACCCTTGTTTTTTAGATACACAACTGTACAAAGAATGAAAGCTGTAGAGCTGTTGTCAGAAATGCGTTATTTACATGTTGCAGTAGGACTAGATTTTTTTTTACATTCTGTCAAACAGAGTTTTAATGATGGATTACAGTAGGGGGGTGATGAGTTGGCCTGATGGGTTTTTAATTAATTTTACACCGTGACTGTTCTATGTGTTTTTAGAATGTTTTGTGGACAATTGTCCAAATAAACTTGTTTTCTACCCCCCCCCCATTTATCCAACACATTTAGGTTGCATGCAGTGCCAGCACGTTTGAAACTACTTGCTGTAATGCATCTCCTAGCATCAGGCTCCTTTCTGTGCACAAGTGGAGAATTACCTGGGGTCTCACACAGTGGCCTTTATGCATGTATTTTGGAGGCAATGCTGTCCATTACACCTCAGCTCCACGGGTTCCCAAAACCAGATCCCAACCGCAAGAAGTGAAGACAAAGATCAATGCCACAACCAACTTCCCATACTTCCTAGGTGTCCTGGACTGCACATGTCACATTTGTGCCACCTGTTGAAATGGCCACTCCATTAATCTGCAGACAGTCGGTGATGCTAACTACTGAATCACAAAGGTAGTATCCAGATGGAGTATACCAGCCTTTACATTTTCAGTCACTCTACTATCAATGCAGACTTCGAGGTGTCTAGGTCCAACTGGTAGATATGTATGAAATATGGCCAGAGAACCCATAAGTAATATGTATTTAATCCCACATGATACGTGACTAGGTCCTTGGACAAGAATGTCTCCAGCATTGTGTTTCCGAGCCCTGGGTGCCCTGCTGCGAGTGCCTGTTATCCTTGATTTAAAATTCTTGCCCCAGCCTCACACTAATCTAGTGTGTCCGTAAAAGCCTAAGCATGCCCCTTAAAATGATGGAGATCCTAGACCAGGATAGGTGCACCAAGCGTGCGCACAATGAAGTGGCGAAAGAAGTGATAGGGCTAACTTTAGAAATTCAGTGAGGTCATTTTGCTGAGAGGGGCTGCTGATTAGTCTTTCTGATCACTACCATTTTCTATAGTAGGTGGAGGAATGAGGGGTGGGACTGCAGCCAATGTTGTTCAGAGTATGAAAGGTCCTTAAAGAGAGGGCAGCCTTTTGTCTCTCACCTGATCATGGTTCAGTATTGCTGTTGATAGCCAAGTGCTGAAGGCTTACACCTCTTGGTGCCTCTGTTGTGGGCGTTTCAAACTAGAGGCAGCTCTTCTATGAGGAGCATCACTCTATACAAAGGCTGTGTCTAGAAGAAAACCTGGAATGCCAAACACATGGAAGAAGAATCAATCAAACCAGGTCTGGGAGTGCAGACAGACAATACACATCCCCTATCTGCTTTAACTATATCAAATGGGAGCTGCTCATCCACTTATTGTTCCAGTCTAAGCTATCTTTGACTAAGGAAGGGAGTGCTCCACTGAGGACTCAAAGATCTGCTGTGCAACTAGTGCTAGTGCCTTCCTGACAGCCAGCTTCCCAGAGGTGAGAGAGCATCACCTGGAGTCTGACCTGATAGAAAGAACTGTCTCTCTGTCCTCAGGTGCCTGGAGGTTGGTCTGCCTGAGAAGAAAATAAAGGAGTGTTCCAACCCTACAGGAGGTGTGATCAACCAGGGCAAACAAAAGCAGCTGATCTTGGAGCTTACACGTGGTCGACCCAGAGAGCCTCAAGAGAGAGCAATCAATGTGCTCATAGAACTAGAGCCATGTACCGTGGCCCTGCTCTGAAGCTTGCCCAAGCGGACCATGTGACTGGGAACTTGAACATTGTGCCTTAGCTGCCTAGGCTGCTGCAAGAATTGAAGTTAAGGATAAAGCACACTGCGCCTCTGTGACAACTGCCTGGATTTGTGTGGTCTGCACCACTGTACCATTGCCGTGACCTGAGTCAACTTTATGCCAGCTATTGAAGGGATTGTGGCACCCTGTGACCTCGCAACCCGCCATCCAACTTACCTGAAACCCATGAGATGCCAAGAATGGCCTTCACAGGCTAGGGATGAACACTATCACGCCAGAGATTACCCGATATGTTGGAGGTCCTGGATATGGTCAATACAAAAACACAGCACACCATGCACACACATATCTCCAATTCTTTTCAACAACCTTTGCTTAACATACCTTTGCTACGGCTGACCTGCTCATTTGGTTTTACCGCAATTTCTTATGCTGATAGAATTGCTAATCTACTCAGATAAGAATGTTGTGCACTCATTGTACAGCTTAAATCACTGTCAATGAGGTTTGAAGGTGGTTGAATATTAACTTTCAGATATTGAATGGCGAGAAAATAGAGCTTGTTCTGATTGGCAGTAACACCCACAGTTGGAACTATGGATGCCCAAATAAATAATGCATTGTTAAATCCAAAGCTTGATTACTGCACCAGTATCTACCTAAGCCTGCCCGAATCTTCTTTAAAAAAGCAGCAATGTATTCAAAATAATGCAATAAAAAAGGTTCCTAGCTCAAAGAATTATGACCTCATCCCCAACGCCAGATCCCAACCGCAACACACTGCACTGGCTACCAATCAAGCAACGCTTTTGCTTTTTCTTTATAACTGATTGTCTTCTGCACAAAGCTTATTATATGCGTGAGTCCCTCTACTTCTGCTACTAAAATGACCAAATACCCTTCTGTCAAGGTGCTTCATGTGAGTGTGACCCGCCTCTTTCAAGTGCCTAGAATCAAGTGGACATGGGCAGGTGGTAGACCAATCAATTTTCTTGGGGTCATTGCGTGGAACACGCTTCCACTTGACTTTAGGCAAACTCAGGACCACACTGCATTGAGGAAAGCACCGCAGACTCATCTCGTCTGCTAACTGAGGGTGTGCGTTAACTGGTGTGCTCTGCCCACCATCAGAGTCAAGATGCTCTTTCCATTTCCACCTGTATAGATGCATGCAGATGCAGACCCCTGTACACAGTGCAGACATTCTTACTCTACACCAGCTTTTTTTTAACTATATCTATCTCCTCCTCTCCAGCAACAGCTGCACCTGATCGTGATCCACTCTTCTTTACACGTCACAAGACTTCCAGCTTGAGTTTCACATGGAAGGTCGCTTACTCAATCACAGCGTGATTGACAGGTGGGCTACGTACAATGGCCGATCACACTGTCATTAACTGTAGAGGCATGGAAAAGGGGCTTTCATACTGAATGTAGGGAAGTTTCCAAGCTATTGCATATCTCGCCTTTGAGGACTGGGTAGAAGGTGCTCCACTAAGAAGGTGAAGGCCTCGATTTCAGATGATTCCACCTCACTAGCAGTGCACTAGTGCTTCTATGGTTTAAAACACACAATCTGAACATGTGTGATGAGCAGTGGCAGCTCCTCCGCTATGGCGGAGGAGCGTCGCCCCACTGCTTTTAAGCAGTGCAAATAAAGGAAACATAAAACGATAACTTTGAGTTATTATCATTTTAATTTTCCGTGCTGCTTTGCGGGCAGGCGGGCAGGGCTGCTGTGTAGGGGAGGAGTGGTTGGCCCACTCCTAAGTGCAACATGACTGTTTGGCTGACCCTCTGGGACCGGCCAAACAGTCATGCACACTTTCCCTGTTCTCCACGCAGGCTGCATGACAGCCTGCGTGGGGAACATGCCCAAGCGCCCAATCCCTGGCTGAGCATCGAACCACAACGCTCAGACCAATCACAACGCTGCTTTGCAGCATTGCGATTGGTCAGGGGAGCCTGGCTGTGCCTCCTGTTCCTGGAGTTTGACTGAGGCCAGCAGAGACACGAAACCCGGTGGCAAGGCATGTATTCTGTAAAAGGAATTTTTACATTGCGCTTGTGCCCACCACCCACGAGCCGTGCCAGCTGCCTCTGGTGATGAGCGACTCAGCTCAACCGGCATGAGCGGTTCAAACTTCGCTCTCAATTTCATTCTGTGTAGCTGGAACCTTGCAGAACAAAATTATTGCCACAAAACTACAGAGCCTCACCTCAGAGTGCCTGCAGAGAATCTATAGTGAGCTATATCCCACCACTGCCGCTGATTTTTATAACCTTTAGTTTTCCGAAAGAGCAACTGGTAAGGCAAAGAATGAAAAAGCATCATGTTCTCCGGTTTGGTTTTTTACCTGAACACTGACACTAGGATTCTAACCCTGGCTTTACACTTGACTGAGAAATGTTGTGATTCAGGGCAAACCACTTAGGGGCATATCATCAAGGGCATTATCGCCGCTTTAGCGGCACTTTTTGCCGCTAAAGCGGCGATAATCTTAACGCCCTATCAGCATGGACCGTTAGCGCGTGTTTCCATGCATTTTCACCCTTTCCCTGAACGCCCAGTTGCGCATCTCTAATGAGATGCAAAGTGGGCGTTCCTCCCCCAAATAACGGGAGAAATGTCGCTAACCGACATTTCTCCTATTATCAAACCTCCCGCTAACTGGCATGGCGATAATAAAAGTAGCGCTAACCGCGCTTATCGCTACTTTTCTCACGCCTGCTTTTAATCTGACTTAGCTATTATATCCAATGGAAGGTGGATATAATGGTTAAGTCTGCCCTCCCCTATCACCAACGTTTTGCCGATCGTTGTACGATTATCGCTGGATTTCGAGCGATAATCGCACAATATGTAGCTATCGGTGGTATTTCTATCGCTTTTGAGATAAGCGTTGCTGATAGCGCGCTATCTCAGCGATAGAAACCAGCGATAGCCGGCAATAATTATCCTAGCGCTAAGTGCGCTTAGCGATAATTATCGCCGGTTGTTGGTGATATGCCCCTTAATCTCTATTTAAATTAAATTATAATGTAAAAATCTAAATGGTCAGTGGTCCTTTCCCGTCATGCCTTGGTTTATGTAATGTGAGCTCAGCTGTATCTCACACACACTCCACACTGTTCTAAGTACCTTGCCTTATGTTTGAGACTTTCTGATAGAGTGAAAACTGATCTCTTTAAAGTGCTCTGCTTCTTGGAGCTGGATGCGTGATATTTGCAGATAAAGAACTTATATTTTATTTTGGACAGAATAAAATGGTTCATATTGTTGGCGAGCTGAAGATAGCATGACGGGTACACATATGCACAGGTGATCTCTGAATGAGAAGGCTGTGAATCGGTTTGAGCTGTTTTAAAGCATGGGCATGGTGGGATCCAGCTTGCGAGATGCCCCTTGGTAAGGCGATTCAGACATGAATATGCCCAGTATGAATATAAAATACGTTATTAGATTATTTTAAAATTTGACAGCCGGGCCCATCGGGCCTGCTTGACATTGACCATTCTTAATTACCCTCCTTACTCCACTGCACCTCTTCTATCTCTTTTACCTCACATCTCTGCTATTGGTAACCACTCTCTGTCTCTCTATATACATATCAGTGCATCCCTATGTACACAGCGCATTTGCTATCTCAACCCTATCTACCTCACCTACACCCACCTCATCTCCCTGCCCACCTCTGTCCAACTTCCAGAACGTCACCTCTCTCCCTATGACTCCCTGTGCCTACTTCTTCCCCTTTACCTCTCTTTACCTCACCCCCTCCACCTCACCTCTCTAACCCCCATCTGTGCAGCTCACTGCTGTTTCCATCTTACCTCCCTGCCTCTCTTGTCAATCTGCTTTACCTCACCCTCATCCCTCTCGTTATATCACCTCTCTATTTCACAGTCACACAATTACTCACCCTTCTCTACATCCTCGGTTTCTGCCTCGCCTGTCTCCACCTCATTATCTCCGCCCTGTCACGTCTCTATGCTCCTCCTCATCTGCTCAACTCACCCTCTCTAGTTCCCCTCTGTATTTATATCTGTACCTCACCTCTGTCTGTACCCTCCTTTTAGCCCCACAAATCTAGGTATCCCACCCACTCTCTCCCTGCCTCTAGCAATGTCTTCTTTCTCTACCGTACCTCTGCCTTTCTACTTCAAATCTTTACTCTTCTTCCCTTTTTTACCCGACACCTTATCTTGCGCTTTCTCTCTGCCTCCCTACTACCTGCCCTGTTTTTCTACACCTCTTCTAATTTTGCTCCTTGCCACTGTTTCACTACATTGCATCTCTATATAATCCTCTCCCTGGCTCACCCATCTACCCGTTTACTTCTACCTTTCTTTGGGGCATATCAGCAACATACGGCGATAACTATCGCTCAGCGCTCATAGCGTGTGGATAATTATCGCCGGGTAACGTGGATTTTTATCGCTGAGATAGCGTGCTATTAGCAACGCTTATCTCCTTAGCGATAAAGATCCTCACCCTAACTGCCTAACGTGAGATTATCGCTGGAAACCCAGCGATAATCTCACGCAATGTGGCGTTAGCTTGCTGATAGGGACTCACAAACTTAGCCATGATATCCACCTTCCATAGGATCTCATGGCTAAGCCAGTCCTGAAGCAGGCGTAAGGAAAGTAGCGATAACAGGGTTTATCGCTACTTTTCCTGACGCTTTGCTTCATAGCGTGGGGCTTGATAATAGAAGAAATGTCGCTTAGCAACATTTCTCCTGTCATGTTAGGTCAGGAACGCCCACTTTGCATCTCATTAGAGATGCAAAGCTGGGCGTTAGAAATGCTGACGCTAAAGCAAGGTTTCACGCGTTAGCGTGGCCTTGATAATTAGGCGATGAAATTATCGCCGCTTTTCACCCGAAAACGGCCGCAAAAGCGGCGATAATTTTTTATCGCCTGCTTGTAAATATGCCCCTAAGTCCGTAACTATCTCTAACTCACATCTTTTTACCTTACACATCTCTGTACCCCACCCCATGGGAAACACCACCTCTTTCTCATTCTCGCTCTCTACGTTTCCTTCTCCCTAGCTCTATCCCATCATACCTTACTTCAAGCTGTACTTGTCCATGTAGATATTGTTCTGTACGTCACCCTCTTTCTCTTTCTCTTCATCTTTGTTTCTGTATACTTTTTGCTCTTTACAGAATTCTCTGTCTACCTCATGTCTTACTCTCCCTCCCCCTTTGTCTATTTAGCCTCTCATGTTACACCATTTTTTTCTTCCTGTTTTCTACCCTCTACCGTTTTACTTACCAAACACAGTTGTTTAGCCAGAAAAGTACAAACACAGAAGAAAAAGAGAAGGGACAAGGCAGGGCAAGAGAAGTAAGAAAGACATATAAGAGTTTACCTGTTGGATTGGTGAACATCCCCTGAGCATGGTTTTGAATGGATTCCACATAACAGATTGGTGGTGCCAGAAAATGAAATCTAGTTCGAAGCACAAAAAGAAATAACTTTATCAGTGCTTGTTCAAGCTTTGGTTTAGTACAATTTGGTTAGAGGACATCGAGCAGCTTGCTCTCCTGCCTGTTTTTATGTGACCCCTATTCCTGAAACTTTAATATATGATTCAGTATTGTTCGCCTCCACAAAGACTTCAATTACCTTGAAATAGGGAATACATTTGAAGTTGCTCTGGACAGGGGACCCCAACATGCACCTTTCCCGTGGCCCCAAAATTCTTATCATGGCACTGATCATTCATAGGTTTCAGAGGATCACTTGCTTTCCTTTTATACTGATTCCCTTCATTGATCAAAGCTGACTTGCCATGACCCTCTTTAACGAGTGGGTTAACCCCTTGGACTGCTGACTGGTGCAGATAAAGAGTGACTTGTTGTTAATGCATCATCAGCCCACCAGCTGGCTCATGGTATTTAGTTGAGGTATATCCTTTGCCAAGCCCAATTTCTTTCAGAGCAGTGCTTCTACATACATGTGCAATGGATTGAAGGCTGATGCCCACCAGTAGATGGCACTATAATTGACTACGCATACAGCCTATGTATAGAAACAACCATGCATCCATCCATGCAGGCTGAAGAAAGGCCAATGGCACACCCTTCTGAAGCTAGTTGGCATGTCCCAAGGCTGGGTCTCCTGTAAGTGTCCTGGATATACTGAGCAGTGTAAGCAATGTTAGCAGAAAGATTAATCCTCCTAACAACCCTATACATTTAACTAAATCAAAAAGTGAAAGAATGCTGATTGTAAAAGTCAAAAACAATTGATTATTTTTTACATTATATGCTTTGCAAATATTCACCTTATATAACTTGAAGAATGCAGAAATTACAGTTGGACACAGATTTCACCATCCTTACATTTCAGCTGGCAAGTAAATTAATATAATCGCCACCCACAATACAGAGTATTTTCCGCATCACCTCAATGAATCAGGGACCCAGAGCAGGGAAAAGAAGTGAAGGTAAATCTGGAATCATCTGTGCCCACCTTTGTGAAGTGAATCACAGCCATATGCTGAACCAGCCCTTGGGAACCTATAGACAGGGACACTGGAATTATCAGATTGTGCGGCTAAGGGCGATTTTCCACATAGTTATAAATGTGTTGCATTCGCCACATAATCCACCATCTGCTGCATAATCTGCAGATTTTAACAATTTTTTTTTTTAGCTCAAATGGTTCAAAAGTTAAAAAAAATATTGTAACACATGTTGCCGCGTTGTGGAAGTCACCTCGAAAACATTGACTGGTCACCTTTCTGTAGTTCATTGCTATATGTCGGTGTTAAACTGGTACTAAAGAGGTGCAAATAATACCCAGACAGTGTTAAATTTAAAAATGACGAAATATTGGAAGTAATGCATCACAAAATATGCCACATAATGCCCCATAATTTGCCTTGTCTTGCTGCATAATTTGCTCAACCCTGCCACATAATTTGGCACTCTCGTGCTACATAATCCCAGTGGCCCTGCCTATAGACAATCAATGAGGAGCAGATGAGTAGTGATGAGACCTAGGGAGCTATAGGTGGTGCAGGTGTAGAAAGATAACGTGCCTTTAGTGTGCGAAGGATGGCCAGTGAGCTTCTTGCTCTTGCCCTCCCTATGGCAGCCTCCTCGCCTGTAAATTTAAGAAGTTATCACTCTGGAACATATTGCCCACAAAGAGATTGCTCTAGTGCATATGTTTGAAGCATTAGTCTCTGAGTGATGAGACTAGTCCCTCACCTCATCTCAGAGTAGGGAGATATGCTGGCTATGTCAGCTGTCTGTGCCTCAGTTTAGTTTGTGTCTCATGTGGGGAGCACACCAGGGCAATGCGCTAACGGAAGCATAAGTTGCCTGGATAGTGTTCTGTATACTTTCCCTTTGGCTATTGGTAGTGAACGAATTGTGGGGAAATCACCTTATGCAACATTTTTAAATATTTTGCACTAATATTTTGCCAATCTGTGGGTAGTTTTAGGGTCCTCAAGCTCATTAGGGTGGTCAGTTTATCTAAGTGGGGGGTGGGGCACAGAATGTTAAGATAAGTGAACTCTTAGAATGTGTTGCCTGTATTCATTGTTCGAAAAGCATGGGCTGGAGAAACATTCGTGCACAATTGTGGCTCCTGTCAAGATATAGGGATTACTAGTCCTTTTTAAGTCGAGCCTGGGCAGCGCATGTGCAGCTCTGCGAGGCATGCTGGATTGAGGTTAGGCATAGAAGCTCCGCCCATTTCACGCCCATCTTTTCAATTGGCTCCTGTCACTGTCCGTAGGAAATCGTTGCTTTTCATTTGTAAATAGGCCTACTTGTCCAACCTTGGTACCGCCTTGGCTGCATTTGTAACCTCCCATAAGGACTTGACTGTTTACTTGTGTCGTTACACGGTCTGCTTTATAAGTCGGTGAGCACTATTTTCTTTAATGTTGTTCCCCTGTTCCACCCACGATATCGCAGCACACTGTACGCTTTTAGTAGTGTATCTATTTAAATTACAACGTAGTCCACTTTAACTATAGGGGCCGCGTTTATTAAATTATTTGATGTACGGTGTGGTTCGCTTTCACTTTAGCAGACGCACTTAGTTAATAATTTTTTTTACAGCGCGGCCGTGCTTATTTACCTATTTAATTAACTGTGTGGGCCCCTTTCACGTTAGCGGTCGCGCTACAGAACCTTTCATAATTGTTTTTTACTCTGTGTGAAAGCGCACCATACGCGCTTTCACTTTAATGTTGGCCGCACCCCTTTCTTTAGACGCTGCTCACTGTAATCTGAATACGGGAGCAGCGTCTGAAGGAAGGGGTGTAGCCACCATTAGAAAGGGTCTTGCATTTGCGAGCGTTTGAGCTATTGGCATTAAAACTAACAATGCCTTTTATATATGTGTTGCTTTTAAAAACACATGAATAAAAGGCATTGTCACTTACAATGCCAATAGGTTAAACGCTCGCAAATACGAGACCTATTGCATTAAAAATGCTTCTTGTGTTTTCGCACTTAAGTAGGGTGGTGAAGCGGGATCTCAGACTATCTGTATTGACTGTGAGCAGAATCTCAAACTATCCTTAATCACGGTGACGATGATTATGAACTAGCCTTATTGGCTGCGAGCTCAGACTATCTCTAGTGACTTCACACAAAATCTCAGATAATCCTGATTGACTGTGAGTAGGATTTCGGACTATGCTTATTTTCTGAGAAAAAGATCTTCAACTGTGACATCATGAGGTGCCAAATGGAAACCACATCTACGCTGGAAGAGTGATAAACAGGTACACACTAATGGAACCTTTGGAAATGCAGCATGGTTTATTTTTGACACTGGCAGGATTATGAGTACAACCATCAGGTATTGCGACTCGAAAAATCGCAATTTTTAGCGACTCACAATTCGTGAGTCGAATCACAATCTGCGAGTCGAAAACCTGATGTACAACAGTGTCTGAGACACTGTTTGCGATTCCCAAATGTGTCGCAAGGGACCTGCCTCATGATAATCATGAGGAATTTTGCAATTTGTGACCCACTGGGAATGGCCGGCACTCACAGGGATGGTGGCCTGCAGGTGTCAGCTGATTGCTATGTCTGTGACCGCTTTTTAAATAAAGCTGTTTTTTAATGCAGCCCGTTTTCCTCAAAGGAAAACAGGATGCTTTTCAAAAATAAAAATGAAAAGTGTTCTTTTTATTTTTCAGAGTGGGCAGTGGTCTATGGGTCCACTGCCTGCTCTGAAAATAAATATTGGCGCCCCCATTCACAAAGTCCCTAAGCGACCCCTTCCCTTTTGCGAATGGCTAACCACCAATTTGAAATTGATGGTAAACTGTGAATTTTTTGTGAATGCAATTATGGTGGCAAAACATTCCTACATACCAGTGCGACTCGCCATTGACATGCCCCTTCCTAATAGCGACTTGCAAACCCTATTGTGCAAGTTGATAATAGGTTACCGACTCGCAAAATTGGGTTGGTACATTTGAAAATGCATTTTACCGGTCCAACATCTGGCCCACATTTATTACCAAAAGGGTGTGGAGAGTTGTGTGAAAACCAGCTGCAATAAATAAAGCTCACAAAGTGGTGAATTGGAAGGTAGGAGGTTTTTGCAAGGTGGATTTTCTTGGTGTGGTCAACCATGTATACATTGCTTACAAGTGGTCCTTGCTATTTAGACAGGATGGGGTTCACCTGTCGTCATTGGGGAATAGGACATACCTACTGAAAATACTGGAGGTGTGGAGGTATTAGTGGGGAAAAAAAATAGGAAACTGAACTGGGGGGCAGAAAGAACACCTCTGTTGAAGGTGTTTCTGGTGGCATACAGAGGAGCTCAAACTAAACACTAACACGCCTACCACAATACTTGACTACTGTTTTCTGACTTATTGGGTGGGGGGTTGTAAGACAAAGACCCACACTCAATTAAATGTTTAAGAACAAAACAGCTGAAATATTCAGGATACAAATTTGAAATATGTAAGCATTTGACATTATTGGCTTGGACATCATAGGCAGAATTATTCAAAGTGCCCCGGGGGCGCAACAGGCTTGTATGCTCACTTTTTCACCTTTGGACACTCTGATGCTACAGAAGGGGGCCGCAGACACTTGTGGGATCTGTGATGTAATATGGATTGCGCAGCACTGAAGTGCACTGATACAGTTTCAAGGGGGTGCTCCTTCATTTGCTTGGGCATGTGACCCTATGCAAATGAGGCAATCCTTTGTGCCAACACCATACTGCAGACATGGGTGCAGAGGCAAAGAGACCTACAGCAGATGCACTGTATGTGCATCGCATGGAGTTGGTGCACAGTCAATGGGCCGTCAACGTACCAATTGGGAGTGTGTCACAGGGGTCCAAGGGAACCCACAGTTTTTCCCCATGCAGGTCGGTACAGTCACTAACTGCACCACCCTGGAGAGAAATGCCCATCCTCCTCCCCTTTTCGAACAAGCATCTGCAATGCAATAGGTCTCTCAATTGCGAGCATTTGTGCCATTGGCACTGTAAATGGCAATGCCTTTTATAAACAATTAAAAGGCATTGTCATTTACAATACCAACAGTCCAAAGTCCCCAAAAAGCAATACCCATTGCATTGCAGAGTACGGTGTCCGTGAAGCGTGCGCCGCGCTTATTATTAAAGAGTTAAAAAAACACAAAAAAAAACGAGTGCGGTGTCCCTGAAGCGAGCGCCACGGTCAGTCTTAAAGTTTTTTTTACAAAATAAATAAACAAAGCGTGGTGTCCCTAAAGCTGGCACTCAGCATACAAATTCGAAAAAAAAAGCAGCTGCCATTGTCCCCATCAGTGCCAATAAATAAAATAGTGCTCACCCACTTATAGTGCAGACCGTGTAACAAGCCAAGTAAAAAAGTCCAGTCCTTATGGGCGGTAACAAATGGAGACAAGGCGGTATCAAGGAGGGACTAACAAGCCAGTTTATGAATCAGAAGCCAGCATTTAAGAAGGGCAATGACAAAAGTAATTGACAAATATGGGCGGAGAGTGGTCGGGACTTCCACTGCATACTCTATCACAGCATGCCTCGCAGAGCGAGCACCGCATGCACGCTGCCACTAGGCTTGACCTAAAAAGTGGCTGGGTTGCCTCCTTAAAGGAAGACCGGTGGCTTCAAACAACCTGTCCACCTTTCACTAATGTGCTGTTCACAGAGCAGGAAGGCGCTTGAGTCTGCACTGTGAACGGCGTATTTGCTTTGATATGGCCCAGCCTGGTTTTCCGGTCAGCACGTGGCGCACACCCTTAAGTATGACTGCAGCACAGAGTGGAACAGTGAGCCTTACACTGCCCCGTGTCTCTGTGGGTGTTGAGGGCTTTGTTCTTCACTTTTAAGATTTCCTAATGTCTAGTTTCTATTGTAAACATTTTCACTGGCAATCAAGCAGAGTAAACGTCTAAGAACGAATGTGCACTAAAGGCTCCACCACTAGTCATAACCAAACTTAGTGCAGGCTGCCAATGACTAGAGGCAGTCTAAATGTAGGACGTTAGGTGAAAACCTGGGATATTGTTTAAAAATATCTGCAGTCAAACAGGTATTGTGAAAATGTATATTAATGTTTCTCATTTTAACACCAAAAATAATTATAGGAGCTGTAACTCTATCAGTGTTTTTTTTTAATGTATTTTCAGCTTTTTTGAATAATTAAAGCACATGCACCTAGGAATATGTTGGGTCTCTGTGCACCAAATATGGGCGCCGTTCTACATCCCCTCCTGAGCGTCATGGCATTAACGTGTCGGTCTCGCGCTCAGCCTCAATGTTTATTGTATTGTATTTTATTGTATTGTAATTGCATTTATATAGCTTACTACCCCTGATGAGGTGTAGAAGTGCTTTTCGGCGAGTAGCACACTACTCCAGAACCCATAAAGGATTAGAGTTGAATTAGTATATTGAAATATGAAAGTAATTTGAGTGGTGGATATGTTAGTCAGTTATTTGGATTCAGAAGGATAGCGGAGGGATAGAAGATGGGAAAAGGTTTGCATTTATATAGCGCTTGTTACCCCTGGTGAGGTGTTGAAGTGCTTTTTCGATGAGTAGCACGCTACTGCAGAACCTATAAAGGATTAGTGGTGAATTAGTATAGTGAAACATGAAAGTAATTTGAGTGGTGGATGTTAGTCAGTTATTTGGATTGCGAAGTAAAGCGGTGGGATAGAAGAGGGGAAAAGGTATGTGCAGATGCCAGTGTTTGTATACTATCGCCCCTAACAAGAGCCCCTGCTTGTAGTATTCAATGCAGGGAGGCAGGAAAGAGTGATTCATGGAGGAAGCCTCCCTGCGAATCTGCAGCTGCCCGGTGCTCAGCCCAGCATACAGCTGAGCTGCCAATAAAAGAAATGAGTACCACACCCGGCGCCAGAAGTGCACCTATCTTTTGTTAATAGGGGCCATCCGGCCTCCTCGCCTCCAGTCTTTCCTCCTCTCTTTATGATGTTTCTGCGCGCTATCTCGTGTCCTGGAATGGGGCAGAGGCGCAAGCCTTCTGGCCAATTTCCAAATATCCGCAGAAATATCCAGAATCTAAGGTTTGCTTGTTCCAAGCAGCAGTTTGCAGCCAGCCTTGTAACAAGAGCGGAATGTACTTTTGGACAATGTACCTGTCCCTTTCCGTGTTGAAGGATTTGCTGAGTCATTTCTTGGAACTCTGCCAAGTCTTCTGAAGGGAAGGGGTTGTTCAGCTGAATATCCGTTCCCACCTGGCTCCTTGTGTTTGTTCCCCGGGCGTTGCACGCGCTAGACCTGGTGACCAATGGGGATGCAGGAATAATGAAAGTTCGAGGTAAAGCTGAGAGATGTTGGAAAAGACTGGCTCACGCGCTTTTGTGGTGCAATCTTGGAAAAAGTGAATGTCCCTAAGCTAAATAAATACTTCAACAAAATATGTTTTACATACCATGCCAAGGTTTCTAAATGATTCTTTCAAATACATTTTTACTGTGATTCACAGCGCAGAGGGAATAAATGGCAGGCGAGAGCAAGTACTGTTTTGAAAGGTCCTCAGAGCAGCTTCATACATTCTATGACTCGAGTTAAAATGGTACGTTTCATTTTATATATTTGGAATTCCTTTGTCGCATAATTACTGTATTTTCCCAATTCATAAAATAAAAACTACCTGAAATAAAAAATGGTACGTTTCCCTGAAATACACTATTTAGCACTAAAATAGTTATATTCCACCAAAACCCCCCAAGAACATCATTTATTCTGCCTACATGTGTGAGAAGGTATACTGGAATAAAGCAGTGGTTTAGTATACTTTCTTGCCTGAAATTGTATTTTATTTACCTGTTCATTCTGTCTGGTGCCTCAACCGCTGTGCTTTGCCTCCTTATTTATGTTGTCTTCTCCTCAGTGTCCCTGTGCCTCATCTTGCTTTCAGTCTTTCAAGATCTTGGCCCCTTGGCCATGGAAACGACTCCCGCTTACTGTCAGATCTGCCCACTCTTGAATGCCATTCAAACCCATACTGGGAGATCACCAGTTAAATTCCCATTACCAGGACCATCCTGGTTGTTGCTTATACTGTCTTTGTAGACTCATTTTGTAATGTTTCAAGGGCTTTAAATAAAAACGCTATTAAATATTAGGCAACTGCATAAATATTAATTATCAATGTGCTTTGTTCTACACAGTGACTCACTCGGACCACTAGACCTAAAGCCATGTGCATGGGATACATAGTGGCAATTGTCCTTACAACAAATAACAAGCTATCCGTGAAACAGATGATGGGTATACAGAAAAATCGAGGTGGTTAATGGTGATGTGTGATTTGTAACCATTCCACAAAACTTGAAATACTGTCAAAAAAAGAGAGAAAAATGAAGAAAATTGTGGTAAATTAAGAGAGAGAAGCGAGATGTCTCACCAATGCCAGCTCAAGGATTTTGTTGTTGCTCTACTGGATTTATAATGCGATGAGAAGAAAGAGGAAGGTTGTCCCTCAAAAAGGAAAAAAACTGCCTTGCAAAGAAAAAGATGCTTTATTTTGGGATCTTAGCTGTACATTGTAGAGAACTGTACAGTTCACCCTAGGCAGTCCCGCAAGTCCTCCTCAGCCCATTGATTCTACGTGTAATTTCTGGGTATAGGCTCTAAAGGTGCCCATCAGTGTATGTAGATGTAAAAGTTGAAACATGTTTTTCTTATACACCCTTTCAGTAAACTTTGATCTGCATAATGACTGCTTGCCTCTATAAGGGGCCTTTGACATATGTTATGAGTACAGGGGTCTGTAACACAAATATTGATCAGACAGTAACAAAGAAAGGTTCAATCATGAGAGGTCTGTGGATTGTGGTCTGCCCAGCTTCGACAAAGGTTTAGGTAATTAAATATGAGCTGGGGGTTCAATTCCTATTCCCGTGCAAATAGTTTGAGCAGGGATGCGAATACCAAGATGTGCATTAATTATCACAACATACTGTTTGCCTCTAAAAGAATTTGTCAGATCAAGCCTTCTGAAATGTATTGACGGATATGCCCCAAAAAAGGCAAAGCATGCAGAATTTGGTGTGTTAAATATCAATTTGACATGTTATGTTTCATTTCCAACCAGGGGCCGTATAATACATTATCAATGTTTGCGCCCGGCGCACCTTTCAAAAGGTGCACCAGACGCAAACAGTGATAATGTGCTCCATTATGGTGAATGCGCTGCCCTGGGGGCAGCCGCAAACCCGCGGTGCAGTGGAGGCAGCGCATTCATGTGAAAACAGAGCAGCTGCTCCGTGTTTTCACTGTGCAGGCGGCACCCGCCTGCACTTTCAAAGGGGATTAGAGATCACATTGCATGCGGGTGCAGTCAGTGACTGCAAACGCCTGCAATGGGATGTCTGGGGTGTCCATGGGACCACCTTTACCCCCTGCAGAGGGCTGCTGTCAGGAGGCGCACTGACAATGTGCCACCTTTTAAATGGCACCCTGTCAGTGTGCCTCCTGAGGGCTTCTTTGACTCTGCCCCCGCGTCTGTAATATGGTAATGGGTCCCGTGCTCTCCATGCCACTTTTTGCATTTGTCACCCCGAGTGGGACGGGTATGCCCAGACATGGGTCACGTGCTCTCCATGCCACTGGAGTCAAGCTATCCTGGTTGATGTAGGCTGAAAGCCTGAAACCGGTCCTAGGATGCTTGTTTCCAGTCCAGGGAGGACCTGGCCTGGCAGTTCGGGCTGGACTGGTCCCATTGGGAGCAGGGTCAAGACTGATTTGCATATGGCTGGGTCCAAACAGGAATGGCATGGTGAGCACAAAGACGATGGATTCGGGCCCAGATCTCTGTACTGGGGTGAATGTAGGACATTGGTCTGCATTCAGTCCATCAATTGTTCTTTTTGCACGCGTCTGTAATATGGCACGGGCACAGAGTCAAAGTAATTCCCTCAGTTGCATAGGGCACGCCCCTAAGCAAATGAGGGAACACCCTCTGTTGATAGCTCTGGCGCTTTAAGTGCGCCAGCGCTATCGGTATTATAGAAGGGGACGCACAAGCGTCTGCGTCCCCTTCTATAATACCAAAGTGCCCGGGGGTGCGCAAAGCGGGCGCAAACGCCCATTGGGCCTCCGGGGCACCATCTGTAAGATGGCCCCAGGTGGTAACTGTACCCAGGAAATACGTCGTCCAGGAGGAATTATATTTACCAGATACGCTTATACCTTGTCATTTTCCAAACTACTCGTATTTAGGGTCTTAGTGCTAAAGCTTTGATATTAAGACTTATTGAAGCTAGAATTAAATTGTTTGGAGTGTAAATAAGCATGGGATGTTCAATAGTTCTTTCTGTAACGTCTTTCATAAATATTTTTATGAGACGTTTAACTCATGTTTAAATCAAGTACATATTTTTGATGATTCACCTGTCTGAATTTAAAGAATGACTTTGAAAATTTGTTTTGACTGTCTCCAAAAGATGTAGTAACTAAAATATTTCATCACATTGCTGTCAATAAGTAGATAGGCGTGATAAAGACAAACTGAAGATCATCTCACTGAACTTCATTCTAACAGCAGTTTCTTTATTTATTAATACATGGGAGTCTGCAATACCAGTATAAAATCCTGTCTCTAATTTCTATATACTAGGCTTCTGGTGGCGCATCCTTTTGCCTATTGGAAATACAGGGATGCGTCCTGGTGCCAGCACTTTTTTCTCTGTATTTAAATTACGCATTCAACCATCTAAATGATTGCATTCACGCTGCCTCTAAACTTAGTAGTATTTCTATCCCCAGGCTGTTTTTTGCCGCTGACACGGTGCTTATCTCAAAAACCCCTTGTTGGAATCCAAAATGTATTAAATAAATTCTACGACATCTGTAGTCTAAGGGGGCGAGCGATTAATGTACAGAAAACAAAATGTATGACTCTAAGACTGCATCGATCGTTTCGTAGAAATCTGACACTCAGGGCTGTGATACATGAGGAAGTTAATCATTTTGATTATCTCAGAATTAGAATTAGTAGCTTGCTGTCATGGTTTAAAAAATGTAAATATCAATGGGGAATGTATCACTTGTTTGCATTGTGTTAATTAAAAACCCTCATTCACGTATATAGGTCAAAAGGCGGTATATCTTGGTTCTCCGCCAAGTTAAAAACGTGACAGCATCATCATAGGGCTTCTTTTTCATATGCTTACCTCCATCCGGAGGGATACCACTGGTTATTGCAGTAGTGATCAAAGAAAGGTGAGAGCTCAGTGCAGTGAGTAAAAGTCTTGTATGTCCTAGACAGACTTTTGTTAATAAGTCTGGAATCGAGATGGATAAAAACAATGTGGTGCGTGAAAAGACGGTTTATTAGTCTAACGCACTACTGGTGTCCAAAAAAGGTCGACATGTTTCAGCCCTTAGCAAACGCCCCGATGGGTCGGTGGGGGCTTTCTTCACGACCTCAGTAAAAAGTGATGGGAGCTGTTTATATTTTGACAGCAACCTAAGCGAACAAATTGTAGTTCACTTTTATTGAAGAAGGTCAAAAGTACCTGTTCATTCAAGGAAAAAGAAGTGATGAAAACAAAGAAAATGAATAATTACAATTGGTATTCATGATCTAGATTTAAGAAAATAATGTATGCTGTATAACGAATGCATAATTGAATTGTTGGTACATTCAGAGGTAAGTGGTGTAAGTAACTAGAACATGGCAATTCTTTATCCTTATCTTCTTGATTGCGGTCTTATTAAAAAACTCTGTCTAGGACATACGAGACTTTTACTCACCTCACTTGAGCACTGAGCACTCACCTTTCTTTGATCACTACTGCAATAAGCAGTGGTATCCCTCCGGATGGAAGTAAGCATATGAAAAAGAAACCCTATGATGATGCAGTCACGTTTTTAACTTGGCAGAGAACCAAGATATACCGCTTTTTGACCAATATACGTGAATGAAGGTTTTTAATTAACACAATGCAAACCCTTGTTACTCAGGTCAAGTGATCCATTCCCCATTGATATTTACTATTACTGCAAGGAAGCTAAATGGATCGAAGCCCCTTCTCTCTCCCTCCATTTGATTAATTGTATGGTTTAAAAATCTAAAAAGGCAAAAAAGTTGGCCGCATGATGTTTGGTTTTCTTCCCGCTGTACAAAAGTTTTTGAGCTGGCTCCCGGTCAGCCAGCGCAGAATAGTAGTCCAGGGCCTTATCAACTTGAGCTTGGAACACAGGTTTTCCATCTATCTAGGCAATCCAAAATATGCCATAAATCATCTACAAATAATACAGAATGCAGAAGCACACACACTTTCAGAATCCCAACGCACACCGCAGTTGCCCCAGCTCTGGCAGCCCTTCATTGACTGCCATTTAAAAAATAATTCAATTCAAGCCCCTGTGCTTGGTCCATGGAGCCGTACCTAGAAAACGACCCCTCCCAATCCAACGCCTCATCTCTCGCTATGCCCCCATACGAACCCTGCGTTCTGCGGGTCAAGGCTTCCTTCTGGTACCCAGAATTAAAAAGGCAAGGAGAGGTGGAACCTCTTTCAGATTTCTAGCTCCCAAGCTCTGGAATGAGCTCCCTTCCTACATTAGATGGGAGGAATCAGAAACTTTCTTTAGGAAACTACTGAAAACCTATCTATTTTAGGGATACACAAATATTACTATTCAGGGCAAAGGTCTTACCAGCGCTGGGATGCCCGTTGTGTAGCCATGCTCTATATACATTTTTGGAATTTTAATTTTTGGGGAATTTGGTGCACACATGTTGAGAAGAGCAAGGCTATTATTTTACACACATCAGCTGCTATAGGAAGAATGCTTAGGTCCACCTGCAAGTGGACAGTTTCTCCAGCTGTAGAAGTGTACAAGATTGCTGCCCAGTCGGCTGGGCTGTATGGGGCAGAGGTTTGCGGTATGGCTTCTCTAGATTCCCTTATAGCCAGTGAAAAACATTTTATAAGATCATTACTTTGCTTACCTCAGTCTGTCCTACTTGTCCCAGTATACTTTGATTTAGTCTTAAGTCGGATTGGTGACCTGGGAGCTTTGAGACCCGTGGTCTATTGCATCAGGATTTGGTCTACCCTGGAATTGGAACTTGTTTGGCTAGATAGGAAATTGATTACTCCATGGCTGTCCCACATAAAAATGGCTCTATCTCCTGGGCCCGGAAGCTATGTGGATCAATGATTCTTTTATTAACTTACATCAAAAGTTTCTATGAAGAAATCATTTTGGGGGTATATAAAAACAGAATACATGCAGTGCTCCGATAGTAAAATCCTCAACACCAGGTTTCTGATTAGAAAACCCTCACTGAAGTTCGAAGTATACCTCGATGAGGTTACTTCGCACTGGGCCAAAACACTCATTATTAAGTTTAGGGTTGGCACCCTGGCACTGAACAGTTGCACTTGAAAATGGAATAAGGCGTGATCCAAGAATTCTTTCTGTATTTTTTATTTGGATCGAGTGGAAACCATCAACCACGTTTTGTTTAGCTGCCCACTGTATCTACTCGCTAAGCCTTATTGTCGGATTATGGGCTTCGGGCATTATTCCACTGCTCTCCCTGAATTCTTAGGTCAGATGCGAACAGGGTAACAGTCTTTTGCTTGAGTAGATTTCTACTTGCAGTGGGAGAGACTAGGAAATGCTTGGGCCTCCCACTATAGTATAAGTTTATTTCTGTATTCTGTGGCATTAAACAAACTTACAGCAGACTCACTCAGAGCTGGAAAATATGGATACAAATTAGATGATCATCTCCTAGCACGCCTGTATTGACCCTTGAATTATTGTAAAATTGTTTTAATCCTATTATGTGTCCCATGTCCATCCAGTAAATCCAATTCTGTGTCCCATGTCCATGCAGTAATGTTCCGTTATATAATGTCATTGTGGATTTATATCATATGCATAGTGGATATTATTTTGCTTACAGAAGGTTTTTTAACTTGCTTTTAATGTAAGTTTGTCTCTTGAGGCACTTGCACTTTATCTAATCCGGCTGACCTATGGAATCGTGGTGGGCAAGTATGTGTTATACTGGATTGAGGCACAAGAGTTAGTATGCTGGGTGCATGCCGTTCTAGGGAAGGGTTATGCTGCTTTAAAAAAAATATATAGTCTTGTGTGCTTTTTATTCTGTAATTTAATGGGTCTAGTGAAGATTTTTGTATAATGTATTTTCCTGTTTTATACTTCTTATATGGTCTTTGTGACCGAAATAAAGTATTATGACTTAGCTGTAATACCTTATTACAGTTGATTCCTGACGCCAGAGCCAGCTGTTGAGACAAAAGGCTGGTCAGGGAATGGAGCATAATTGAAGCAGTTGTTTAAAGAACAAAAACAAATTGTGGCTTTTCTTTCTAGTGCTCTGTTTTTCTAGCTGTGCAGTGACAAGCAGGTTGGAGATATTTATGCC